>NC_050490.2:14547176-14847488 GCF_012460135.2 Molothrus ater
TAGCCAATAGTCTGTTTTAGGGAAGGTTTTTAAAGGCGTACTGAAGGAGAGGAATAAGAGGTGAAGTACCTTGCACAATTTATATTCTTTGTTTTGCCATTATTAATAAAAATATGAATGAAAAAGAAGTGTTGGGAAAAATTAAAATAATGGTGTTGCAATTGTATCTGTATGTGCAAAGCTACAATGTGCTTGCTCTTACTCTTGAAATTCAGACCTCTGCTTCAGGTTTTCTTTCCCTTCTACAGACTGGATTAGTTCACTTCAGTTGCATTTCCAAGTACTGCTGTACATGTTCATCCCTAATTCACTTCATGTGCTTCCAAATCCTTAGGACAACATTCGGTTTAGACACCAAGAAAAAACTGGAGTGATTCCACGGGCCTAAATGTAATTACTCAGCCCTGAGTTAAAGGCACAGGCACATAACTTATGTTCCATGTGTTTAGAGTAACAAGAAGATATCAAATTCTCAGCTTTTGTCATTAAAGTAAATGTTTCTACACTTAAGACACATTTGTAGAGAGAAGTGATGGATTCTGGTTAGATGCATGATTAAATCTTGAAGAAAATAAATCTTGTTTTGGGCATATAGAACCTTGTTGGGATCTTCCTCTGGGTGAAATGGCAATGAAGGTGACAGTCAGATTTTTCAGGTGGTGATCAAGCACTGTGTGTGTCTCAGACAAGATGTCTTGTGTTTGCTCTGCTGCTTTAATTGCACAAAAAGCCATTGACCTAATTTTGTGACAGGATTGTACCAGCCGTGTTTTCTAGGGCTGCTTATGTTTTGTCACAGCTCACCACCTAATATAAAACGTTGAAAATTTAAAAAAAAGTGCACTGTGAATGGTTTTCAGCTGAGACAAGATTGTCACCCTAACTGGGTTGGTCGGAGGGAAGGGGAGTATTTGTTTCAGCGTGAAAATCTCTTGTCCGCAACAGTTACAGCTGGTAATTCTGGAGTTTGTGTGCCTGACATGCCCAGAGCTGCTCTAGTCCCTGGGCTGATGAGCTTTCTGAGTTGGGTAAAGTTCTGGCAGGAGCCAGTTTATAATAAATTGACTGTAAGAAGAAAATAGAAAAGCTCATGGGAAACATCAGCCTGACACAGGAGCTGTTTCTGTTCAGGTGACATTCTAATCCAAGTGTGTCGGTGCCTCACTACAGCAAAAATTGGATTCCACATCCAGCAAGTATTGACAAATACAAAAAAGTTTGTTTTGAGCTACTACATAAGTGGTCTTTTATATATATGGTGCACTACAACAGGGTGATTCAGAGCTTTGTCACACTGTCTATGAAATAAAAAAAGTATATGCTTGTAAGATTGCGGAAAAAAAGGTACCATTTCTTTTCCCTGCATGTGGCAATTTACTGAATAATGCATCATTTTGTCAACTTTTATATACCAATCAATAAATGCCCTACGGTGCCACCTGCACACGGGAGACAAGAATGAAGATCATTATAGAAACAGGCTTGAAACTTGCTTGAAATAAAAATCCCAGTTCTATACTTGCGGTTTTGGAGACCTGGGCTGTTTTTCTTTTCATTCTAGAGTAGCTGTAATTTATCTTGTTCAGTCTGAGTGAAATTCCTCATGTTTGCAAGGCCAGTATGAAACCCTTTGCCTCCAAAACTCCAAGGAGATGTACCAAGAAAATATAGTTGTTGTTACAAGCATCATCATAACTTTCCAAAGTCTCCACTAGAACTCAAATGGAGAGTGTGTAAAAATAAAAATTAGAGCTTATAGTTGGAATTTTATTTTGTCCTCGATTTTGTTGTGTAAACACATATTTGTGCTAATCCTGTTTTTCCTTTTCTGATCGTATTCCTTAAACACTTAAGCAATCAAGCTTTACTGGCTTTTGCAGGAAATAAGTTTCAAGGATGGTCAGGTAAATGCCTTTGGAAAATGAGCTTTAAATGTGCATAAGGAAGTAATCATGCTAGAATTTCAAAATATCTGAACTTACAAAAAAAATTAATTTCATTGTCTAGATCTTCTAAAAATTTTGCAACGACATTTAAAGTCAGATATTCTGAGGATTTGGCTTAAAAGTTATAAAATGTTCTGATTTATTATGTAACAATTCCATAACATATTGGAAAATGTGAGAACGGTATCTATTTTGAAATGTAAGATGGGATTAGTCTTCCTTAATTGTGCTGATGTTTTTGGTGGTTTTTTTTTAAACAAACTCTTGATAAAACGATGACCACAAAACACTCTCGTGACTCTGCAGACTCTGTTTCCAGCCAGAATAGTGAGATAAAGAATACTGCTTGCAGCTTCTACCTTTTAAAGTGATTTTAAACCCTATCACCACGTCTAATCCTTGTATGGTTCCAGTCCTGCAAGTTTGCAGGCAGGGAACTTGATCAGTTCAAGTGTGTAAGCCAGGTCACAGCACCTGCCTTGGTGTGCTGTGCCTCTGGCATTACAGTCCCTGGGAAGGTGCACTTTAGTTTCTTACTTGCTTTCAAAGGTGATGTCAGCAGTAAGCAATAATTTTTTTCATGTAAGGAGACATGTAATACCTTGTTAACACTTTTATAAATGCCAGTGTCTAAGTGGAGACAAGTAAAATGGTCAGTATTTTTCTACCATGTCCCAGTCCTCTTATAAAAGTTTTCCAAGCCAAGCAGAATAGGTTTGTTACCTAAAAGGCAACCTTGAAGAAACAGAACCTTCCATACAAGAAGTAGGGGCTAAAAAGGGGGTGAAAGAAACAGATTTGTTGTTCCAAGCTCCAGTGGTTTGCTTTAAGAAGCAATTAAACATATTATTATCCTATCACCCGTATTATTTAAGTTTGAAACTGCCTAGAGTTTTAAACTCTCTTAATATTTCACCAGAATAAGGACTACTGCTTCTTTCTGACTTTCTTATACATCTAAGGCTGCCATTTAAGGCAATAGCTGTGTGTTAGACATTGACCAAATACAGCATAACTACCTTGACTGAGATGGTCTCTATTTCTCACATCCATTTAAGATGGCGACAAGGGTTAGTTTGAAGATGATCTATAATAAAAACGAAGAATTTCAAGTCTCAAACCTCCTTAAGAAAAGTGGATTTGATTTCCCAACAAAAATGTGTGTATATTCCCTAGTGGAATTTATATAAAGCATAATAATTAATCCTCTCACTAGACAATAGTTGCTGGTCTGCAATTTGCTTTATTGTATACAGGAACACATGCAAAACTGAAACAGTGAGGTGTGTCGGTTGTTAAGGAGCTCTTAGATCTAAACTTTGAGCTCAGGCCACAAGATCATGTGTACAGTAACGGTCCTGACTCTTTGATACATTGTGACCAACAAGCTAAAAATTTGCTTAGAAGAGACCATTAAGTCCCAAAAAATATGTTGGACCCATTAATGACTTCCATTTAATCTTTCTACTTTTTATTAATAACTTACTTTTCTTTGAAAGCAGGAATAGAGAAAGCTGAATCTTGGTTAAAATGGCTTCATTTTGAAGAAATTGAAAAAACACTGGGGTTTGGCTTAGATCGAAAGATTTTTTCTTTACCATATGTTTATAACACTGATAAGAATTTGTTTCTAATTATTCATAGTAATAAATCTTTTTTTTGCTGCTCACAAGGTTCATCGTTCTGAAGAGGAGCCCCATAGAAGTGCCAGCAAACCCCCCATATTAACATAATCTCAGTTTTTGGTGTTAAAGCCTAGGAACAAAAAGGGCATATGTAAAAGTTCTCTTTATGTGCGTCGATGTGTTTGCAATTATTCATTACCGGCTGGAGCAAAAGTCTGGATTTCAGCTCCAGTCCCAGACTCGGAGCAGAATGAGCAGCACGAGTTCATTGCTAGAACTGAGTTTTATCCTTGCTGCTAGTGGGTTTATTGCTTGTCTTGTGACAATAGCAAAAAGCTTTAGCTGGGATCAATATACCGTAATCATCTTCACCAGTCACACGGGGAATGTGGTTCCATGCTTAGAAGGTGTATTTGTACCTACTTGAGCAGTTACTGTGATTTTAATGGTCAATTACTGAGGAAGGAAACAGAAGGGGGGAGAAAAAAAATGCATAATGTTTGTTTGACCAACATGTTCCAGGTTACATACAAAATCTGAAAATAGAGCCCCTGCCTGATTCAGGACAAAGTGATAACTTCAATAAACACCCAGTTCACAGGAAGTCAAATGCCTCCCACAAACAGCTCGCTGTGCTCAAAGGGCATTCCATATCCTGTTTGCATATTCTCTGTCCGAGCAATCTAAACTATTCTGTTTGGCCTAGCGCCTAGGAAATTGGCATTGATTTCTTCTGAAAAGTGAGAGTTTTGGTTGAAGAAAAGTTTGGTGACTTTTCTTCTTGTTCAGACTCCTGTTTTCTACTTCAAAAGGCAGATATAATACTTGACCATTTTGTCCAGTATTTGCCTTTCCAACCATTTTGTCCAATATTTGTCTTTCCGTTATATTTGTGTCTCCAAAGATCTATGGGCCATAACAAAGAATAAACTGCTTCACCAACCTTTTGGTGTCCTCTGTTACAGAGGGCAGTTTGGGACAGGTGGGGAAGGGACACTGCCCTGTGGGATCACAGTGTGCCTTTGTATGTTGTCCCTAAGGGATAATAACATGGGGCTGGGGGAAGGAAGAAAGGTTCTAGAAGAAAATAGAGTAGCAGAAAGTCAGGTTCTGTGCCTCCATCTAGAATTCCAGCCATAGACGCAATCTCAGGAAATAGTTCCCAAATTAGTAATGGAAACATTAACTTGTCGTTATTTTCAGACATGTGGTTCATAAAATATGGCTGAAGTGTTTGGTCTAATGATACACAAAGGAAGAAAATGTGTTATCTGAAAAAGAAGGAATGAACTTTATAGAGGAAATTGCAGTGTAGAAATGCTGAATTTAGGAGGAAAAAACGGGGTAACTGCAGAGGCAGTAGGAATGAGAATTTTGTTCCACTGTTTCATTAGGAAGAAGAATGCAAACAGTCTGTTCCTGGTAAGGAACAGCAACAGCATGGCTCTGCAGAGTGACTGTACTTGTGTTCACCTCCATGCAACTACTCAGGGCCAAGGAGGAGAGGAGGTCATGGATACTCATGGAAGGATTTTCAGAGCTGCTTCACATCTTGGTGCCCAGGAAGGAAAAGAGCAGTGCTGCACATATTTAATGAAGATATTAGACTTTGAGTAATTTTTTGGTCACACATAGCAGCAGTAGAGTAACAGACTTCCAGAAACATTTATCTATAAATGTACATAGGGTTATTTTTTTTTTTAAGAGGAACAGTCTACTAGACTAGACAGTCTGGTACAGCTAGAGAAAATCAGATAACAGTCTGAGCACACAGGTTAGGTCTTGTTCAGGCACAATCTCAACTCTCCTGGCTGGAATCACACTACTCTTACGAGGCACTGTTATGTCTAGAATCTCTGATCTCTTTTCTCCCTTTCATCTGGTTATTGCAAGTGATCACACATATATTCTGCTAGAAACGTTCTTGTGTTTTGGGAAGAAACAAGAGAAAGAAACAATGGAATTTCTAATCTTGGTCTTTGCTGTGAAGTTTTACCATGCAGGATTGGCTGAAAATGCTGACATAAGGAGAAGTGCTGTTGCTACACCCTGCTTTCATCTGGATCCTGCCTCATCCTTCCCCCTTTTTTCACTGCTGGTGGTTTTCCAAGGAGGACAACGTCTGAGTTCTGTCCATGCAGGCACCTTTAGATACAGTTATATCTGAGCAGTTCCGCTGAGAGCAAGAGGATTGGCCTTTGCAGGAATCTAAATGGGAAAGAAGTTGCAGAGCAGGCTTTCCGCTATCCATAGTCTCCGTAGACTAGAACTTCAATAATTCTTCTTGTGAGAGGGGAAAAAGAAGGCATTTTGCCCCTTTTCAGTGAGAAGCTGTGTTGGCTCTTTAGTACCACCACTGATTCCTTGACTGGAGGTTCCCATGCTGTGGTACCTTTATGTGGGTCACCACCATCCCTTCTCTGAAGATGGTAACACCTTATCCCACTGTCTACAAGTAGTAGATATCCTCTGCTATCTTATACACAAGGTCATCTTTGCTCTGTATTTTGAAAGGAAATACAACTCTTGGCTCAAAATCATTCTTGTCAGCTGGCCACTTCCTTGTGGTTTTTCCAGGACTCAGCTCAGGAGAGAGCTGCCAAAGTCCAACTGTGTGATCTCTAGTGCCAGACTGGATCCTGAGGCCTTCCATAATCATTTGAAGTATTGTTAGTTTAATTCTGTCATAATAACCCAGGTTCATTAATATGAAAAAGGAAGATGTAGACAATTTCTTTCTGCTTTTAATGGAGTCACTGGACAACTGAAAGAGGTGAAAGGTGTGCATAATATTCAAAGTGACTGCTGAAGTGAAACTTTATATTAGTAAAACCGATATAAATATCAGTTCTGTCATGCTTGCTGTGTGTGCTTCTTGCAGAGGGGCACCATAACTGGGGCTGGCACAGGATTCATGGCAGTGACCAGGAATGTGAGGGATGTCTTTCCATCTTGCTGATATCTGAAGTGGTTTCCATGGCTCTAGTCAAAACAGGAGACAGTGTCCTGGTGAGGCTGGCACACCAGAGTTTCTATGGTGTTGGCTGAAAATAGCAGGATACCTAGTTTTATTTGTGTGTCTGTTTCTGAGCAGCATTAACGGTGGATTGATGTGGCAGACGGGCAGGTGACTGGCTTGTGCTGGCTCTGTGCCCCAGCCCGGCTCTGGAGCTGAGGGTGCACAACATCGGGGTGTATCCCATAGGAATAGAGGGATTCGTGGCCCCCCTTCTCCCTGGGGACTCCGGCGGATGAGCTGTCCCTGGCTCATGTCAAAGGCTGATAACAGAGGTGGTGTTTGTGGAATGGCGGCAAACGGGGCCGTGAGATGCGGGGCGCCAGCAGCCAGCTCAGGGGGCTGAACCCCGCTGTGTGTCAGTGCAGGCAGGCAGTGGCATGGGGAGATCTCTGCAGCGGGGTCTGGCAGCGCTCGGGCCCGGCGGGGTCAGGGCTGTGCTGGGCAGTTCAGGTGGGACGGCCCGGCCAGGTGGGGCTGGGAGGGGGCGGCGGCCGCTCCTGCTCCCGCTCCCGCCTCCCCCTGAGGGGCGGCTGCTGCGGCCGGCGCGCGAGGAGGCGGCGGGAGCCAATGGGGGGCGGCCGAGGCGGGGAGCGCGGACCAATGGGAGGCCGCGGCGCCGGAGCGCGCGGGGCCCGGGCGGGGGGAGGCCAATGGGGAGCGGCGCGCGGCGCGCGCGCAGCCGAGGGCGGGGAGAGGCGGGGCGCGCGCGCGGTGCCGCCCCTTCCCCGCCGCAGTGAGGAGCGACCGGGCGGCCATGTTGTGCGGGGGGAGGGGAGCAAGGAGTTGAGAGGAGACGGCGGAGGCTCCCTCACACACACGGCACAAGATGGCCGGGAAGCAGCCGCAGCTCCCGCCCGTCTCCCGGCGCTGTCCCCGCCGCTCGCGCCGGAGACGCCCGGCGGGCGCTCTCGGTGCCGCTCCCGGGCGCCAAATCGGGCCCGGCGCTCTGTGGGCTCCGGGGCTTCGGAGGGCGGCGAGCCGGGCTGCCGAGCGGGGCTGCCGACGGTCGGGCAGCAATGGCGCCGGGCTGCCGAGCGCTGCCCGCGCCGCTCCCTCGCCGGGCGGGCGCGGGGCCGCCCTTGGCCGCGGGCAGGGAGAGCCGGGAGCAGCGCCCCGTCCTCGGGGCCCCGGGTGCCTGTCAGCGGGCTGCTCTTCGCCGGGTAAGTGCCGGAGTCTCTGGGCTCCTCATTGTCCTTTGTCCTTGGGAGGAAAAACAAAATGTCCTTGGAGCCGGGAGGGGGAGGGGGCGCTGCCTTCCCCTGCCCCCTCCTTCCCCCCCCGCCGCTCACTGAGGGGACCTGCGGGTACCCTCGGGGACCCCCGTCCGTGCCCGAGACCGGGCTGGGCTGAGGGGCAGCGGCGGGACACGGGGAGCCCCGGTGACCCTCGGCGGCTGCGGGCGCTCCCTTCGCTCTCCTGCAGCACCCGGGAGGCTCCGCACGCCCTGTCCCCGATGCAGCCCCGGGGGGAGCCGTGGCGGGTTTTGGCTCCCCTGTGCAGCACCGAGCACAGGGGGGGCTGCAGACCGGTTCCCCCCAGCGCCGCGTTCAAGGGGGGGTATCTGCAAACCAGCTTGGAACTCCAATGCAGCAGTGCAGGGAGGGGGGAGAGGTGAAGGCTGTACGACAGCATCACTGAAATGTTTAGCCCCGTGTCTATGTAAAGAGCGTTTCTTGCCCGTCGCTGCTCGGATGGGGATATGTTTTTGTAGTTTCTAAGAACAAAGACGCCATGTCCTTTTCTCTTAAAAATAAAACTTGGAGTGGTTTTTCTGTGGGGTGTTGGCTTTTAACTCTTTGTAAACCAGTAAGAGAAACGGGCTGCAGATGAGACCGATTGGTACTTTATGAAACAATAGAGGGAAATTGCTTTCACTGGAGAAACAGCAATTCAGGTGCAGAAGTTTAAAAGAAAACTCCTAGGAATTACGTGCAAATTTGATTTTGCAATTAAAACGGCAGTGTAGAAACTTAAAAGCTTGAGAAAAACAAAGCTCGGTCATGCCAAGTCTACCGTTTAAAGTTGGCAAAATACTACAGTTGTGATTTAGGCGACACTACAAAAAGAAAAGAGTTACTTAAATACGAATTACACGATAAGGAAACGGATGAGTTTGCGTCTGACATGAAAAGCTTTTAAAAAACATTTAATCGGTATCACGTTTGTTTTTATTATTCAGTTTATAGGTTTTTCCGAGATCTCACTGTTACTTCTCTTTACAAAACATTTTAATCATCCTTTCGGTGTTCTGATAATTTAGAAGTTGTACAAGACCTATTGCAAGACTTTCTAAAAATGCAAGTTTAAATGTAATGGCTGACGTTTGTTTTGGGTTGGCTTGCTTTCAGCAATTATCAATTTAAGGGTAAAATTGTAATTTTAAATATATAAAAAGTCCCTGTAGAAGAGCAAGAGGTAAATACTAAAAACTTTAGTTTTAATTGGAGGTTGTGTATAGCCATATTTGTTGGATTTTAATGGTGTACGCTTGTGCAAGGTTATAAAACTCCTGTGCAGATTTTAAATACTGCAGTTGGAGGTAAATCTACATTTTTCGGCACTTCTTCTGCAAATAAGAATCTGTCATTGCAACAATTGAAGTTAGCCCTTTTTTTGGAAATAGAAATACAAGTTTTAGCAAGCACTGGACTTCTGTCACCTTTATGCAAACTGTTTGGTGTCTTTATTTTAGATTTGGATTATGGTGGTTTTATAACCCCAGCAACAGTTCTGCAGTGTAGAACAGGTTCTGGCATACACACTTTGCCCTAAAGAAAGTTCTAGCTTTAGGTGGGTGTCTTCTGGATTTGTCTTAAGTATATTACAGGATAATTTTTAAACACTTTTGACTGGTTTATTTTAATAAAATAAATTAGCAGGTAATTGTCCAGAAAATAAATTACTTGCAATTCATAACGTGTTTTATTTAATACTTCTGCGGCGGGTTTTTTATATTTAAGGTGTAGGTTTGAATTTATATATCTTTTAATCCAGCATAAAAATGGTTTTTAAAATTGTATATTTACAGAATGATTCTACACTTCTAGAGTATGAAGTAATGCTGGTGATAGATATAATTGCTGCAAAATAAAATGATATGGCTTTTCACAAAAGGCAAGAAAAGTTGGCTAGAGGTTGTGCAAATATGGTGTTCCTTGTGTTAAAAGAACATAGCTTGAGATCTGATTAAAGGTTAAAGAAGCTGAAGGCTTTAAAACTGTATTCTAAAGGGCAAAAAAGATGGATTTTTGGGGAGATGAAATAACTAAGGACTTAAAATTCAGAGAAGCTGATGACAGAAGCCATTTTAAAATAACCTTGCTATCAGCAAAGGTTTTATTTAATTTTGTATAGTCTACTGCTAAAGATTTTAATGCGGAAAAAAAAAAGTAAAAGGGCTGAGGGATATTGTGTGATAAATTACTCAGTAAAAAAAATCTTAAATTGGAATTTTAACTTTTAAGTTTTTCAAAATTAAAGTAATGGGAGACAGAAGAGCTGACTGCAGTTCTTCATGAAAAACACAGATCGTGCATGTTGTATGTCAGTCACTCATCTCCAGTGGGTTTTTCTTCAGCCAGGAATGCACAGCCACTCATACTTTTATTTTTCAGAGTTCAGTTCAAAAGGCAGTTACTGTGATCATAAGTTTTTCTCAACTTAATAATTATCTAAAGATTGATAGATTTCAGACATATGACTAATGCTGCCTTTCTAAAGCAAAATAACTGAAAATTTCCATACTTTGTTTTTTCAGGTAGGATTTCGTGAACAGAACCTTATTTCCTGATAAGCTTCCAGAGGATTCGTTCATGCCTTATTTTTCTTAGGTAAGAATGGTTATACCTTGTGTTAGTATGTTCATTTCCTTGTTATTTTTTTGAAACTGGAATTTGCCTTTTTGCTACTGTGCAGATGTGGAAAGAAGAAAGAAATCTCATTTTTATAGGGAGGGGACACATTTTATAAATTGACTTGACTTCTGAAAAGCTTTCCTTTGCAGTTACAGGTAGATTGTCTTCATATAATGTCACGCTTATGTGCTGCTTGGGTATAAATTTCAGTTTACTAAGGCTATTTAATAAGTGGACTGTTTATTTTTATAATATATGGGTACTATATATATGTATTGTATTTGGTGGAAAGGGACAGTATTTGCATATAAACTGAAGTTCTGTAGGTCCTATTTTACTTAATGAGTTTGTAGCAGTAATGTTTGGGGAAATTGTAGAATTTCTATTTGAAGGTAGTAACCCAAGATTTCAGGAATTCATAGAGAAGGAGATTTTTGGGGGCCTGTTTTGTGTTTTGGAGGACTAATGCTTAAAAACGAAAGTTTTACCAACAGTACAAAACCAATATTCTTTCGTTTATTCAAAGACATTTCCTTTACGTGTTTTCAGAAAGTTTGTCAGTCAGAATGTTAGGACTTGAAGAGCTTGTGTGTACCTTGTTTTCAGACAAACCTGGTTTTGTTGTTTTTTATCTTTAAGGGCTATTACTGGATATGGTTCTTCCAAAGATTCTGATGACTGGTTGGGCAAAAGACCTTGAGCAAAATTCTGTACTGTGCATGCCAGGTATGTTACACTGTTGTGGGGTTTTGTTTGTTTTGTGGTTTTTGTTTATTTAATCATCCTGGAAACAGTTTTTTTTTTTTTTCAAAATAAACATTAAATGTTTAAGTTTAAGTGTTTTACCTTGTTGAATTTATTTTCTTTTGAGCTTTGTGCATTTGGAAATTGTTAGTATGTACGTACTACAGCAATGCTAATGTCTCTGCATCATTGAAGATTTTATGTTCACTCACAAGTACAACTTTTTAACAGTCTGCTATGACCATGTTGACATGTGGTGAAGCCAAAGGATTGTCATCTCCTAAGGATATTGTCTAATCAAACTTCAGGAATACTTTTCCTTAGTTTAAGGTATTGGTTTATTAGCAAGGGATGCTCATAAACTTTTCCTTTTGCAGAAATTGCTTATACAATAAACTTTAAAATTCTGGTTTTGGTGTAAATTTTATTCTAAAAGCCTAAAGTGGTACCCACTTGTTCCGAGGTATCTTGCTCTCCTTGCAGTGTAAACAAAGCATCTTTTTAATGTTAATTTTTCTTTTTACACTTCAAATTCTGCATTTAGGATCAGAGTAACCTTTGAGTCAGGCTTTTACCACTCTGTAATTAAAAGTGGGGGATCCTGTTTGCCTGTCTACTTAACTGGTTCCTTTTCACAGCTTCCCGTGCTCGTGTACTTCTGTGCATACTCAGGACCTCAAAGCGTAAGGCGTCTTCATGAGGACACATGTATCAGGATTCCCAAAAATACTTTTGATGATTTGCTTTTTCAAGTTACATAATGAATCATCATAACCAAAAAATACAATTGTGAGCCCCCACCTGAGTGCAGCCGGGTTTTTTTTTTGGCTTGGATGAGCCTTCAGTCTGCTCACAGAAAAGAGATTGTACACAGTTTTCCATAAGCTTTACAAAAATGCCTCTTCAGGTTGTAATAAAGCTTTATCTGCAGTGAGTCACTGCTGATGTTCAAGGTAGAGTTCAAATTATATTTATAGATATTGGACATGTGCCACCATCATGGATGTCCTGCAGCAAACACAGCTAACGAGCAAGGTGATATGTCAGAATGTTCCTGCAACTACATCGTGTGACTGTGTGATGGGAAGTGTGAGAACTAGAAGTTTGTGTTAGAAATTATCTCATACCTTAAGAACAACCGGGCATATCTGAAATCCCACGTAAGTTTTCAGTTTAGAGGGTCAAAAATCACAGATACTGCACAGTCTGTTACGATAAAGGCAAGCCCAGCCTGGGTCACACAAAAGTCTGATAACGCTGATGGGATTGAACCTGTCAGACTTGACTTACATTCCTGGTATTAAATCCTGAAATGTCTGAATCTGCAATTTCTATCTCACCTGCTCTTAACAAAAAAAAAGTAGCAAAGTAAAAATTAGAAAATCACGGTGCTCAAGAGCAGATCTTGCCTGACCTTGGTGTTTATGGTAATGATGAAATTCAGTACTTTGATCTTAATGGTCTTGCATCTTTCCAGTATTGTCCTAATGCTGATAGTGCTGAATAGACATTACAATAAAAACAGCTTTAACTTTTGTGAGCTCTTCAGAGCTGCCTTTTCTTGCAAGAACAACTTGTTTTCAGCTAACAGTGGACTCCCCTCTAGGAAAAGTAGACCTCAGTGTGTTAGATGCACACTACTGGGACTTGAGGGGAGTTCCAAGTTCATGGCTACGCTACAGCGTGCTCGTGAGGATTGAGGGGCGGTCAAGGTGAATTTCTCAGCTTGAGTCCAAGCCTTCTTGGTAGAGGAAGCTGTTCCTCTGTGGGGATACAAACCCCTGTTAAATATTCTCATAGAATAGATTCTGGTAGCACTGACAGCGTACGTGGAAGAACATTGCTGCGGTGATACACATCGTCTTTGCCAAAATACTTTGTTAATTAAATAATACAAGAGAAACTAGAAAATGTGATAGCAGGTCATAGCTTTTGGATGTCTGACCTCACCTCTTGCTGAAAAAGGAGATGCACTGTGTGATGGTTAGTGCCAGTCTTTGGGGGAGGAAGCCATATACCTGTGATGCCGGGCATGTTCTCTGTGATAGGCTGTACTGTACTTCGAGTGTCTGTAATTTTAATACAAAAATAAGCCACAGCTGTTAGGTAACCTAGAAAAAGTAAATTCACGTTTATTTTTAAATAGGGGATGGATTTTTTTAATTATCCAGGCTACAACAATTATAGCAGGCAGTCTGATTAAAAGAATTTGATATTAGATACAGGAAATATAGCTGTTAACATGAAAAGTTAATTTCTTTGAGCCAAGACTTGTATTTCCAAGCTCTGGTTTCTGGCTCGTGGCATAAACCTGTAGCTTTGGTGATTTATTCTGTAGTTGAAGAGTGAATGTGTTTCAGATGTAAAAATTTGAGACTCAAAATACAAGGGGTATATTCTATAATAGTGAAAAATAACTAATGTGAATGAAATGTAATATATTATCAACATCCTCATGCTGTTTTTACAAAACTCATTGTTTGGTTTCTCCACTCATTTCCAAGAAGAGAAGTGTCACTACTACTACATGCTACCACTCTGACACACCAAAGATTCCTTTTGCACAAGTGTGCTGAGGTCAGAAGAACAAAACTCTGGTGGAGTCTTCATAACACTGTCATTAGGGGAAGGTGCTTTGTGGTGACAGCCATGTTAAATATTACCCTCATTAAAGTTTCTGTCAAACTACCATAGCTGTGTGCCTGCTCTAGAACTAAAGAAAACAAGAGCCAACTTGGAAGCGATGATGGCTGTGTAGCTGTGCCAAGAATTAATAAAAATGGCTGAGAGCTGTAAACTGAGAGTCCTCCAGTCATTAACTTCACCTGCCTTCATATAGACTGTAGTTTCTGAGTGGCCTTTTTTGAGTGAAATGATTCAAAGGGCCCAAGTAACACTTGCTTTCCTGGTTCATTTTTCATGCCTTGGATGACTGGTGGATGCCTCATGGCTGATCAGGGTCCAGCAGCCATGTTGTGTTTCTTCTAAAATGGTGGATGGGCACTTCACAGAAGTTCTGTGCTTCCATTTAGTAGCAGCTGCTTGTGCACATTCAAATACATTTTAAAATATCATTAATGCATTTTTAAACCTCTGAATTTCACGTGCTTTAGGATATTCTATGTGTTTCTGCCAGCCTACTGCTATTTTTTTGGTTGTTTCCCTTTTTAAAGCCTTTTTCTATAATAAGAGTTTCAAGTAAATTACATCAACAAAGAAATTACAATCCTTCTCATCCCATGTTTCTTTCTACACCTCTGAGTAGCTGTCAGAAATGGAAGAGAAGAATTTAGAGGATTGCACAGTATGCTGTCACTGGAATAGGTTCATTAATTTTTATGTATTTGAGGCTATATTTCAATATAAGTAGATTCTGAGAGATTACAAGGGAAGTGGTTTTCTTTTATGTGTCAGGAGGATAAACTTGAACGCCTTGTTTCATGGAGTTGAAATTCACCCTGAAAAGGAGGTTCATGAGTTGTTTCAGAGTTCTAGGTCTTTCTACCTTTGCTTAAGGTAACTATGATTAAGAATTTATTGATACAGATTGCCAGTTGGCATTTTCAGAGTCAGATTTCCACATTTGGACCTTGCCCATACATGAGTAACTTTAAGGTAGCGTAGATAATTTGTTCTACATAAATGTTACATAATTGCCCTGCATCCAGCAGATACCTCCTCTCAGTAAAAAGAGCATTTTATTTTCTATTGTGAAGGGCAAGTCTGTTTGCTTGAGCATACTTACACTTGATGCCTGATTGATCTTTTTGAAAAACTTCAAATAATATCTTTTTTGTTGTTTTTTCTCAATGAATTTGTGGATTGGGTCTGAATTTCTTGGGTTGTTTCCAGGTTCTTTAATAACAGGTTCCTTAGTGATACTTTAATTTTTTTTATAAAAAAAATCTGTAGCACATGCTGTGAGCTGGAAATGGTTGGGTTTTTTGTGTTTGTGGGGGGGGTTTTTGTTTGTTTTTTAATGAGGGCTTTTGTAATAAAGGCTAATGCTTGGTCTTGTAGTCCTTAAGGTCTAGATCTCTTTTATTTTTAAATTTATTTTAATTCAAGTGTTTTAATATTCCATTTTCCCTACAGATGTGTTGAGGAATTGATTTACTCACTCTAAGCAAAATAGCTGCTGTTGGTTGAAGCACTGGTAAGTTGTTATTCCTAATAACATTTACTTTTTAGCTTTAAAAAAAACCCAGCAACCACACATGGCTATAATGTTTAAATGGCTGAAGGCTTTGGCTGAACACATTCTAAAAGTCATTAGTGTGTGGCCATGTGTGCATGTGTGTTTCAGAAAAGCTGAAAAGGAGCCTGGATCATTCCTGCTGGGCCCTGGGGAAGTGAGCAGTACTTGGATAGTGCTCTCTCCCTGGCTGGCTGCAGAACAGCTTTCAGAGCCGATTGTAGTTCTGGGGGCTTCCGTGATTTGACTCCAGATTTCACTGAGAACTTTGATATCATAGTTGTGCTTGTTCAGAAGGGTTTTTGGTATGCAGATGTCTGTCTCTAGAGAGGTACTACACACAATTTGGATAACAAATGGTGTGGAAAGTATAGCAGGAAGAACTTGCTGTACAAGCATCTTGTGTTGTCCTTATGCTTCTGTCAGGATCAGTGGGAGCCTTTGAGCAGACAGTAACTGTCTCCTGTTCTACAATTGTTCTGTTTCTGTTCTTCCTTCATAAAACTTTGGCTTTGCACAAAATAATAAATGCCAGTACAGTTTCCTGTATTTTTTTTTAATTAAACTGCTAGCTGATAGACTTGAAATCATTCCTCATATAGTCAAAACATAAAGTTGGCAGGCTTGAGTAGGTAAATTAATTCAGTTCTATACTGGATGAATAGAGGGACAGAATTTTTTTCCATTTCCTTAAAGGGATTTGGTCTTGACCTTTTGTTGTCTCTGGCAAATTTCGTGACTTTCTTGGGAGTTGCTTGTGGAAAGACTCAAGTCTTTTGTCTTTCTCGCTGCTTAAAATTCAGACTTCTTGACTCTGCATATTTAATTAGGGCATCCATTGCATTTTGTGTACATGGGTTAACTTTTTTATGTGAAGCTCTATTCCTGTAGCACTGTGCTCTGGAATATATGCTATTCTTTAAGAGCCAGTTTCTTTTAGTCTGACATGCTACCTGATTGAGCAAGGCCTTCCTTAGGCTTCAAATAGCTTGGGAAAATGTTCCAAGATGCAAATCCACTCATTTTAGTGGCTGGATGGCAGTGAATTTTAGCTGTCCCATGGCTGTGGTTGTTAGCAGAGCCCTCCAGCAGCCACTGCCTTCTGCCCTGCCTCAGGTGCTGGAGAGAAGCTGGTTTTGTACTCCAGAGTCCTGTGCTTCTCTCCACTCCATGGTGTGGAGACTAACACAGAGCCCTTCCGAAAAGGAAAAGGAATTTGTGGGAGATGGTGCTGCAAGCCTTGCCAAGCTGTCTTAGTCTGGCCTCCTGCTGCTTCTGGGCCCATTTGATTTTGGACCAATTTTACCATTTGAGTTTTCAGTCCTGAAGCAAAAGAAGTAGAAAAAGATGTAGCAAAAGAGATCATGGACTTGAAATTAAGTTTTAATGTGTGTACACAAACTCAGTTTTGCTAAGTATTTAATTTCTTCTACTACTGTTGTCTGTAAGTTTTATTACTTTGTTCTTTCAGAAATCTTAAGCTGCTTTTCCCACTGCAGGTGTGTGTTGAGCAGTATATTTCTTGATATGTTTCTTCTCCAGCTATTCCTCAAAACTCTTCCTATGCTATCCACTGATGCCTCCTAGCCCCAGTCACCTGCTAGAATCTCTAAACATGTGACTCATGTTCCATTTTAATATTAATCTTTGTGTGATTGCTACATCTTTCTGTGTGCATTTTTGTTTTTTTTCATTGGGTTTTAAATTAGCTATTGTCAGATCTGGCTCTTTTCATAGAACTTGGCTTTTCAGTTACACACTGAGTAATTATTCCATCCTTTTCTGGTTTACAATCCTTACCTGAAGGAAGAGGTGAATGTGAAACCCTTTAATGATTTTGTTGAAATAGTTGTCTACAAAAGAAGTTGTTTCAAAAAGCAGTTGTTGAAAGTATTGCAATGTAAAAGGTCTGGTGTTGGATTCTCTGGTTAACATGGTGTTTAGTTGAAGCACTGATTTTTATTTTTAACACTCTTTTTTAAGACAAGAGAGAAAATACTCAAAAACAGCAGGGGCTCTAATAAAGTTGGCATACTTTGCTTAATGCAATAAAATTTATTATTTAAAAATAATACAAAAGAGGGCATTTGTGAATAAAGCCATGTGTTATCTGGAATTAACCTTGATACTGACAAACCTGGCAAATAGCCTTTCTTACCTAAAAATACCCAAACCTACATGAGTTGTGCTTTTACTGCTCTGCTTAAGGAACATCTGATGGTGGTAAAAGCAGATTTAGGGCTGTCCAGAGCACTTAGTTCCTGCTAAAGATGGTACAGAATAAAATAATGGACTTAGCTGCCAATAGAGGACACTCCTTTCCTCCTGTGTAAAAGTTACCAGGGGTGTTGTTGAGAGTAAAACCTTGCTTTAATGAACTTTTGAAGTGTAGAAACTTGAGGTTTTGTTTGCTCAGAACCTCATTTTGTCCATTCAGCTCCCTCTGTTGGAGTGAATTCCCTTTCCCAAGTAGGTTACCTCGGTTAAGAGTCTAAACATCAGATTTCATTCTGGAATAGTTTGTAAATGTGTTGGTGTCTAATGCATGAGAATTGTACATGTTGGGCTCCAGTCTCATCCTTTAAGGAATGCAGGGTCACAGTGGACCTGAAATGGCTGAAGCCCTGGGTTTGGCCATAAGCAATGTCTATTGTTGCTGTGATCTTTTAATACAGCAACAAATAATGGCAAAAAAAGCTGAAGAGAAAAACTTTGTAAACACAGGTGTTTTGTAATTGTTGCCTTGAACCTTTAGGCAGGTTGGGAATGGATGGCATGGAGTGCCAACATGTTACCAGTGGTTTTGAAGGAAACTTTGTCAGGATTACAGGACTACCCAGGTCCCTGATTGATCATGACCAAAATAACAGTGCTTGGAAACCAAACCAGCAGCTAGTAGATAACAGAAGCTTGAAAAATGGGCAGATGCCTAATTCATTTTACAGAAGGTATGGTAGACTCATGTCATCTAGGAAAAAAATGGGTTTTTCAGTATCTACCTCAAGTGTAGGATCACTGCATATGTCTTCATGGAGGAGTGTATTTTTGTAACATTATTGAAATTTCTTAGTAAAATATGCCTTAATTCATAAGTAAACAAACACTGTGAAATCTTTTAAAGCAAATGTAAATTTCACAAGTGTAGAGGCTGCTATTAATATTTTGGCCATTCCTGTGGCATCTTTTTGATGTGTAATAACTTGGAGAACAAGAATGTGTTCTTAGTTATAATACCTCATCAGTTCTGTTTACTGCTAATTATTTTACAAGGTTTAGAGAAGCATTTAAGATGAAGGTCATGGGGTTACTTATGAAGTTCTTGGTCCAACCCAACGTAGGTGAACCGAGCAGGGAAATTTGCCCTGAAATTGCTTTTGGCAGGCTAACCCAACTGAAAAGAGCCTTTTAAAGGGTGACTAATACATAACTAAATTACCTTTTTTAGAGGTGGGGAAAGTTGATGTCAGTAATTGGATTTCTATATATTAAGCTTATTAAAAATAACTAAAAATAATTTTAATGATCTTATTATTTATGGGATTTCCATTGTACATATGTTAGTACTTCAGAGTGTTTGATAGTGTCAATAATGGACAACTTTGTGAGGGTTTTTTTCCTGTTTTGATACTTCAGTCAAGGCATTACCATGAAAAAACATTACAAATGCCTAAATAGATTTGAAATTAATTTGGTGAGAACTGGAAGAAAAAAACCAAACCAAACCCAAAGCAACCCCAAAACCAGCTTAGTGTGAGGGAAAAACACCTTTACTTAATACATTGTTTTAACTGAGGATGAGTTGAATGTTTGAAACAGAGCATTTCTTTACACTTGAAAGTTTTGTTTCTGAAAGCATGAGTGTCCTGGGGTTGAATACTCCTGCAGCTATGCATGTTTCACAGTGCAAAGTGAAATTACTAGATGCCATATTCCACTTCTATGTGCACGACTTTCCTGTTCTATTTAAAACAAGGAAGTCTATAGAAGAGCATAAAACAGGACATATGGGCACTTGTGAAAGTCAGACTGGGGCTTGTTGCACTGCTTCCAGTGCTCTTTGCCTTGCTGTAACTGGTTATTTTGAGGTGAGACTGGGGAAGCTGGGATGCTGAGGCAGAGACCACTAGATGGCCCCACTGTTTTTTTGCTGGGCTGTGGGTAATTTCTGCATCCCTTGTCAGAATCTGCCCAGGATTATCAGGGAGCAGAGTGGTGGTGAGGTTGGCTTTCAGGCTAAAATGAGGTTAAACCTATACATATTCAAAAAAATAAATGGATGTTGGAGTGCAGATACTCAAAATCATGAAGGCATTTTCAAACCCTTTTTGCATGTCAGCCTACAGTCAGCATTGGTTTCAAAATGATGTTCCTAACACTTAGTAATTTCCTGTGCCTAAGTTTTGCATGTGAGGAGGAGTAAGGTTTTACTTGAAGTAAATTGAAGTTATGTTTCTTGGAAGAAGATAGGAAGATGGGAACATTGGGTTTGTATTCATCCATGTGGATGCTGTTTGTTCAGTTTGGTTTGTCACTCACCTGTGAGCTTGGTTGCAGTTCCATGATGAGTACAGTTGGAATATGGCTCAGGAGCCTTGCTGAAGGTAGCTAGTGTGACTTGTGACCATTTTTGTCTGATTTCTGGTGTGTCCTTTCCCACCAGTAACCAAACCAGTCGTTCCATTTGCTTGTGTGTGTGCTGTTGCACTGTACATCTTTCATGAGCTGGAAAACTGGGTTAAGATGGTGGAATGTCTTGTGTCCAGTCACCATCTGTCTATAAGAAACCAGTTTTCGTTGGTTTTGATGGATCTTTGTTTTTGAAGAAAGGAGCTTGAGTAGTACTTATTTAAAAATTGAGGTTTGTTACAAGAACCTTGGTGTTCTACTAAGCAGTGTCAGTTTCAGGAGATGGGCCAGTGCAATGAAAATGGTTGCAGGAGCAAATTTCTTTGATTTCCCACCACAGATTTCTCTAGTGGTTTAAAAATTTCAAATGGAACTCATAGATCCTGAAAGGGTTCTTGGACTTGTAATATTTTCTCCCACTTTTTTATAGTTTTGGTTAAATTTTCTTTTAATTCTCAAATTGATTATTTGACACTGTTTCTGATAAAAGTAGATATTGTGGTCTATGTAACATGGAATGAAGCATCAGTTACATGTTTAAATTATCTTCAAGGTACAGTAGTTGAATGTCTTAGTTTAAAGCAATGATGTGTATTCCAACAGCATTTTTCTTCTAATTTTTCATAAAGAATCCATTCAGATGAAGAGTGTCAAAAGGAGTCTACGAATGAGACACCAAGATGGCAGTTCCACTGGGGAGTGAGAGGTTGAGGAAATGGACTAATGCATGAGTGCTGGGATGTCTGTCCAAGAAAAGGATGTTAAAACGTGGACTCTCATGTTATTAAACCAGAGAAGATCTGGGTTGTGATCATCCTATCAAAATGGACTTTGCATTTGAATTAATCAGTGACTATCCAATGATGGATCTGTTTGAGAACTGGGTGGCAAAATTTTCCTTTTGGGTTGTTTTTGCATGACAGGCAAATTAATTTGGTAAAAGATCTGTTGCTACTGCTTTTGAGAAAATGTAATTTATAAAGTGACTTTAAATAAAAGGTTTTGGTTTATTTCACACTTTGTGTTTGTCCTTTCTGGCTGAATATTTTTTATTGAGTTGATATTGAAGTGGGTTACATTTTTGGTTGCTATTAAACTGAGAAATACTTTAGCTAAGTACTGGAGGCAAGGTAAAATTTTGTGCTATACTTGGTATCAAATGTGGTTTTCATTTGCAAATTATGTTCACTTTGCCATGACTTCAATGAATTTTTATTCGCTGGCTTGTTCATTCAGGTGCTTAATATGAGGGGTTTTCAGTACTTGGCCTATTGTCAGGGCACTGCTGCTGAACTTTGTGAAGTTATTTTAAGATGGAATTGATACCAATTGAAGGCTGAGAAAATACAACAATAAAAGAGTACTTGAATGTTTTGTGTAACTTTTTTAGGTATGTTCTTGGGTTGTGTGTGGGTACAGAAACTTTTCAACAGATTTCCTGGACTACAGACTTCCTGAACAGTCTCTTTGGTCTTAAAATTGTTCTGTGCAAGTGTCCAATCTGCTTCACTGCTCTTGCATGTAGCCTTAGTGTCACAATACTGTGCCATGTGTTTGGTGAGAGAAAATGAGTTATTTTTGATATGGCTACAGATGACATATTAACCTTTGCAAATTAATTCTAAAATGGTTCTAATATTTGAAGTCACGATTTCCTTATAGGTTTCCAGTGGATCTGATAATTTACCTGTAGGCATTTCTTTTCTGTATGTTTCACATGAAACTCGAAGTTGTTTTGTGCTGGAGGGTCAAGATGGTAAACCTGGTGCTGAGAGAACCTTGAAATTGTATTTGAAAACCCAAACAAAATCCTGTTCATTGTCTGTGTTTAACCACATTTGCCTTGCTCAGACTTTTTTGGAAAGACCCATTTTTGCCATGATGAGTTGCTCATACCTGTTCCATCCAGTCATTTTGGTGGTACATGCTTGCCCCAGTTTGGTTTTGCCATGTGTTTTTATGGTGGAGTTGGATTCTGGGACCACCCCAAAGGGTTTCTCATTCAAATGAGTGGATTTCCTTAGTGTTACCAGAAAATGTTTGGAATGGTCTTGCATTGTGGTTTTTCAATTCTTGCAGTTGAGGTGCAAGGAGTCTTCTGTGAATAATTGGTAAAGTGGAAATTTTTTTAATGGCTTGTGGCATTGGGGAGTTCCTAATGAAGCCTCTTGAGAAAGAGGATGGATGGTTGTAGGAGATAAATGGCAGGTCCCTGGAGGAATTAAAGGGGATATGGTGTTGGTTCTACTGGTCGAAGCCAATGGTTTTGGGCTGTTGGGAGGCTGAGCCATGGGGTGTTCCCATAGAACCCCCAACTAGCCCATTGCCCCTTTGTCCTCCAGTGGTCCCCAGTGGCTGATGGCTCTGTCTTGTTGTGATGCTTATGAATATCCAAGATGTTCTTGTGCTTTAAGGGGTTGGTTTTGGTCGTGGAAGACAACTGGTAGTCAGAATCGAGTGGTCAGGGGATACTTGGATCACTCCATTCCCTTGGTGATACATCCTCTCAATTCCAGGATGTCGTGTTGGAGATGTCCATTGATTGATTTGCAATTCTGCAGCTTGGCTATTGTGCAGCTTTAAAATTAATTTGTTGCGTTAAAATCTGTTAATGAGCATGAATGGGTTAAGAAAGTGCATTAGAAATGAGCAGTTTGATGGTGTTGGACTGGCTTGAGCGCAGTTCCTTGGTGTAGCTGATGGAAGTGCTGTGGCTGCTGGATTTGAGTTGTTGGGGGAACCACTAGGGAGGCGCTGTGGAGCTGCAGGGCAATCTCAGCTCTGTGGGCTTGGCTTGGGAGCAGGTGATGCTCCTGTCCCCCCCTGCCAGTGCCAGCACTGGGGGGCAAAGGGAAGAGCTCTTGTCTGGGGATTCTGCCACCAAACTGGGGGGAAGCTGCCCCTTGGGTGGGGTGACCCCCAGGGTGGGCTGCTGCTGCCTGCATGGCTGTGAGCTCCACTTCCATGCCTTCAAAATGGCTTGTAACAGCACCACTTCCTGTCCAGGGAGGAAGTAATTTTAGCCCAGGCACTGAAATATTTAACAAATCTTTAAAACAAAAGGCACAAATTCCATTTCTTTCTGGCTTCCAAAGGGTGCCTGAGCCACATGGGGTTAAGGTGCCCCTTGAGCTGGGGTAGTTGGAAGGAGCCAGGGCTGTGGGGTAGCAGGCACCCTTTAGGTGGAGGCTCTCTCTTTTTTTGGTAGAAATGAAGGGGTGGGTCTATGGTACATCACCTGAGTTGTGGGGTAAATGTAGAGAGTGTCAATCAAAGGCAGAGCTCAGAGCTGGGAAGGAGCTCTAGATGGCGGCTGTGCCTTAGAGAGAGCGCGCTCAGCTCCGTGCCTTCCCCAACACTTTACGCAACTTTCCCTAACTTTCAGGCAGCCTCAGGGGGCCCCCACAGCCCCTTGCCTCTCCTAGGCACTAATCGGGGGCCGAGCGGACCTTTTTCGGGCAGAAAAGCAGCTTTTGAGGGCTCCCTTTTCGTGCCTTGCTGGAAAGAAGAAGCCGTGGAGAGAGCCCAGGTCGTTGTTTTTCCAGCTTAGAAGCCATGGCGTACCTCCATTTTTGTGCGCTCTCCTAATGAGCTTTTTCCCCCGGACATTTTTGTACTAATTATCGCTTCTTTTGCTTTATCGGCAGCATATTTTTGGGATTAGGATATATTTTTTTTTTCATTTTCTGAAATTTGTATTTTATCGGTATAATTACAAATATTTTGGATCTGATGTTTTTCCACTACCCGAAACTAATATCGACTTGGTCCTGGCGGCGGTGCATGGATCAGGTAGGTGAGCAATTAATAATAATAATTTTTAGATTTCTGCCGTTTTGAGTACTTTGATTTTCGACCGATTTGTGCTGTATTGGGATGACGCAATAAGATACAGAGATTATTTGCATCCAGTGTTACTTTGGGAAAGTTTGCAGGATGCTCCTCTCCTGTGTTTATTCTCGGATTTTTCTTGTAAAAATGATTATTTGTTTTAAATCTCCGGTTTGCCGTGTTGATCAGTGCTGTGTATTGTTATAACAATATCATTGCAGCGTCAGGACTTTGTTCCTGATAATGAAAGCCAGTGAAACGAACTGGGACCTTACCTTTCTTTCAACTTTTGACAGTAAATACCTGGGCACAGGACTTCAAAGCAAACAGACACCCCTGACCCCCTTTTAATATTTAAGAATAAAAAGATGATGAGAAATAAGGACAAAAGCCAAGGAGAGGAGGGTTCAGTCCACAGCAATGCATCGAGGTATGACCTATCAACTTTCTTTTTTTTTTTTTTTTTGTAAAACCTGTGAATACCCTGTTTACTTTGACAGCCTTGGGTTACTGTCAGTGCTTAATAGAAAACATTTTACTGATTTTGCTTCCTTTTTAAGGAATGACCTTGAGATTGTTAGCATGCCACACCCTAATTTTTTTTGGTAGCAATTTCTGAAACTTGTGTTGTGACTTAAGGGCCCATGTCCTAGGCAAAAGGTACTGTACCTTTATTCAGGGCAGCCCTTGCCCCTGTATGATGTTTTTCCAGCTTTTGAATTTCAGTTTTTAGGTTTTTTGTGCTGTGAAAAATGACCTTGTCGGTTTAGCCATTGCTGCATTGCACCATTTTACATACAAGGCAAATTTTTCTTTGAAGAATCTCAGAAGTCTAAACTTTAACTGAGGGCCATACAGAAGCCTGGTGTAGTAGTAAATTATAGTAAATAGGCACAAGAAAAAGTTACATGAATGAAAAAAAGCTTATTTTAAAATATAAACTGGAAAGAGCCTGTTTGTCGGATACCTCTTACTTCAAATTTTATTTGAGCTTGTTGAACTTTGATTCTGTGGAGGTATTTTAGAATATTTTTATACAATTTAACCAGACTTTGTCCTGCTGATGATGGCATTTTGTATCATAAAATATACACTGCGACTGTTAACAAGAGGCACCAAATAATTTGCTTGTTTTGTTTAACGTATTTTTGCTCAGAGTATTTTTATTTACTTTTGTCAAGTAATGAGATTATTTACAGATTTTTAGAAACTTAACCTTGATGTGGGAAAAGTATGAAATACTGAAAATGTTTGTTTGCTGGGAATGCAGAAGCACAATTACCAAATAGCTCATTTTATATTTAAAAGGTCGGCTCTTCCAAAAATTGGAAGTTGAACTATATGCATTTTTGGGTTTGGTTTGTAAATATCACTGAGTTTTGCATTTTGTTAATTTCAGTTGAATCTTGGTCTGTTTCTTTTTCTCTGGTGTTGTCTTGCTGCATTTTTAACCGACATTAATAAAAAAGAACTCTGAACTGTCTGTTGTATCACATGTGCTCTATGTGATGTTCAGGTGTTTGAATAGTATTCTTGATGTCCAGTATTCAACCTTCCTTAAGCACACGAACTTGAAATAGTGTGGCTATATATATTATCAAATTATTGTAACCTTCTAATATAAACTTGGATGGTGTTCTGGGTGTATTTAAAATGCAGTCAAATTTTGAATTCTAAAATAAATGTGGGTAAGATTGTTAATTTGAAATTATTAATAACTAAATTAGCCTCAGGGATTGTTGAAGCACTTAAACAGAGCTTTTCTAATAATGCAGTTTAAAAACACATCAGATTTTCATACTGTGCTTTCTTTACTGTAAATGCTGCACACAAAATATTATGTAAAAAGTCACCATTTATAAAAATTATTTTTCAGATTATATACATTTTTATGCTTTTTTGAAGTTGATATTATCAACAGGAGCAGCAATTGACATAATTTGTTGAGGAAATTGAAAGTATTTTACCAGTGTTGGAAAGGAATAGGAGCTAAAATCTGAGCCATGTAGCAGGAGTCCCATAGGGGGTTTTGTCCTTAGGGGTATGAGATTTGCATAACGTCTCGTGTGCTTTTGGGGTTTTCATTGAAAGGTTATTTATCATAATTGATCATTTACATTTAACACCTGTTGTGTGAGGTTACCCTTCTCCCCCTTCACATCTTTTTTTTCTCTGAATTAACCTGCTGTGTGTGACACCAGCACACCTGAAGTGTGGGAACAATTGAGCACAGGATATTTGCAAGTGAACCCTGTTGAGCTTATTTGTGAGGTGTGAGTCAGCTCAATGTCATAAAATGGGCTTTACTTCCTGAGGTTGACCTGAAGTAGGGGAAATGATTTCTAGGAAGTAAAGCCACCACTTTGCTGTATTGTAACCCTGAAATGCACCGGTGTCTGCACTTCTCATGCTGCTGAGACCAGCTTGGTATCCATGGAAGTACCTGAACATGGAAGCTGCACGGTCCTGGTGGGAACCCTGGGTGGTGGAGGAGGTGGATATGGCCAGTGCCATTCACCTGGGCTGGAGAAGGGTGTTAGAGTGGAAGAAAATACAGTTCTTGCACACCACTGTAGTGCCCTAACTGAGGAATTGACTCCTTCTTTTCCAGTTCTAAGGGAATACAAAGGCCTGTGTGGAATAAACAGAAATGCCTGAGAATTGTCCCAAAGCAGATGATTTATTCTTGGAGAGAGAGGTGGTGTTAACTCTTTACAGTTTGTAAGCTGAGGCTTGTACTCCTGCCTCTCCAGGTGCCCAGCAACCTTGTCCTTTGAGCTTGGACAGTAAATCCAACTTGGAGCTGAGTGATTTCATGCAACTTTGCCCAAGGTAAAAGTTGCTCTGGGTCTGCTGCAGTTCCTGCTGACCCCCACCTGTGTGCCTGAGATTTGCACAAGTAATTGAACACAATCTGCTGTATTTTCTAGCATCTTCTGTGCTGCATGTCTGAAAGGCAGGTAGTGTGAAGGTACATCATCCATGGTCTGCCCTCGTGGGAAGTGCAGAGGCCACAGGCAGGCTGGGGCCCCCCCCTGAAGCGCAGGAGTGAGTTTTGCAGGGATAGCAAGTAACAGGCGTGGGATACGTAGTTTTCCTTTCCCTTGGCCTGTATCTGTTGCAGTTGTTCTCCCACCTCAGAAATACCCTGCGTGGGAACGGTTTGAGCTGCAGACCCTGCAAGGCTGGGCCGGCCCTTGTGTCTGTGTCCAGCTCTGGGCTTCTCTAGCATTAAAACGTATTTTTTGGGGGGAAAAGTAGGTTGCAGTGGTCTAGTTCCAAGGCCATTTTCTGTGCAGGGCTGGAGCTCCGAGGTCTGAAATGGCTGTTTTTGCTCAGCAGCCACCTCCCAGCGCAGGGCTTTGCGCAGCACAACACCCTCGCCTGACGTGGCAGCCATTTTATGGAGATGTCGGAGCACACGAACCAGCATTTTGGCCGGGGGGGGGGGGGGGGGGGAGAGCAGGGAAACGATCGCGTTAGGCACAAACTGCCCCCGGTGCGTGGCGCCGGGAGCAGGGGGGGCAGCCCGTTGTGGCTGGGGCAGCGGCGGGGCCGGGGCGGGCGGCGTTGGCCGGCGCTGCCACAAAATGGCTGTTCTTTGTGCCGCACCGCTCGGGCGCCGCGGGAAGCGGCCGCGGGGTTCAAAGGCCGCCCTGCGCCGGCCGCGCCGCCATTGGCTGCGCGCGCCGCGCGGGCCCCCGGGAGCGGAGCGGGCCGGGAGCGGCGGCTGCCGCGGCCTCCCCCCGCTTCCGCTGCTCTGCCGGGCGTGGGCTCGCTCTGCTGGCATTTTAACGGGCTTTCATTTTAATACTGCCAGCTATTTTCAGCAGTCACTTGAAAAGAAGCAGGGCTATTTTTTGCTGCGGATTTTTTATTTTCTTTTTTTTCTTTTTTTTTTTTAAACTTCAAAAGGAATTGTAGAACGCCATAGTATTCCCGGAACATCTGTCTTTTTTTTTTTTGTCTTTTTTTTTTGTCTTTTTTTTTTCTTTTTATAGAAATGTACAGCTTTCAGTATCCTTAAATTACCAAAATTCACTGTTTGCTTTCAGTGTGTATTTTGCAACTGATTTTCTTTCAGCTGAGTAGAAAAATTGAACACATTTGTTAAAATGCTTCAAACTGTGGGTTTCAAGTTTTTATCCGAGTTATTTTTTATCTGTTGTGGCCATGTGCATGTGCCGAGGCTTTCAGTTTCATTTGCACCGCCGCATTCTTCAACAAGGATTTTTTTCTCTCTCTCCCTTTTTAAGCTTTAACCCTTTGTGAAACTGTCCAGAGCCTTTTTTGAAAAGGAAAAATGCTTGTTCAGTGCGGGACACAAAAGGAGTAATGTGCAAGGAATTCATATGAATCATGATGTAATCTGTGTGCAGCACAAAGGAGATTGTTCTTGTTTTGCTTTGTTACTTCTGTTTCACATTACCCTCGTGAAGGAAGTGTCTCATCTAATTACGCATGCACAATCCTGAGGCTTTCAACTCCTCTGTTCCCTGTTTTGTGATTGCTGCCAGAGATGGATACAGTATATACAGTGCTATAAAAAGAGCTCACCAACTGCAAGAAGCTACATTTAGCTGTAGTTCATTGTCTTCTGGATTGTATTTTTTTTTTTTTAGTTAAATATCTTAAGCTAATTAATCAAATTGCATAGATTCTCTAAAATGCATGCTTTTGCTGAATAAAAATTGGAAAATGGGAATAAAGAGCTCACCTGGGTAATTGTGTAACCCAGTTTGTGTGGCACAGCCTGTGCTGGGGCTGGGGCGTTGCCATGGCTGGGTGCACGTGTGTGCAGGCATGTTCCCAACTCCGGGAGTGCCTCCAGCCAAGGCAAGGTGGTTCAGATGGCAGCCTGGAGCCTGTTCCCCTTTCTGTCGGGTTGATGTTTCACCTGCTGCACTCTGAGGGCCACAGTTGCCCTTATCTGCACCTTCCCCCACTTCCTCCAGCGCTGGAGCCAGCTGCGGCTCGGTGGTGCCGTTTCCAAGAACGCAGATCCCGGCTGTGCCTCGGGAGCAGCGCTGGGGCTGCCATAACCACATTTCTGTGTTCAAACAAACACTTCCACTGGCAGCTTCGACGGGGCTCGGAAGGAGGGCCAGGAAGGCCCCGATCCTTCATTTCAATCTCCCTAACTCCGTATAGGGATAAACCAATTCCTGTCTTTGTTTGTGTGTTTCACCCCTCAGAAAGTTGCTCATGGCACTAGCAGGTTACTGAGCTGCCAAACTTGTCTCTGAGGAGTTTTTATACTGGGACACCTCTTAATTCAGGTTTATCAGTGCTGGTGTTGAGGAGCAGGTGAAGTACCTGAGACAGCAAACAGGAGTCTAGGGACTGAACAAGCTTCTGTGATGCCATGGACTGCCTGCTTTTGAACTCGAGACAGCCCAAGTAAACCTGCTTTGGGTGAGTTTGGCAGCTTACATTGTCATTGCATCTCCTGATACATAACCTGGAGGTGTGTGTTATCTTCTCCATCTTGTTTCAGGTTGCACACCACGATCCCAGCAGGAATTGCAATGTTAAATTAGGCTGCTAAGTTCTGGAGATGGAAAAGGCTTCTAAATCTCTCCTTGCCCCTAGCTGAAATCCAGCTCAGGAAGGAGCTGATAATGACTGGAGAAAGCTTCTGTTCTGCTTTATCTCTCCTCTCCTTCAAGGAAAATAAATACAAATAGCACAGCACTGGGGGAGGGGAAGGCCTGGGTTACCATAATTAGATAGAAGCAGCCTTCCAGCAAAGGATGTGCTGTTCTACTGACATGGTGTCTTACATCAATCTTTCTGGTGTGCTTTTATTAATAGACATGTGCTAAAATGCCATGTGAAGATGCTCTTTCAGTAGGTGCTGGTGTGTATGTAAAGCTCACTTTCACATCCTGTAGAGGAGACTTGAAATGAAAGAAAAAAAGCCCAGAGAAAAAGTTTACCCCTAGTGACTCGCAGTTAAGCTTTTGTAAGCCTGTCACACTGTTAGTGCCTCATTTTTTTAGAGCAGGGAGTATCTTTTGGATATAATGAGCCAAATGTGGCTGATTCTTTCCAAATGTGCAGCAGCTCATTTTACATTACAGCTTGTGTAGCACTGCTGCTAAATTACAATTTTCAATCTTCACCTTCCTTTATATTTACCTGTGGGCTGAGATAACCTACTCTGTACTACATGTGCTTTTCTTACCTTGACTGATAGGGGTTAAAAATTAAAAAGTTTTTAACAGTGATCTCAGATTCCTTTCTGGTACTGTGCTGGAAGTGCTGGCATGGCGTTTGATCTTGGCAGGGCTCAGTTCAGTGTGTCTGCCAGGCTCCACAGACGGGATGGGGTGGGATGCTTAACACTTCATTGCTCACCAACCTTTACCCCGGCTATGAACAAGGGTGTTGCAATGTCAAGAATCCCCTGACTCCAGAACACCCGACCTTAGGAAAAAGCTGTGTTGCAATTAGTTATGTTTCTTGCAAGTGTTATTGTTAGGTATAGATGACTTAATAGAATTGCTAATACGTTAATTATAGGAGTCGTTTGCATCTCTCTGATGGGTAGGAATCTCTATACTTCACTGCAGAGTTGTCACCGGTTGAGATTTGAATGCCATGTGCTGTCTGTAAAACTTTAGGCTTACATCTCTTGGTTAAAAACAGATTTTAAGAGTCACTTGGAATAACCCCCTCAGGCCACATCAGGCTCCCTTATTTTGAACTGCACCTCACTTGGAACCATAAAGGAATTTCTGCACCATCGTGGTCCTAAATTTCCATATACACTCCATGTCTTTAATCTGAGACGTTTTAAAGGAAGTTTACAAATGTTAAGGGAGAAAAAGCACCCACTTTTTCAGTACTAATTGTGTGTGCAAACTCCTGCCCTCTCACGCATCCGTGTGTCCTTTGCCAATGGGCTGCACCAGCGTGGAGAGTCCCCTTTGTGCTGCCACTGAGCCTCAGGCTGGCTGTCCATGGGGGACATGGCGCAGCGGGGCTGGAACGGGAAGGGCGGCGGCACAGGGACAGCCCTGCCCGCTGTCGGAGGAAGGGACGCACCCCCGGCTCCTGCTCCTCTCCTTGGCTGGGGCTGAGGAGGAGCTGGGAGCTGCCAGGAGCAGCCGGGCTCCGCCCGCTGCTGTGGGATGTGGAGCCCGGAAATGCTTCGGAAATGCTTGGCTGCCTCCCGGCGAGGGAGAGATGGGCCCTTTCAAACCCTGAGAACTGCAATTGTTCTCCCCTTGCTGTGCAGGGAAAGGGAAGGATGCTGCCTTGGAGATAATCAATGGTGCTCCTTAATCAACCAGACAGGTTTTGACTCCTTTTGTCCTTCTGCTGTTTTTTTTTTTTTTTTCTTTTTTTCTCTGTCCCCACTCAACATCCCAAGCATTTTCAGCCTCTGGCTTAAAGATCAGAGGGCTAGAGGGCCAGCTCTCCCCATCATGAATGAATTGCTCTTTTTGCTTGCTTATGCAAACACAACACAGCGTCTTCCTAGTGGAGGAAAAACCCCCACCAGCTTTGGGAAGGTCTGTATCATTCAGGATAGCCCAACGTGCTTTGCTGAGCTGCAGCAGAGCAGTGAGGGATATATTTAGCTCTGCCTTTGGCATTTGGGAGTCCTGTGCTGAGATAAGTAGCAGTGGCCAGAACAGGCTGGAAGTTTGCAGACACAGGTGGATTCTCCATGAGAGCTTCTCACATGCCTGTTTAAGGGGAGTAAAAAAAAGTTGCTGATCATAAAATGAGGTTAGGGAAATATTTTTATGCTGCTTTGAAGAACTTGTTGGTAATCTGGAAGGGCCAGCCCTATACAGTTTGTTGTGCCCCTTTAAAGCTGGCCCAGATTTGGACAAATCATATTTTGAGTATTTAGAGTTGTTTGAGACTCACTCCTAAACAGTATGAGGAGCCTAGTTGTGTTTAGAATATTCTAGTTTAAGTTCTTGCTCGAAGAGCAATGTGTAAAAGTACCATGCATAGGTATGGAGAGTAGAGGAGCAGGAGTATTTTTCTTCCTTCCCTTCCCCCCATTTCTACTTTTCCCTGCATGAAATAAACTGGGAAAAGCTCTTTCACCAAATGACCCTTCTTCAAGGCTTCTCACTCAGAAAATCTTTGCCTTGGGAGACAAGCAAGCACCAATCGCTTTTTAGACTTTCAGAATAAAATCAAGGGAACTGAAAAAGCTAGGAATGCATTTATTTATATTCAGTGTCACAATCTGTCCTTTGCTTGGCTCTCCTGCACACTCCATGTGCAGTGTCTCTATGGCCTTGTCTATGATTACTGTGGTATTTGCTCAGTCCTCTGTGCTACTCGTATTATCTTCTCTTTATCTAGTGATCTGTAACTAGAACCCATCTTGTGTTCTTCTCCCTGGCTTGTTTAGCCTAAAGGTTAAATTTAGTTTAGTGCCTTTTTACAGCTACCCTGTGACTTGAGTGCACATATCAACATTGATGGTGCTTGTTTGTATTTGCAATATATGTAGCCATTTCATATATATGTTTATATAGAAACAGAGAATGGTTTGGGTTGGAAGGGACCTCAAAGATCATCTCATTCCAACCTCCCTGCCATAGGCAATGACACCTTCCCCTAGACCAGGCTGCTCAGAGCTCCATCCGACCTGCCTCAAATGCTTCCAGGGAATGGGGCATTCACAACCTGTCTGGGCAACCTGCTCCAGTGCCTCAGCAAGCTCACAGTAAGGAATTTTTTCCTAATATTTAATCTAAACCTGCTTCCTTTCAGTTTGAAGCCATTCCCATGTGTCCTGTCACTACATGTTCTTGTAAATAGTTTCTGTTCATAATGGGGAACATCACATTTGTAGATCAGATATTCAAAGGAAATGTTTAACAGCAGCCAGTCCTCATCTCAGTCGATGTGTTTGCCCTTTCTGTGGTTTGTCACAGTGCTTGTGTGTCCCACAGTTTGTACAGGTCACTTTAGGAAGACAGATCTGTTTAAATAGTTTTAAGTTGGTGGCCTGCACAGGCCTTGCTGCTCTGTGCTTTGGAGTAAATCTCAGGTTGGTTCTGCTGGTGGATGGGAGTGGCAGCTGGCAGCCTGAGCTGAAGAGCTGTGCAGGCTCAGGAGCCCCTCTCAGGTAGAGTTGGCTCTGCCAGACACCCTCGGGCTGACCCAGCAGCTCCTCCAACCCTGGGCTGCTCACCCCCTTCTCAGGATCATTGAGATTGGAAAAGACCCCTGAGATCATTGAGTCCAAGCTATTGTTGCATTGTCCACTCTGCAACTCGCCTGCCCTGCCAAGTGCAGTTTATTTCCACTGTTCCTGTTCAGGCTTGGTCCTGCCTGGGCTTAAGCTGGCAGTGACCTGCTGTTTCTCTGGGCTGCCCAGGTGTGGTATCAGGAAGCCCAGCAGGTCCAGCCAGTGCTGGGAACATGGTGAGCAGGGATGGGAGCAGGGAGGGGCTGTGTCCCAGCCACCTGTGCGGGGCATTCTGGTGCCAGTGAGCTGCTGGTGTGCACCTGGGTGTCACTTACCCACAGCACTGGTGACACTGTGGCCAGCAATGCACAGGAGTTCAATATAACAGTTCCTGCTGTCATCCAGCTCCTGATGTTATCCAGCCATGGGATAATCTGCCAAGGTCCTTCTCCAGCCTTCACAGGGTGGTTTGCTGGTGCCGAATCCCTGCAGAGATTGCGAAGCCCAGTGGAATGTTGCTGTTGGGATTCAAACTTGTTTAGATTCAAAACATTCACAACAGTTCTTAAAGCTGGGAGGAGCTTTGCTTGTGGGAGGGTGTTGGGTTATTAATCCTCCTTTATTCCGCTGTCTGAATTCAAGTTCTGTCCCTCAAAAGCCACATTTTAAATGCTGGGGCAGAATGGTCCCAGTTAGAGCCATTCCCCAGTCTGTTCTTGGTTTCACAAATGCATATTGGGGTCATTTTTTCAGCTGTTTCACACCTTCTGGAGGCAGATCTACTGTTAGTTCTTACTGAGAACTTACAAAATGATTTGCTGCTTGCAAAGATGATCCCCTATAAAAGGAAGTCATATGTGAAATATTAAATGCAAAGTCTGGAGGCTTCGGGCATGTGGTAATTGCCTTTTAAACTCAGATGCCTCACTGTAAAGGGTCTTATCGCTGCCTTTCAGCTACTTATTTCTTAGAAGGATCATGTTCTTCTTGGTAAGGAATGATTTAGTTTTGCTCCCCTTCAAGTCAGGAGCAGGCTCTTAATTAAACCAGACTTAAAGCCTAAAGTATTTCTTAGAAACCAGAGAATGTATTTGGCTGAGTCTTTGCAGATCTCAACCTTTTTTTTAGGAGTTTCTTCAAAGAAATTGCCAATGGTCCATCTGTTGCTTTCTTTTCATGGTCATGGGTGTTTTTGGAGGAGGGTGGTCTGGCTGAATTGTGATTTTTGTGATAAATAATTATAGCTTATTTCTTACTTTTAGTTTAATTGGAAGTAGGTCTTGTTTGGATGCTAACTCAGGGGTATTAAACCAGGACAAATTCCAGAAATAACTTCTGAAAAGAGGACTTAGGTCTCTAGGTATATACAGTGTTAGGCCTGATTTGATATCTAATGTTGCTAATACATTATATTCTGTTGGCAGGTAGAAATGCTTCCTGATTGTACCAGTGACAGTTAGAAAGGATTCTTTTATGAAAACAGACCTTTCAGTTATTTTTTTTTTATCTGCTCAACATAGAAAAGAAGATAAACACATATTTCGCCTCAATAACAGGTTGTTCCTTAATTAAAATAAAAATTGCTACAGCCTTCAAAAGGACATAATCACTTCTCATCTGTGTTTCTTTCCTTAGTAGGGGAAGCAGGTGTGCAGGCAAATATCTGCACATATAGATGCGTATGCCACCAGAGAAGTCTCCCTCTTTTCAGATGACACAGTTCACAGCCTGAAAAAAAGAATTAGTGTTCAGACAATGTTGTGGATAAAGCACATGAATTATGGCTCTTAATGTGCAGAGAGCCTGTGTCCCTGTGTCCTTGAAATAAAGCTTAAGGCTTTGAGGAACAAAGAGCTCCAGAGCAGGAGGAGGACAGTAATTACTGTTCTGCCTCTAAACAAATACTGTCAGAGCTGTCTGGCCTCAGTCTTGCCTGGGCTGTTAAAATTCCTATTCCAGCTATTGCTCAGAAATCTGACTGAAGGAAAAACTGTCTTCATCTTCCATGTGTCCCTGTGGGACATGGGACACCACCATGCCTCAAGCAGAGCCTGATGTTGCCACTTATATTGTGACAGCAGAGGTTTGGATGCCCCCGGATCCCCTTCCTTTGTGGAGGCCCGGTGGGATGTTGTCTGCTGAGGCCTGCCCATGGACACCATCTGTCCCCAGAGCTGCTGGAGTGCCATTGCCAGGAGCAGTGTGGCACCACCATGGATCATGTGTGTGGCACCACCATGGGTTATGTGTGTGGCACCACCACAGGTCATGGCTGTGGCAATGGAGAGCTGTGGTGGACAAAGAGGGAGACTGTTGTAAAGCCCACACAACAAGGGGTGTACTGGGACACTGTGCTTTTGGTTCTCATGGATAACCTCCATCCACAGACAGGGCCTGGGCAGCCTGGGATGGCCGTGGTTCAACCTGAATTTCCAGCCTGCTTGTAGGACACAAATGTGATAACCCTGTTCCCTCAAACCCAGGCTGGGACAGTGAAACAGCAGCCACGGGTGATGGCTGCCCTTGCTGCTTGCGGAAGGGGCTCCTTTTGTGCCCCCTCAGGCTCGGAGGGCCGCGCTCCCCACGGTTCCCCTTCCCCGGGGCAGTGCCAGGGACCCATCCCAGGGTTCCATTCCAGGGACCCATCCCAGGGATCGGGCTCAGCCCCGCGGTCGCAAGATGGCGGCGGAGGGGCGATCACGAAATGGCGGCGGCGGCGCCTGAGGGCGCGCGGGTGCTGCCCCCTGCCCGCCTCGCGGCCCACAGCCGCGGATCCCGGGGTTTGTCCGGCCGGGAGCGGGGCGGGCCGCGGCTGCCTCCGGGCATCCCCAGACGGCAACGACCCCTGCGGAGTCGGATGGAAATGTACACGTGCACATGCTTTCTTTGGCTTGGTTTTTTTTTTTTTTTTTTTTTTTTTTTTTTTTTTTTTTTAATTTTTCTTTGTATTGTTTCTCCCTTGAATCATGAAATCTGAGCAAAGCCTTTCATGTGCTTTGTTACTTTTGTACAAAAGTAGAAAAAAAAATAAAAAACCTGTTTAATCCCTCTGCAAAGTTTTCCTGACTCTTCTTTCATTAATGTTGTGCCTAAGCAAATCTTTAAATATCACAAACACATCTGGCTGCCAGTGGAAAGCTGACTGGGAAAGGGGTGCTCCTTATTCCAAAAGTTTGTGGCATCATCATTGTGTTTTTGTTTGTGGCAGTGGGGTTTTAATGCTGCCTTGCAGCACACCTATGGTAAGGTGTCCTGAGATTTCAGTTTGGTTTTTTTGGCTCTTAAAATAAAAAATATATATGTTGGGAATGATTGGGAAAAGGTATTTGAATATTTTGGCCAGCTAAAATAGTTTGGCCTCTCATTGTTTTGTTGAGGAGCTTTCATTTAAGGGGATACACTGGGTGTTAACCCATTTTTATATAAAGATATTTAAAAAAAAAAAAAAAACAAAAAATGGGGGAAATACACCTACTTAATATTCTGCTCTCCCATTATTGGCTTGAGAAATGCAGTCTGCACAGCACTGGTGTAATCCTTTAAAGAGGAGCTGCCCCAACCACAAGCCCATATAAGCTTCTTTCTTCTCCCCTGTTGCTGAATTAATTATTTTTGCAAAAAGCATTATATTTAGCATCATTCATGGTCTTATGGGCATAGTGTTTTTGATACTGGCCTCTTCCAGAAAGCGAATATCTGGTTTATTTGGAACCACTGGCCTCACTAGGATGGAGTGGAGAGCCGTGCTGGAGCAACTGCTCATCGTTAATATTGGAGGATGGTCTGTGGATGCTGCAGCCCCCGCTGTGCTTTCTCTGCCTCACTCCAAGATACCCAGATCTATCAGGAGAACCTGTGCTGCTGGTACTGCTGATGCTTCTCCTCACCTACCACCACTGCTTTTGTTCTGGTGATGAGCAGGAGATCCTGGACAGGGATTTTTGGGGCTGCACTCTCACTTGTGTTCACTGCCAGTCCTGGGAAGGAATTGCCTCTGCTGCAGAATGCCGGTGTGGGGTGTACACACAGGGTCCACACTTGCATTCAGGCTTTTCCAAACCTGTTGTTGTGGCTCAGGATGTGTCTCAGGTTTGCTCCCTTCGTATTTCACAGCTGTGTCAGTGCAGTTAAAATGTAACCTCTTCTTTCTCTACCATTAGTCACTCGGCATCCGAAGAAGCCTCTGGCTCTGACTCTGCAAGCCAGTCTGAAAGTGAGCAGGGCAGCGAGTCAAACAGCAGCTCCGAGTCCTCTGAGAGTCAGTCTGAATCTGAAAGTGAATCAACGGGTTCCAAATCCCAGCAGACCCCTCCTGAAACCAAAGAAAAACCAGCCTCTAAGAAGGAAAGGATAGCAGATGTTAAAAAGGTATTACCCCTGCTGCTCTGCACGGACACGTTACTCCTGTCCCCACCACGGAAGGTCAGGCAGCAGGACCTCAGTGAAGCTGTGCCCAACATCCTGGCCACTTTGCGCATGGACCAAACAGCCTCTGACCTCCAGTGTCCCCAGGGGCTGTTTGGGCTGTGTGCTGGAGCCCTGCTGCTGTCACCCTTGAGAGCAGGAGCTGCTGTGTTTCTGGAACAACCCCTGGGTCACCTAGTAGATGGTGGCAGGGCTGACTGGTGTGAATGAGAGGCAGGTGCCTGTCATCAGTACATGATCCTGTCATTTCATCCTCTCCCTCTGTCTTTCCACTCTATCCTGTCTCTCCTCAGAAGCAGTAAAGCCTTTCCATGTGATAAGTACTCAGTAAGAAGGTTTGAAGTTTGTCTAGGGTTTAAAGTTTGAACCACTTTGTTTTTTTTTACATCACTCTTCCTCTCAAAAAAGCATAGGAAAAACAAACAAAAAAGAACTTCCATTATTTATTAAGTCCAGAACAGAACAGTGCTTCTTTGTTGTGGGTTTTTTCCCCCTGTACCTTCCCAGCTCCTCCCTAGCAATATTCCTCAGATAGTCAAGTTTTCCCTACACTTGCTGTCCAGCAGGAAAAGGGATTGTAGATGTTACTGCTCATGGTATCCCTCTGCACCCCAGGGCAGAAGCTGCACCTCAGGTACCTGCTTTACCTGAGGGATGGAGGCACCTGACTAAAACAGGGCAGTGTGTGGTGAGAAAGAGGAGCCCAAATACCATTTGGAGACAGGAACTCAGTGAACTGAGTTCGCTTGGAAGGAGAAAATTCTGGTTAGGTCAGCTTTGTTTGTTTGTTTGTGGTGTGTACCCATCCTGTTGTTCTTAGCCGTGGGTTGCACTGGGCACAGCTTGCTCCTGAGAGTGAGTTTTATGGAGAAAGGTGCTGGGAGTGTAAAGGATAAGGAGGAAGGACAGTGCTTCCAGCCTCTGCTCCCCATGGACATGCCAGGAAGAAGTGAAGGATTTTGTTACCACCTTCTCCCTCCACAAAGCTCCAGGCTGCTGGCTTAGGTAGTGGTTAAATCCTCCAGTGTTTGGACTGGCAAGGAGGATGAGTTTATAAGACAGTTGTGGTAACACCATATTAAAATCTGTGGTTTATTGTTGATAAGTGGGCACCAAAGGAAGTCTTCTCTCCCTCTGAAGGATTCTAAGAGCATGTCCCCAACAATAAATTTTAACATTATCCTGTGAAGAAGTGCATCCATACCCAGGGTGATAATTAGCACAGGTGAAACATGAAAAGGTCAGGACACCCTTTAATAAGAAAGCCTCTCCCTTCCTTAATTTCTCTGTTAATGGGTGTCTTCCTTAGCTAGGTCTAACCTAGGCATGTTGATACAACTTCCCCTTGAATAACCAATGCAATTAATTATTATATTATTGTTTATTTGGTATTTGTCTAGATACACCCATGACAGGCGAGGTTAATCTGTGTTAGGTGCTATTAAGATTTGTCATGGAAGTTGCTCCCACATTGAAAACCCATGCCATTTAATAGATGAAAAGACAAGTTCTTCAAATGGTTTGGGGAGGGGGCATTAAATTTGAGGATTTATTCTTTCTTGAGAATGTACCTCAGTACTTGCATGCCCAACAGATACACACTGTCACAGTCTGTCCCTTATCCCATTACTCCTTTAACAGAGGCACAAAAATTGCTGGGCTGCAGCCTTGTATCCATCACACTCTCAATCCCATCACTGCTGCACCTGGCAGCGTAGTTTGATTTCCTTTTCCTGCCAGTGGCTTGCAGAGGTATTTGAGGAGTGGAGAGACAGAGAATCAGAAGGAAATGAATCAATGTAGAGAACTAAGAGCTCTGCTGAGGGAGAGAGGAATTGCTGGTGTAGGAATTTGAGGGGCATGGTGGTGGTTTGTGTCTGCCCTGTAACGCTTGTGTCCTGTGTCACCAACACAGCTCTGCATTCATCCCCCTCAGGGCATCCATTTTTGTGTCCCCTTCTCCTGCCCATCCACAAGAACAATTGCATGCTCTTATACACAGTGTATTGAACTGGTGAGGGCCTCATTTTACAGCAAAGAGCACAACCATTGCCAGCAGTCACCTCTGCACTTCCATGTGTCCTGCACTGCCAAACCACATTCCCATCAGAGCATTCAGGAGAGGATCCAGTGGCCACTGCCTTGCCTTGCCAAATGACAGGGTATCTTGCTCTATTTGCCATCCAGACTGGGCCACAGAATTCACCTTTGAAGCTGCAGCTGGCCATGTCTCCAGGCAGCTGGTGGGGCTTTCCACCAGGAAAGGAATTGTGCTGGAAGCTGTTAGTGACAGAGAATTGCCCTGTTGAGTTGGTAGGTCTGTTCATTCCACATCCAAGGTGTTGCCTGCATTCCTTTGGCACCAGTGCTGCAGAGGGCTGGTTACCTCAACACTCTGTCCTTCAGCTTGAGCGAGCTTGAGAGTGATTTGTGCCTCAGTGGAAAGATGGACCACTGTAAAGATAACACTGAGATAAACACATGCTGCTTTAGAAAGGTGTCAAATATCTAATAATAATAATAATAATAATAATAATAATAATAATAATAATAATAATAATAATAATAATAATAATAATAATAATAATAATCTTTCCAGCCAGTTTTTTAAACTGTCCATCTGCTGGTTGCTAATTCCCTAATGGTTTTTGGTTGATTTTTTTTTAAGCCACCATCAAACTTCTCTAAAATGTCAAAAATAATTGGGGTGAAGCAGGCCTTCTGATGGTCTGTTTATTTTGCAGATGTGGGAAGAATATCCTGATGTTTATGGGGTTAGGAGGTCAAACCGAAGCAGACAAGAACCGTCACGATTTAATATAAAAGATGAGGTAAGGAAAAAAAAAAGGATGAGGGATTACTGAACATAAAAAAACAACCAAACCCAAAGAGGAAAGGGAGGTCTCAACTGCATTGCCTTGTAAACACTGAGTCCCAGTTTGGTGCATGGATGTTGGATCTCACAGTTGAGGTCCCAGTCCTGCAGCTGGATCCTTGGCCTGAGACCTCTGGAGTGAGCCGGACACTGCCTGGGCTGAGTTCTGCATGCACTGATCTGATTGCTGCAATGGGGCATAATGCAAGTCCTGCTCTGATGTAGGAACATCTGGAGAGGAGTCTGTGTAATTAAAAAAACAGAACAAGACCAGAATGCAACACAAATCCAACCAGGAATAAAGGAAAGTTCCCAGAAACACCTCATAGCACAAAACAGTCAGTATTGCCCATCCTGGAATGGATCCCACTAATAAATGCATTTGTGTGTGTGCAGCTTTATGACCCATCACTTTTCTTTGGTTGAACACTGGGGAGTCTTTTATGCTTCAGTTGAAGGTGACAGTGGTCAGAGCCTGGCAACCAAACCTTCTAATTGTTCCTGTTTCAGAACACTGTTGGGTTTTTTCCTGAAGATGTAGAAATCAGGTTCTGCCTTCATTTGCGTCTGACAGGTTTTCTGCATGGAGCATTTCATCTGCAGGTCCTCAGGAAGGTCGAGTAGCTATAGCATAGGGGAAGGAGAACCAGAGAGAGGCATCTGTGGAGAGCTTGGGGCTGGAAATCTGAAGATAAGCAGCAGATTTTGAGCAGAGCAGGGGCCCAGTGGTGCTGTCTGACTCAGGCTGTTTGTGCTTCACCGCCAAGATGTGTGTTCAGATGCTCTAGGGGTGACACACAGGTCTCCAGCTCCTTGCTCTGGTGCGTTATTGCTGAGCCTTGGCACCCCAGTGCCACCAGCTGTCCCCCAGACTCCTGTGCTGGCTGTCCCGCAGAGCAGAGCTCAGGAAGGGGCTCGGGGTGCACCACTGACGTAGCTTTTGTTTTCCTTTTCAAGTTGGCAGAGGCTGGGCCCCTCTGTGCGATGCCCTGGCATGCACTGTGCCAGCAACCTCACACCCACCCCAGAGCTCCACTCACCCCCTCTTAGGGGCACAGGTAAGTCCCTTCTTTTTTTGTTTTACAATATTATGTGGTTTTGCAAATGTTGTTTTCTTTTTCAATATATTTATTTCCTACTACTTAAGGTAAAAATTAAAAAAAAAAAATCAAAAATCTGAGATGCAAAAACTTTGCTATACCACAAAATATTGTAAAAAACAAAAAAACAAAACCACCCCAAAGGTCCTTCAAATGACCCTCATCACTGCAACTTCTGTGAAACAGCTGAAATTTAAAAAACTGGAGCCTGCCCTCACCCCTCTCTCCCCAAAGCAACACTGACTGCAGTGTCCCCAGAGGGCAGTTCCCATCTGCAGCAGAGTCTGTTGGAGGGTGTGACCTGTCAGGAGCACAGTGCTGGGGCCTCGCAGAGAGCAGGAGGAGATGGAAAGTCTTGCTTTTGGAAGCCACCAAGAAAGAGGAGATAGCATAGCTCAAGCCTGTGTGGTGCTGAGCACTCCTTGCTGCTGCTGGAGGGGGCAGAACCCCAAGGCAGCATCTGAAGATCTTCAAAAAGCATCAAAAGCATCAAACAGCATCAAGGCAGCATCAAACATCTGAAGATGCATTTTGCCTTCACAGGGTTAATCCTGTCTCCAGTGACCTGCACCTCTTGCTTGCTGCTTGGGACTTCCAGCACAGTGTCTGGGGGCTTGTAATTGCCTTCTTCCCTAATACTTCTCTGCAGATTAGCAAAGAGCATCATGCAGGCAGTGTGGCAGGCTCAGAGACCAGAGCAAGGGTGGATGAGCCATCCCCTCTCCCTGCACTGCCCCGTGACTCACCTGCACAGAGGTGGAGGTGATTCGGGTTTTGGGGCCCTGCTCAATCACTGTGTCCTCTGAGAGCAGCACTCTGGGTAGGGTTATTTGTGTGTTAGACATGGTTACCTTCTGAGGATTTCTGGGTTCATTGTGTAGGTGTCTGAGGTGTGATCAGGATAACTCGTGATCAATATCCAGGCTGAGCCATTGGGGAAGCGAAAGTGCAGCTTTGCATAGGAGCACAGATCTGCTCAGAGGCCCAGAGCTGTCTCCAGGAACAAGAGAAGGTGTGAGTTTCTTAGTAAAAACACTACTTCCCCAGGCATTTTCTTTGCAGTTCATAAATCAGCTTCAGGTTGCAGCCAGGGGATGTGAGGTGTGCAGAACCAGGTGCCTTTCAGAGTATTTAAATTGAAATGGGGGAGATTTAGGTTAGATATATAAAGGAAATTCTGCCCTGTGAGGGTGGTGAGACCCTGGCACAAGGTGCCCAGAGAAGCTGTGGTGGCTGCCCCATCCCTGGAAGTGTCCAAGGCCAGGTTGAGATGGGGCACTGAGCAACCTGGCCTAGTGGAAGGTGTCCCTGCCCATGGTGGAGGGTTGGAACTGAAAGACCTTTAAGGTCCCTTCCAACTCAAACCTTTTTATCATTCCATGGTTCTGTGATTATGGGGCAGTTGAGAAATCAATGTGCCCAACCAGACACAATCTTTTTACTATTAAAAGAATAGTTTCAGATTGAAATTGGTGACAAATGTCAGCGTATTTTTTTCTGTCAGAGAGAGGCCAGAAGTCACGCACCAGTGTGTCCTAAAAATACAGCTGGTTTTCTTATTGGAAAAAAAAAAGTGCTCATTTGCATTTTGGTCAATGCTTTGCCTCATGTATTTGCTGAAAATTTAAACTCTACTGGTCTCACTGGGAAAGAGAAGCTCAGCAGGCATAAAACTAACCTGGTTAGCTGAGATTCTCCAGCTTTTCTGGAGCACTGGAGTTTGGCCTCTGTTAAGCCTGAAATGAGCAAATCCTCACTTTGACTTTAGTCTGAAATACTTTTGGCTCTGTTTAAGCAAGTCATTATCTTTCCTAGTGTGAGCTCCAGAGGCTCACCTGGACCTCCTCTCCACTGGCCTGGAATCTCCATTTCTCCCAGCCTGGGCTAGTGGCAAGGACACTCCTGGATAATCTATAGGAGCAGAACTTTGAATTGCTGTGTTGCTCTGCTTGGTGCTACATGCAAACATCATTATGTTTGTTCAGTGTTGCTCCACAGCAAAAGACAGTGCAATTTATCTGGTAAAAGTGTGTGCACTTTATGTGCTGGGAGAGGGAAGGAATTGATAGGAGGAGTCAGTGAGACATGGAGAGGGAAGGCTGATCCCTTCAGCTGGAGATGAGGAAATTGTAAGAGGCCAGATCCTAGTCCAGCTCAAAGCAGTGGTGCAGGAATAAGTTGGGCACATTTTGATAAGGTTTGTCTTTCCCCATGGCCACAGCGGCAGCACCCAGCAGGGCAGCACTGGCACTTGGGCTCTGGTGTGAGCAGTGTGACCCCAGCATCTCGTGCTGGGCTGACAAAAACCCCACTGGGACTGGGGATGGACTTTGCCAGTCTAGCTTGTGTCATTCGGGGAGGTGGCATTACAAAAATGCAAGTTGCATGTGATTTCCCAACCAGTGTGTTCTGGTGGTGGTGGTGGGCAGACAGGGCCTCAGGTGCACGCTCTGCACCTGGCATAGCCTGGCTCTCTGGCTGTCCTCTGTGCTTCCTTAAACAAGGAATTTACCACCAGGAGACATGAGGAGAGGCTGAGGAGCTGCAGCATGGCACTTCCCAGCACTCCATTCTGGGATGGGGAGGATGTGGGAGCACAAGGCAGGCAGATGACTCAAGCTGGGGACTGGCTGTGTCAGAGGAGATAGGGCTGGGCTTGACATACATCCAAAACAGACAATGCTGCCTTTGAAATATGTAAGAGAAGGTGGCTGAGCTGCAGTCACAAGTTATGTTTTTCAAGGTGGAAGAGGGGAGGAAAAGTCAAGTCATTTAGAGATAATCATCAGCTTTGTGGAGACAAGTGACAGAGCAGGGGGAGAGTACAGGCATTGGGAAAATGGACACTAGAAACTTGGAAAATGGGATTTTGGCACAGAAGTGGAGTTAATTTCAAAGAGCTAAAGGTTGTATTTGGTTTTCTCCCAATGTGATCTCTGACACAGAGCAGAAGAGAAATCCACCTCTCTTTACCTGAGGCTTGCCAAAAGACAGCAAAAGTAAACGAGCACTGAGGGGCAGCTGTTAAAATCATGCCCAATGATTGGAGTGGAAAAGCTTCAGAGAGTGGATAAGAGATTAAAAAAGGAAAACTGAGGACTTCTAAATTTTGTGTGTCAAAACTGAAACCTGTGGAGTGCTTGGCTTGTGTTGCAAGGGTAGGTAGGGCTCTCCATGGTGTTTGCCAGGCACTTGCTTCATGGTTGGTAAATAAGACAGGGATTTCATGCAGGGCCCTGAAACAGGTGGATGAACACGTGTTTGTAGTAAGATATGGTGCAAAAGCTGTTATTGTGCCACATGCAACTCTGACACCACATCCAGGAAAGCTCATGGTCAGACATGGATGGCATCCAGTATTTTAGTGAATACACTGATGCAAATGAGGCAGAAATTTCTGTGGGTGGAAGGAAAGCTGGAGAATGGGAATGAAGGATGCATGTTACAGCTCACACCATTCCACAAGGTCCTTGTGTGCACAGCTGTGTGAGCTCTGTCCAGGAGGGCAGTGGGGGTGGCAGGGCATGCAAACTCTGCTACCCATAGTGATGGACAGACAGTGCCTCGAGCCAAAGGTGAATACTGTGGCAAAAAGCAGTTAGAAGTGGAAGATTTCCAGTAAGTGTGTGCAGCAAGCAATCTTGGAAGCTACTTCTATCATTTTGATACTTCTTTAGAAATCTCACATTGGTTTCTTCAGTTTTGTCCCTGCCTATTTGTGTTTTCTGGGGGAGGCTAAGGAGAAGTCACGTTATCTGTGTGGTGATCTGTTTTCATGGTTGACTAGTTTTTATGAAAATGGGGCTGTGTGCAACCAGCAAAAAGAGATTATTTTAGCTATCTTGGTCTGTGGGAATTCGTGACACCCACTTTTAGACTAGAACAGCAAGCAGTTAGAATACCTCTAGATATATTTAGCCAAAGAGACTTCACTGGTGGAGACTGTAGAACTGGGAGGAAGGAAAGCAGCAGGACACAGCTCTGACCCAGTAAGGTCCTTGGTGACTTGCTGTGGGTGAAAAAACCCAACAGTTTTGGGTAGACAAGGATACTTTTGATGAGATTATTGCCTTTTTACAACAATATTTTTATTTCATTCCTTGTAGGAAGTATGTGCAAGGAAGGCAGAGGTCACAGTGCAATTGTTGGGATAAATTCACCCGTGGGTTTGCAATGCCTGGGGTGTTGCACACACTGCAGGTCTGCCTGGCTGCTGCTGCCATGGTGGATGCTGGGCACTAGGGCTGGTACTGAGGGGTGGATGGCTCCTGAGCTCAGGCACTTCAAGATAGGTGATGTTGTAGAGCTCTCCAGACTTCCTGCAGGGTTTCCTTCTTCACACTGAGAGCAGAGCAGCGGGACTGAGCAGCTGAGGTGGCTGTGCTGGGAGGCAGCTGCTCTGCACCAGTGTCCTTCAGGCTGCAGGGAAGGGACCCACCAGCACGTGTTTCACTTGCATCCTTGAGGAGCCAGTCCACAGTGAAGCCTACAACTTGATTTTCTTTCTTTTCAATTAAAGGCAAGTAGCGAGTCTGAAAATGAGAGCCCAAAAAGAAGACGCCAGAAGCAGTTGAAAAGAAAGTAAGTTTCTAAGGAAAGGGTTTTGAGTGGTGATGCTTTGGTTTATTTCTCAGAACAGCAGTGCATTGGAGTGTTTGATGGGAGTTGTCAACATGGTGATCTTGTAAAATAAATATTTTAGTAATACTTTGGATTACTAAAATTGAAGTGTGAATATAATCTATAGGTGGATGCAATTTTCCAACCCTTGTTTTTGTACGTTCCTGCTGTGCATGTGATGGAATCTGAATGAGTCAGGTTCACTTTCTGTTGTCAGTCTTCACTTTTCCATCAGATTACTGATTCTCCTTCAGAGACACTTAAAACAGTTTAATCCCTTCTCCTCCCACCTTTTTGATTATCTGAGAATAAAATACCAAATTATTATCTTCTTTTATCTTTTATAACCCGCTGTTAAAACAAAAGAACTTCCATAAAGAATGCTTTGGATGTCTAAGCACCATAACTTGAGTTCGCTTACAGTCATATTCTATTACCTTTTCCCATCTAATAAGTACCTCCTAGTTTTTCCATACACTAAAGTGGGGTAGGGAGCTATGAGCTGCCTGATGGAGAAAATCTGAACAGAGCCACATCATCCTGCTTGCTTTCTCCTGCATCTTGTCTTTTAACTCTTCATTTGTGAAGAGTTAAAGAGTCTTTTAACTCTTCATCAGTGCAGGAGGGAAGGTGATAAAGCACAGGGAGGCCTGTGGTAGTATGGACCTCTCCTGGACAAGGGTAGTGATCCGTCCTTGTGGGCCCTCCATGTCCTCTTGGAGAGAGGAGAGGCTCCTCCAAAAGGCATTTTGGGGCTGCAGCTTTGTTCCTAGTTGTCCCCAGAGAATGTGCTTCCTTCCACTCATGTACAATGGGGCTTGGCTTCACACTTGGAAACTTGAATTGGCAGGAGAATTTCCATGGCAGGAGTCTTGTTCCATTTTCTGGGCTCCAAGAAGCTCTTGTAACTCTGCACATTTCTTCAGATCCTTCCAGCCCATCTCCAAAATGCAGAAGTAGAGGAAAAAAAAAAATCATCAATCAAAGCCCTTGCCCACCCAGGTTTGAGCAGTACAACTCTGCCACCAGCACACGTGGTAAGAGCTGCTCTCACTCAAGGCATTCCTGCCACTGTGTGAGCAAAGCCTCAGGTGACTGAGGTCCCCCTCCTAAAAGCAGAGAATCACAGCACAACATCCCCCCTGCATTGCACTGAACAGCCAAGGATAGAATGTTGAACTTTTTTCCTGCAATTATGGACCTGATGGTTTGTTCAGCCAAGTGTTTGTGCAGAAATATTGTTGCCCTTCATGACCTACATTTCTGACCACAGAATTAAATGGAAAAGAGAGGTGTCTGCTGGAGAAGAGGATGAAGATGGAGGGGAGCAAGGCACCAGTGGAGAGAGTGAGCCTGAACCGAAGAAAATTAAAGCAAGAAGACCTGTCCAGAGGAGGTAAGGAATGGTTGGTTCATTCTCTTTTTCTGCCTGTGCTGTGTGGAGAGGAAATCCCTATTTGTCACTAATGAATTTTTCATGTAGTGTTACTACCTTTGTTTGTGACTTAGTAAACCTAGGGCTTAGTTATTCCCTCATCTCCCCATCTCATGCTCCAGTGAGCACTAGAGTGGTTTCCATGATAGTTAGAGCAGATTAAATCCCTTAGGAGTCTAATATTTGAGATCTGTGCTTCCTTAAAGACTTATTAAAGTGGATATTTGCATAAACCATGCTGTATTATGGCTTTATTAACTCTTATTTTAGAACAGTGGCCAAAACTGGTGTTAAAAAGCCCCACAAAATCCAGCGTGGGAAGAGGAAGAAACCAGACTCATCTGAAGATGATGATGATGACGAAGACGATGAGACCCCCAAGAGACAAACTCGGCGAAGAGCAGCCAAAAATGTCAGGTGTGGAGAAGTGTGGGGTTGGTTTGGGGTGAGAGCTGGCTGGGGAAGGGGGCCCTGACTCCTGTGTGGTCCTGCAGGGACCTGTGGCTGAGGTGTGGCTCTTTTGGCAGGTTCCTGCTGGGCACATCCAGCGTTTGTCTCATTTTGCCATCTGTGAAGGAGGGAATGTTTACCAGTCCCTCCTAAGAGAAACATGAGGAGGTTTGCATTATATTTCTAAAGGACTCTCAGATGAGATTGATAATTGCAAATACTAGATGAAAATGAGCAAAAGGGAACAGCTGTGCTGGACTGGACCAATTGTCTGAGGGTGACTGGGGACAGTGTGCTGAGCCAGGGTGGAGTAAAGCTTTATCCATTGCCCAGTGTACCTTCTCACCTTTCAGGCAGTCCTAATAAGGGACTTGCAAAGAGCCATCCAAGTTATATTTTGTGGTGGTTAAATATGCACCAAAGATGAGAAGTGCAGTTCCTAGGGTAGGCACCCATGCAGCCTTTCAATGCTCTGCAACCTCCACAGAATAATCTTTCCCTCAGTAGTGGAGACCTTCTCTGTTATGGCCTTGCTCCTGCTGCAGGGATTGTTCCACTTTATGAATCACTTGATGTTGGCCATGGTCAGAAAAACTATGTGCGCAAGATAGAGGACTAGTCTGGTAAAGTGTAGCTATCTGAGCATCTTGGGTAAAAATACTGAATATTTAAGACCTGTGTGCTGAACGTGCACTGAACTACAGCATAAATGCTGGAGAAGCTGCTCCAGTCTGAGCCATTCTCTGTGTTGGTGGGCTGGGAAGAGTCAAGGGTTTTATATCAGTTTGGTTTTGATCTTACTCAGCTACAAAGAGGATGATGATTTTGAGACGGATTCTGATGACCTGATAGAGATGACTGGGGAAGGAGCTGATGAACAACAAGACAACAGTGAAACTATTGAGAAAGTCTTGGACATCAGGCTTGGAAAAAAGGGAGGTGCGTGGCTCTGGAAGAAGCCTTTATTTCTCTTGAACTGGTGCAATGCTTTTGCAACTTGAAAGTGGGGCCAAGGGTTGTTTCAGTGCTTTTCCTCTTTTCGTCTATGCCTCTTAGTTGCATCTTGTAATATATAATAGCTTTTGTAATATTTAAAATCCTAAAATCTCTATAGTTTATGTGCTCAGCAGCTTTCATTTAGCCTGCACACATTTTAAAGATGCAACCATTGTTCTGCAATTCCTGCTTTTCTCTGCTTTGAAATATAAAACAGATCTAGGAGAGTCAGTTTTCATAGCCCCATTGACAAAGCCATAATGAGAATAAATCCAATGTTTTCTTCTCAAAGCCTTACAAAAATGCTTTTTTTAAAACTGAATGGTTGTGAACACTTTCAAGAGGCCTTTGAATTATACTTAAAGAAAAGCTACTTATGACAGATTTAAAAAGATTCTGTTGCATGGAGAACTGTGTGCCTGCCTTATAGGCTTGCAGACCCTTTTGAGTGTTCTTTGTGCTCCCACAAAAGGTGTATTAGAAGAGTAACTTTCTGTGCTGCAGCTGATGCCCAGGGGTGGCTCAGGAGGGTACCAAATGCAGGCTGGTGTCTCTTGCAGCCATTGGAGCTTCCACCACCGTGTACGTGACCGAGGCCAACGGCAACCCCAGCGCCGACTTCGACCCCGAGAAGGACGAGGGGGAGGTTCAGTACCTGATCAAGTGGAAGGGCTGGTCATACATCCACAGCACGTGGGAGAGCGAGGAGTCCTTGCAGCAGCAGAAAGTGAAGGGCCTGAAAAAGCTGGAGAACTTCAAGAAAAAAGAGGAGGAGATCAAGCAATGGTAGGCTTCACTTCAAGCGGTGATTTGGCCTTGGGCACTTTGTGTTTAGCCTGAGGTTTGAGGAGTCGTGACTGAAAATGTTTGATTTCTTCTTACAAAGTGTGTTTCATGTGCACTCTGGTCTCTCTTTGCCTGCTGAGGAACATCCCCCCCACAGAAATGATATTTGTGGTGTGGATGGCTGGAAAATGGAGAGGACAAGGCATGAAATCCACACTATTGCCACTTCCTAGCCTTAAGAATTTGGAAGGCTGACAACCAATGAAGGGTGCACAGACTTACCTGGCCCAGGAGGTGCTGTGAGGGCTTGCAGCCTTATTAACCCTTGTTAATTATGGGCTTCTCTGTGTGCACGTTTTTGCATCAGTTTATATCCAGCTTCCCCAGGAACTGTGAGGGGAGCTACAGTGTCTTTCCAAAGTGCTAAAGCTGGAGTAGCAGCTTCCATCTCTATTTGATTCCTGTGTTGAGATTGATTTCTTGCATCAGAATAAGGCAGCATTTAACAGGGAGACAATCTGAACATCTATGACATTTGCTTCTCAGCAATAATTTACAATTTTAGGAAATTTAAGAAACATGTCATATAACAGTAATTTGCCCCTGTGACTTGTCTGAATGACAGAACCATATAGGAAAGTAGATTTTCTATATGCAACATCCATGAGCACTGTGACAGAAGCATTATAGTGGTTTTTTGTTTTGTTTTGAATTATTTTGCATCTAGGCTGGGCAAGGTATCACCTGAAGACGTAGAATATTTCAACTGCCAACAAGAGCTGGCTTCAGAGCTAAACAAACAATATCAAATAGTGGAGAGGGTAATAGGTAAGTGGAGCCAAGACTTTGGTAAAGGGGTGAACTAGGAATGGGAACTTTATTCCATGTGACAGCAGAATGAGTGTGCAGCTCTCTCTTCTTCCCTGTCCTCGAGTATCCCTGAAGAAAACCCCATGGTGTTTACTGTATTTCATTGTGTGAAATTTAGGAATTTGGACAGTAGAAATCCAGTTTTACAGATTTGTATTTGTGCTTGTAAACAAGCGATAAAAATCAGGGACTTTCCTTGTCTGGAGTATGGGATGACACACTAGTTTCCAGCAGGTTGCTGAAATTGTTGCTGCTGAATTTCTTTGTCTCCAGCCCTTTGGATGCAAGATGTTTCTTTCCAAAGCAGCAGCATGGGCCTGGCTTTTGTGAGGTCCCCTTTCTGTGGTGTGGTTGAGGATGTGGTTAGGCTGCAAGGCAGCTCAGGGGTGAGATTTTCATGATTATTTGATAAAAATAAAACCAGAACTGACTGAGCACTCTGGTAATATCACAGTCATGTCAGTCAGAGGTGCCAACGCCCAGTTGCTTTGGGAATTAGCATGGAGAGCTGTGTAAGCTATTTCCAATACAATTCCTGTAAAAACGTGGGCGTGAGGCAGTGGTGGCCTGCCCTGCTCCCTCTGCTGGCTGCCAGCATTCCAACCCTCCCTTCCCTTCTCTCTCCAAACACAGCTGTGAAGACCAGCAAGTCTGCCACGGGACATTCAGATTTCCCAGGTAAAGGCACATTTTTTTTTGGTCTCTCTACACTTTTGCTATGAGCCAAGACCTGTTTTGTGGCTGCCTGGGCAGTTCAGCCTGTGAGCCATGCTTGTGGTTCAGCTGCTCAGCTACAGGTGCTGAGGTTTGGGCTTTTTTGCATATTTTACAGCAAGCAGTCGCAAAACATCCTCGAATGACCCCGAATACCTGTGCAAGTGGATGGGGCTGCCCTATGCTGAGTGCAGCTGGGAAGATGAGGCTCTGATCAGCAAGAAATTCCAGCACTGCATCGACAGCTTCAACAGCAGGAACAACTCCAAGACCATTCCCACCCGTGACTGCAAGGTTTGCTGGCTTTCCCTCCTTTGCTGGGTTCCTCCAGGCTGGGGGAAGATGCAGGCAGTGGGAACATGAAGTTTTGTCAGAATAAATGTCAGGGAACATTTTTCCCATCCTCCCACCTGCATTTGAAGGGTTGTTTGCTGTTCTTGTATAGCACTTCAAGCCGAGATGTGAAGCCCTTTGAGTTTCATTTACTCTGTGCACAGTGAGAATGTTATGTCCCCCTGGGGAGTGGGAGGCTTAATTAATCCTTGAAAAGTGCTTCCTCCTCAGAAGGAGCTGCAGCAGTTTTAATATCAGTTGGATGAAAAAACAGCACACCTGGGAAAAGAGGAAGCCTGCAAGATGCTGATACAGGGAAGGAGAGGGACAGAAATAATGGGAGAAAAACCAAAAGAGGACAAAGAAGGAAGTGGAGCTTGTTCCGACTCCTGTGTATTTTGTGCAGCTTACTACACTCCTGGGGGACTCAGAGCCCTGATCATAAACCAGAGGGCAGCAGGCAAATCACAAGAAATGCAGACACAAGCACTGGCTAGGAAAATGTGGATGGAGGTGAAGTTCTCTTCACTCAAACCAGTGAATAGATACACACTCTTTGCTGAATTCATCAATATCATTGCTGAATTTTCAGCCTTTCAGCCACTGAGAGGTCTGTCTTTCTCTTCAGTGGACTTAAGGCAGTTTTTATTTCAGGTGCTGAAGCAGAGGCCGAGGTTTGTTGCCTTGAAGAAGCAGCCCTCGTACATCGGCGGGGAGAACCTGGAGCTGCGCGATTACCAGCTGGAGGGCCTCAACTGGCTGGCTCACTCCTGGTGCAAGTATGTACACAGCCTGGCATGTTCATTCTGTGCCTTTTTTGTCCCTGAAGGACCTGGCACACCTCCCTTTCAAGTGAGGTCTTTACCGGCCCTCCTTCTGCAGCTTGGAGGATTTCAAACGTTATCATGCCCAGCTGCATTGCAGACACTGCAAGCAGGAGCTACCTAAAGCATGAACTTAAGAAACCTTGTGTGAAAACAAAAAGCATTTTCCCTGTCTGGGACTGTTCACATGATGGATTTGGCTGAGCCTGGTACATATAAGCCCTAGATTTCCATTGACTTAATGGGAAAAAATGGTTTCTGGCTCAGTGTGCTTATATGTTCATTGAAGTCTTTGAGAGATGTCCTTTTAAAATTAGGCCACTGATTCCCCTCTACCTGTTTTCCTCCAGTTTGGAGTCATCATAGTTCATTTTTGCATGTTATTGTGCCATGGTCAGTCTGGCTATCCCTGGGATCCACTTAGAAGTGTTCAAATAGCTGTTTTTGCACTGCCCCTCTCTGTCCTTGTCGTGGGTTGCTGTGAGACCCGACTAGGGGAGAGAGAAATGATTGCATCTGACTCCACCTTATCAGAAGGCTAATTAATTACTTTATTATACTATATTATTCTATACCATATAACATTACATCTAAACTGAATCTGCCAAACTCAACTCTGCACACACTGCTCTGAATGTCATGACTCTCAGCCCACAGTCCCGACACACACACACACACACATACACACACACACACACACTTGGCCCTGATAGGCCAAGGAAACAAAACACCACCACTTTGGGCAAACAATCTCCATGTTGCATTCTACTTTTGCACAAACACAGGCACAGCAAGTGATAAGAATTGTGTTTTCTTTCTCTGAGGTTGAGAGAGAATGAATCCCAGAAATATAGAATCGTGCCTTGCTTTTCTCTGTGAAGAAAAATGTGGGGCTACAAGTAGTGGCAGAAACATGCAATCAGACAGCATTTTTGTTTGTTCTCCTCTTTTCTCAGGAACAACAGCGTGATCCTGGCTGATGAAATGGGACTGGGAAAGACCATTCAGACAATATCATTCCTGTCATACCTGTTCCATCAGCACCAGCTGTATGGCCCTTTCCTGGTGGTCGTGCCCCTGTCCACCCTCACCTCCTGGCAGAGGGAGTTTGAAGTGTGGGCACCTGAGATAAACGTGGTGGTTTACATTGGAGACCTCATGAGCAGGAACATGGTGTGTAATCAGAGAGCAAAGGGTGAGGGCTCAGGGAGAAGCTCTGGGTGCACAGCAGCAGCTCGTGTGTGATGTGTGTGACACACAGTCAGCTGGAGAGGCTGGTGGATAGTGCTGGCAGCACTGCAGACAGCTGGAGCTGGTGTGGCTGAGTGTCTGGGTGTAACTCCCTCCTACAGGGAATTTTCTGCTTTATTTTGCCTCTTGGAGTGAGTGCAGGAGCACTGGCTTCTCTCAGAGCTGATCTGGAGTGAAATATGCAGTGAGAAGTCCAGCAGTGTAAAATGCTTGTCTTCAGTATTTGGGATTATTCAGACAATGGAACACACAAGTGTGGGGACTCCAGTGGTGTCTGCAGTGAGGTGATGTGTTCATTAATGTCACAACAGCAAGTTAACCTTATTTTGTTACCTGTGCAAGTTGAACCATGTGTGCGCTAAACCAAATTGTTCCTTGGGCATCTTGACCTCATCAAATGTCACCCTTAGAACAGCAAGGGTTTGGACTTGGTTGGATTCTCTGGCTTACAGCTACACTAAAATAACAACTGTTAACTCTTTCATTTTGATAACATGTATTCAAGTTAACTTTTGTCTCCCCTCACAGATACGTGAATATGAGTGGATCCATTCTCAGTCTAAAAGATTGAAATTCAATGCACTTATCACAACATATGAGATCCTCCTGAAGGATAAGGTGAGTCATTACTCCAAGAATGCTTTTGTTTAGACTTTTTGTCATTTCCAAAGGAACAAGCCAGTTCTCAGCTAGTGGGTTTCGCCTCTTCCCTATGTGGCGATGGACAACTACAGCCACTATTTGCTTTTCCTTCCCAGTAATGCAAGCAAATGTGGGAATGCGGGACACATTTTACAGTGTCTTCACTCTTGTACTGCACAGTTGTGCTATTTTTTTTTACATGTAAGACATCTGGCAGGATCCAGCAGTACCTGAATTTTTACCTGGTTTAATTTAGGCTTGTTAAGAGGACAAAACATTAGACTGAACCACTGGCCACAGTGTTAACAGTATTTACATTTTTACATCTACAAGAAATCTGCTCAGGAAATATTCATCAGCCCTGTCAGTGTATCACTGAGTCCTACAAAAAACTAAAAGCTTAAAAAAAAAAAGAAAAATAATTTAAATCAAAACTCTTGGATTACCTGAACTTTTTAGGCTTGTTCATCTGCTCTCCTGTTCTTGCTCCAGTGGGACCAGTGCTACCCAGGGCCCCAAGGGCATGGAGAAAGGGGAGAATAAAGAGCTGAGGAAGGACTGTGCTTTCTGGGTAAAGCAGAGGAGGATTAGGATAGGTGTGCCTGCTGCAGGACTATTCAGATACAGCAGAGTGTTGAACAGCATGGCTGATTTTCACCTTTTCCTTTCTGGGAAGGCACCCTGGTCCCCAAATTAGCAAGAAAATCCTGTGAGGGTGCAGCCGCAGGGACACCTTGGGCAGCCCACACTGCAGCGCTTGGAGAGAGACACATGTGCAAGGTGCTGGGGCCTGTCTGACCCAGCATCTCCTGTGTTTTTTCCTTCTCTCCCTCCAGACTGTTTTGGGAAGCATTAACTGGGCCTTTCTGGGCGTGGACGAAGCCCATCGGTTGAAAAACGACGACTCCTTGCTGTACAAAACCTTGATTGATTTCAAGTCCAACCACAGGCTGCTGATCACTGGCACCCCACTTCAGAACTCACTCAAGGAGCTCTGGTCCCTGCTGCACTTCATCATGCCAGAGAAGTGAGTCTCCTTTCAGGCCTTCCAAGAAATGTCTCTGTTCCATTCTTGTCTGTTAAGTAGGCTCAAGGGAGTGCAGAATGGCAGAAATCCCTGAATTAAACTCAGTGGTGTGACAGCAATGATAGGAGAACAGACATTAGTGGGGAAATCAAAGGTTAAATAACTAACATGAGTAGCATTTCTGGCAGCAAACTGAAGGGGGAAACCTGATACATGCCTTTCAAATCTGTCTGCTGTCTTCCAGGCATCTCTAAAAAGCTAAACTTGTTTGAAGCAATCATTTCAGCCATTTCTGACATTTCCAGTACGCTGTGGTTCAGGCCCCTCTGCCAACCATTTCATGGCAGCTCTGGGGGTGCTGTCTGGCTGATTGTGTGTTCACAGTGTAACAAATGTTTTGTTTCCTTTAAAATAAAATGAGCTATGGGCATCTCTAAGGCTAAGGCAGGCACACCCCAAAGCTCACTGAAAATACGTTTGACTGCAAGAAGAGCTGTCCCCCAAATTCTTTTTGTTGGATCACAGAAAGAGTGAAAGAGAGGCTTGAGGTCTCCCAGGTGGAGGAGAGCAGATCTCCACATTTCAAAGGAGCTGTCAGAGGAAGCAACAATCCCAAAAGAGCCTTCAGAGCAGGGTAAATCAGTCCAGTTGTCAAAGCCGTGCCTGGGGGAGGCACCGTGGAAAGTTCAGGAACTGCTGCCAGGTAAATGCCAGCAGAGTAAAATAGTGGGAAACTTGGGATTTTGGGTCCTGGGAGTCAGTGTGGAGCTCAAATATAAGATGTTAGGAAGGTGTCTAAGCCCAGAGATGATCTAGCTTTGCCAGCAATCTGTTCAGTTAACCAGAGCAGAGTGAATCTGTTATCTTCCACCGTGTTTCCATTAAACCGCTGCTCTCCTGTCTTGTGGTGCAGCAGGGGTGTATCCAACAGCTGCTGTTTGGTGCCATAAGACAAGAGGCATTCTGACACCTCCCTCCTCCTCCTTTCTGTTGCCAGGTTTGAGTTCTGGGAGGATTTTGAGGAGGATCACGGGAAAGGAAGAGAGAATGGCTACCAGAGCCTTCACAAAGTGCTGGAGCCGTTCCTGCTGCGCAGAGTGAAGAAGGATGTGGAGAAATCTCTGCCAGCCAAAGTGGAGCAGATCCTCCGGGTGGAAATGTCTGCTCTGCAGAAGCAGTACTACAAGTGAGTCACTGCATGAGCTGCTGGCAGTGCCAGTGGAAATGGGCACAACTCTCTGTAGGCCTTGGCAAGCTGTTCCAGTATTCTGTGCATCACTGTGGCCTTCAGAGTGCAGTGAGACACCATCCCCTGTAGTACTGGGAGCTTCCCAGCAGGAATATGAGGTAGGGGAGTTGATATCTTTCCTTCTGGAAGATGTTTGTGTAGAGTGATACAGTTCAACTGGCCAGTTTTGCAAGACAGAGGTTCTGTCTTTCCTGGGGGAGTGACAATATGCACAAAGTTGAGATGCTGTTCAGTATTAAACAGTGATAATATCAATAGGAAGGTCAGGTCAGGTCAGGGTTTTTAGAGAGGAAAGAGCATCCTGTAAGAGAAGTGAGAAGAAATGGAGGCAGGGAAGTAGACTGATGCCTGAATGAGCTGTTCCTGAAGGTTTTGTTCCTCCAAGGCTCTGCTCTGCACTGAGTAATGATCCTGACATTCATTTTCCTGCCTGCAGGTGGATTTTGACAAGAAACTACAAAGCTCTTTCAAAGGGAACAAGGGGAAGCACATCTGGTTTCCTGAATATTGTGATGGAATTGAAAAAGTGCTGTAACCATTGCTACCTTATCAAACCTCCTGAGGAAAATGAGAGAGAGAATGGCCTTGAGACCCTGCAGGTGAGTGGTGTCCTTGGTCACCACCTTTTCTCCCTAAATTTCATTCTTTTGTCCTCCCAACAAAATAATATCTGGTGAAGCTTTATCTTCTGTGACTTCTTCTTCAAAAATAGTTCTCATAGCTAAGCCATTTGAACCCCCAGCCCTCCACTTCTACCGGAGGCAACATTTTATGGCCTTCTAGAGCAGGAGCTGTGGGCAGTGTAGGATCTGACTTGTGTGATTCATTGTGAGTGTGGGCTCTGCTGTGTAAATCCAGATGATTAGATTAGAGATGTACAAGAGATGAATGACCCCAAAAGGAGCAGGTCTGTGCAGGTCTCTGTGTGATGTACATAAGAGTAAGATTGGAAATGATGGTTATTTCCTCAGTCTTTGATCAGGAGCAGTGGAAAGCTGATTCTCTTGGACAAGCTGCTGACCAGGCTGCGGGAGAGAGGCAACAGAGTGCTGATCTTCTCCCAGATGGTGAGGATGCTGGACATCTTGGCAGAGTACCTGACTATCAAACACTACCCTTTTCAGGTGAGAAACATCAGCATGGAAAACAGTGGGATACCCTTGAAAGTGTGGGCAAAAGTGGAGGGAGCTTGAGCAGTGGGAGTCACTGAGTTCCCCAGAGGCTGGTGGCTGGGATTACAAGTGGCACTTACTGGAAGGAACTGGGATGTCCCTTCCTTTCAGTGTGGCCCCATCTCTGCAAAACTCCTCTGACAGGCCCTGTTTTGGCTGTGTCATGTGCTAAACCCCGAGGACAGTGAGCACAGAGAGCCTGGCTGGCAGCCTGTAACGGGAGCCGCGGTGTCACCCGCCCTGTGCCTGCTCCCCGAGCATCCCCCAGCCCTTGTGACACAGCACAGTTATTTTTAATTGGTGGCTATTTTTAACAATTAAACACTGCAGGCAGCACAGGGGGCTGCAGGGCTGGCAGCACTCGGGTGCAGCAGTGCCTCAGGGCTCCTTTACCTTCTTTCTTTGATCACTTTTGTTGATTTTTGCAGCGCTTGGACGGCTCGATCAAGGGGGAGATCCGAAAGCAGGCGCTGGATCACTTCAACGCCGACGGCTCCGAGGTACCACAGGCTGGGCAGAGGGTTTGTGGCTGAGCCACAGCTTGTCACTGACACCAGGGGGTTAGTTCAGAACAGTTCTTTTCACAGGAGCCCGGGTACTTTTAAAGACATGGATATGGCAGGTTTTGCAGCCAGCCATATTGCTTGAAATCTCTCACATCCAAGAAGCAGGGCGGCAAGTCACGTTTCCAGAAAGTTCTGAAGAGGCTGGGAAGAGCCAAAATTTAGTAATTCTCTCCCTGTTGGTCTGGAGAATGAGATAGTTGCTGAGTGATTCCAGTCTGAAGCTGGTTTTGAATATGAAATGACAGAGGCAAAAGAAGGATTTTAGGTGTTGGCAGGCACTGGAGTCCAGTGCTGGAGGTGAAAGTCTCCAGTGTAATAGGAGAGGGCATCTGAAACCTCTCATCTGGGCTTGCTGACTCACAGTGACTGGTGCAAGACACTTGTGTCAGTCAGCCCAGCTGTGAGAAATACCTTTCCTCACTCCAGGAGCCTGGGCTGGAGCGGAATTCTTGGCTCACACAGGGATTGTGAGAGATCATGGTTGTGGGAAAGTTAACAAAAGGAAGTGTGAGGGGGAAAGAGAAAGAAAGCCCATAGAACCTGCCCTTTTCCCTGTCTTGAGGACATCTATGGGGGCTCAGGCATCTTGGCTCTAAGATGGCACAGTCTGTTCATTGCTGATCTCACTCCTAACAGGATTCAGGCAGCAAAAATCAAGTTTGCCTGCTGCCTTTGGAGGAGCCTGGTGAGCAATGGGGTCTGACCTTCAGAAGTGACAACAAGGCACCCCTGCCTTGAGCTGCTTGTGTTGCTCTCCCATATTGATTCATCCCTTCAACTGGGCTAGCACTGCCTCACCCTGGGTCTGGGCCTAAAGACTGGTGCTGCTCAGCCTGCATGAACAGGAAAGGGAAGGAAATATGGGAAGGGAATCCTTTTTCTGCTTTAAGAAGCATGAGTGCAACAGAGCCTTCCCTTTTACAGCTTTTGAGTCACCACTGCTATTTTATGCCCACAGTTACAAGCTGGTTAACTCACGGATGTTTTTATTTTTTCCTTCCCAGGACTTCTGTTTCTTGTTGTCAACAAGAGCTGGAGGGTTGGGAATTAATTTGGCCTCTGCTGATACTGTTGTTATCTTTGACTCGGACTGGAACCCCCAAAATGATCTTCAGGCTCAGGCCCGAGCCCATCGGATTGGACAAAAGAAGCAGGTCAGGAGAGCTGCCTGGGTTATTTCACTGTGGCCTCAGTGTGTGCACCTAAACATCCTCTCACCTCACCAAAGCTTCTGAAAACATGGGCTTTTTGTCCCAGTCCTTGCTCCAGAGAGTGCTGCCCAAGGGAATCTCATTTAAAAAGTAGGAGACAAAAAGCAGCCCAGATTTGCCAGGTGCCAAGTCTTTCTCTTGGTTTTGGGCATACCCAGAACCCAGCCCATGGCATTGCACTTCTCAGCCTAGTCCTAGTAGACTCTGTTCTTTCTTGCCCTGAAAAACTTAAAAAGTAGAACATCCACCTTTTCCAGGGGTTATTAGATATGTGAAAAGCTAGTTTGGTGCTAGTTTGAATTTAGAGCGATTGTTTCAGAAGATTTTTGCTCTGTGCTTAGGCACACCACAGGATCTGTGTTAATTATCCTTATTTTAACTGGATACAGAGAGAATGTGTTTGCTTTTTCTTGTGAAAAAGCACATCTGTACATGAAGAGACAATGTCAGCAGCCCAGTGAAAACAGCTGAGGGATGCATTGCTGTATCAGCAGAGCCTGTGCAGGAAATAGCTGTGGTCTCTTTTTGCCTCTCAGGTGAACATTTACCGCCTGGTCACCAAGGGGACAGTGGAGGAGGAGATCATTGAGAGAGCCAAGAAGAAAATGGTGCTGGATCATTTGGTTATCCAGCGTATGGACACCACTGGCAGGACTGTTCTGGACAACAACTCTGGGAGATCCAAGTACGTGGCTGTGTCAGGAGGCAGAAATGTCTGGAACACGTGGCATAACCAGCCTCCCCTGCTGGCATTTCCCAGTATTTATTTGATAGGGTACAGGGCAGAAGGCTAATGAATCATGGCAGCTTCCACTGATTTGGCTTCTGCAGCCATTTATTTGGATACATAGGATAAAGATGAACAGAAATTTAAAATTAGTTTTAGGGCACGACTTGTTTTTGCTTCTTTCTCTCACCCAGAGATCATCCTGGTTTGAGGGAACCTGGCTGTGGAGCAGCTGCATTTTGGCAGTGACCTCAGATTCTCTTCATTTCCCCCAGCAGATGGAGGTGGTTCCCATTGCAGTCTTTGTGCTGGAGCAGGAAAGAGAATAATAACAAAGCTTTTTATGGTGCTGGGTAGAAAACTTACTCCTTGCTTCAATTGGGAAAAACTTTGGTATGGTTTTGTGCTGTAGCAGTTCTGACTGAACAGCTCAAAACATCTTTTCCTTCTTCTCCTCTTGCAGCTCAAATCCTTTCAACAAAGAGGAGCTGACAGCTATTTTGAAGTTTGGAGCTGAAGATCTTTTCAAGGAACTGGAAGGGGAAGAGTCAGAGCCTCAGGTAGTTTGAAATTGAAATCACATAGCAGTTTGTAGTGCTCTCCAGGTCTGCAAGAAGGACTCTGTGTGGTTGCTCCTGCTTTGTTCTTGACTTGTGCACGGGAGCAAGTTGGTGAATAGGACATGTGGGAGTCTGGAGAAGCTGGAAGCAGAGTCTGGGATTGTGGGATCAGGGATGAGGAGAGCCTTGTTGTTGGGGATTAAATGGTAATGGTCACCCAGGGAGTCCCTTGCCTTCTGGGGATCATTAGCTAGTGACAGCACAGCCTGCTGAAGGCTCCTCTCCCTGCCTCTTCTGAGCACTTGCTCAGCACCTTTTTTGGTGGTTCTGAGCGAGGCAGGAGTCAGCACAGTGCAGTGAACAGGTCGCTCTCTCCTGCCTGAGTGCAGCATTGCTTGACAGTTTAGCATGGAGTGTTTTGACCAGTTCTCTAAATGGCCCAAGCAGCAGAGCTTCTCCCCAGGGAGACAGTCTACAGTTCATACATCTCACTGCCTGGAAATTTTCCCCACAAATTTTCCAGCCTTGATAGTCCTTTCCTTCTGTTGTCACCTTATTTGTACTTCACTGTCCCACTTGAGACAGTTCATCCCTGCCCTCTGGGATGACACCCTGCAGATATTTGCACTTTATTTAGCTCATATCAGCACACCAGCCTGTTCTCAAAGCCTCTTACATCCTGCTGTGCCTGGCACCCTCTGCTTTATCCCTCCTTCTCCCTGACTGGCAGGAGATGGACATTGACGAGATTCTGCGTCTGGCTGAAACGCGGGAGAATGAGGTGTCCACCAGTGCCACCGACGAGCTGCTCTCACAGTTCAAGGTATGGACACCCCCAGGCTCTGTGCTGGGATGTGGGAATGTGGCTCCCCACACCCTGAGGTCAGGAACAGGCAGGAACACCTCGCAGAGATCTCAGAATCACAGAATGGTTTGGGTTGGAAGGGAACTTAGAGATCATCCAGTTCCAACCCCCCCTGAGGTAGGTATTAATTTAATTTCAGGAAAGTGGTTTTGAAGGCTGTGAATAAAATGCAGAATTTACCAAATTTGGAAACAAACCCAATAATTTACAAATACTCAGCAGTACTCCTTAAACTGCATGTACTTCCTCAAAAGCTGTTAGTCCAAAGAAGGGCAAGGAGCCAGGAATGTAGTGGCATAGGGATCAATTATGGAGTAGTTATGGATGTGTTGGCAGAATTCCTGTGGAGAAGGAGTTGAGGCTTAGCAGACAGCTCTGGGGTGTTCCTGCCAGGAGAGGGAATTGCTAAAACTTCTCCTTTGCTTTTAAAAGGTCGCCAACTTTGCAACCATGGAGGAGGAAGAGACAGAGCTGGATGAGCGGTCCCAGAAGGACTGGGATGATATCATTCCAGAAGAGCAGAGGAAAAAGGTGGAGGAGGAAGAAAGGCAGAAAGAATTGGAGGAAATCTACATGCTGCCTCGAATCCGGAGCTCAACGAAAAAGGTACAGCCCATCTTGAGGGGATGAGAGGCTGGAGGAGAGAGCTGCCAAAGAGATGCTCAGGGGAAGCCTCCCTGCCATCTGAGCATCTTTCCCTCCTCTAAAGTTGGTTGGAATAAAGCACAGAGGTAGCACAGTGATCTCTTGTTGGCACTGTGCATTGCACCAATGGTTTGGGATGCAGCCTGAGGGCCCAGACTGGACTTGGTGTAACTTATCTCACCTTAGCAGACAAAATCAAAATAATCTGTAGTGACCACAGAGCAAAGTACCCAATTGTATTGGATTTTGCTGCAGATTTTGCCATTTTCTGGCTCTTTTCCTTGGGCTCTCTAGCTTCCTGAGTGGCTCTTGCCTAAGTCTGGATCCTGAGGACCAAAAGAGATGTGTCTTCCCAAGTTCTTCTTTATGTAATGGGATCTACCCCAGTCCAAAAAAAAGCTGACTGTGCAAGGATGCTCTGCTGGGACATGGGACTTTAAGGGGTTAGAACTGTTCTATGGCGTGAGCTGGGGAAAAACATTGATGTTAAAAACACAGAGAAGGATAATTCATGTTGGATGAATCCAGATTAATTTCTGAGGTGTCCTGGTTTTCAAAATAGTCTGAGGGACTGTGGCACAAACCCATGGAAATCAATATTTTCACATCTCTTAGTAGATCAAAATGCAAAAAAAAAAAAAAAAGTAGATCAAATTGTGAAACTGGTGGCTGTAAAAGGAGGATGACCACCACAGCCTGAGCCAGCTGGGAACTGCAAGGGTGTGCAGCCTCTCTGGACTGGCCACATGGGCTCCTGCATCTTCAGGAACGGATGCTCAGGTGGTTTACAGTCCATTAAATAGTGCCAGTGCACTGAGGACAGAAAAGGTTGTCAGCAGATTAAATGAGCAGTTGTTAAGTGTCCTGCTGTTTCTCTGGTACCTGCAGGCTCAGACAAATGACAGTGAATCAGATGCAGAGACCAAGAGAAGGCTTCAGAGATCGTCTGGGTCAGAAAGCGAGACTGACGACACCGACGACGAGAAGAGACCCAAGCGCCGGGGACGCCCTCGGAGCGTCAGAAAAGACACTGTGGAAGGATTTACTGATGCTGAAATCAGGAGGTCAGTGCTGGGCACAGGGGACAGTTCAGAAGACAAATATAGAAATCCCATGCAGGTGGGGAAAATCCCAGATTAATCCAGGATGTGTTCACCTGTAAGCACGTCAGTGGTTAGGCAGAGCTGGTTCACTGGCACAGCTTCTGCACCTTTATATAGCTCAGCTTGATCCCAGTTGATCACCTTAACATTCAGGTCAGTGTAGAATGGACTGGATTGTCTTTAGTCAGGCTACAGTGAAGCTGGTGCCTTCCTAAAATTAATCCACGCTGTAACTGCCCTTAGTGGGCCAAGTGGATGGAGCTAATGCTGTATAACATGTGAGGTCTTAGGTGCCATGAGCTGCAGAGCTGGAGAAGCCAAGGGCTCTGGCCTTCCTGACATTTTTCTGGCAGTCATCCTGCTGATTTAAGCTCTCAGTGAAAGGCAGGCTCTGGCAAAATGACCTCATGAGAAGCACTGGTCCTGTTAATCTGAATGTGTCAGTCTCTGATGTCAGCTGGAGACTGCATTTCAGAGCATTGTTTTCTTCTCCTATCTTCTAATTCTTGAGTCTTTCCCAGAGATCTTTGTCTTACAGCTCTACCCAGATGTTCAGCCAAAGATGGAAGAGAGGGAGTTATGAGTTTTCCTTAACTCTCTATCTCTGAGCTGGTGTATTTTAAAGCAGGAGATAACAGAGTTTTTGGGCTCTGATAGCTGCCCCATAACCATCTTGAAACCATGGAGCAGGAGGACATGTTATAATATGCAATATAACAGCCATTTAGGTTATTGTGATGTAGCAGAAAGGGGCTGAAAGAATACAAAATGAAAATAAGAAGGCAGAAAATTAATTAATTTTAAAAATAACCTGTAGTTGTTGCCATTGTGTCTACTCCCAGCTCAAGGCAATGTTTGATTGCAGCAACTCTTGCTCTAAAGATGTGTTAGCCACAGCAGGGATTTTCACAATAAAAATAAGACATGAAAATAAATAGCAAACCTCATCTGCAAACCTCTATGATGGATTGAACCACATTTGGCTCTTCTGTGATGATCTTCTGTGATGGGTTGCTACATTTACAGCCCAAGCTTTAAAATTACTAATGACATTGATTTAATGCCTCTTTTCTTCCTGGAAAAATGAAGTTAATAATTACCAACATGGTGTGAGCCAATGCTTTCTTCTATTTTGTTTTTTGCCCTATAGTAACCACTCTCTTTTTTTTTTTTACCCCTCATCTGTCAAACACTCAACATTCATGACAATGTTGTGTTCTTCTTCAGCCAAGGTCACAAAACTCTTTGTGGGGGCCAATGGATGAGGCTTCCCAGTGCTGAGGGATGCTGAGCTGATCAGTGGGGAATGCAAGGGTGATAATGTGACAGGCTGTAATTAATATATTCAAGCATATTTCTGATGTTGGACCTACTTTTTATGGCAGCTAGTTTAGTTTTTTTAATTTTTTTTTTCCCTCCTTAGGTTTATCAAGGCTTACAAGAAGTTTGGATTGCCTCTTGAAAGGTGAGTCCCAGCCTGGCCCTGCTCCAGAGGGGAGCCATGGAGGCACATTGTACTCCTGAGCACTCCAGGCACACATTGCTCTGGGTGTTTGACACAACCTGCACTGACAGCACAAGCCTTGCTGTCCTGCCACAGACCCCAAGCTCTGCTGCGCACTCCCTGGTGCCTCTGTTGATGGGCACTGATGAATGCTGGCTGAAAACCAGCTGGAGCAGTGGTGGTGCCAGGCTGTGACACAGCAGGGTCCTGCTGGCACAGTCCTGCCCTTGGGGCATTCCCACTCTGCCCAGAGAGGAGAGGGAGCAGCTGTCAGAACAACAAATGCTACCCAAAACACTTGCCAAGCTTCTCTATGCACGTTAGCCTCAGGACTGGATTTGGAGCATCTTTCCATGCTCTGTCCCTCCTGAAGGGAAACAAAGAGAGGCATCATCCTTAAACATGGATCTGCAGGGCCCTGGCTCTGGAAAGGTCTCAGGGCTGAGGCAGAGTTCCCTGAATGTATTATAGGAGAACTTCAGTGCCTTTTTAGCTGGTTCTGCTCTCCTGGTATGAAATGCAAGGCTTGCATGTGAGTCTTGATGTTACTGACTTCAGGGCAGGCAAAAGGGACAGCAGATGGCAGCTTTGGACCATCAAATGGAGTTAATGTGGAACTGGAAAAGCCTGAGGGAGTACTGGACAGTCACAGAGGGTCCCTGTTGTCCCCAGGAGAGACAGTTCTCACCTTTGCTTTGGTACTAAAAAATCCAGAGGATTGGATCAGTTTTTCTCCATCTGCACTGCAGCTGTTAGACAAAAAAAAAAAAGACAAAACCTGGGTTGTTTCCTGCACGAACTCAACTTGTGCATGTTTTATACATTCACATGTGTACAGCACTGAGCTGTGAAACAATGGAATAGGAAATGATTGAGAGAAGAGCTGCTGTATCACACACAAAACTGTCCCTGTTCCCCAGGCTGGAGTGCATTGCCCGGGATGCTGAGCTGGTGGACAAGTCTGTGGCTGACCTGAAGCGTTTAGGGGAGCTCATCCACAACAGCTGTGTGTCAGCAATGCAGGAATATGAGGAGCAGCTGAAGGAAAATCCAGCAGAAGGTAGGCAAGGGGGTTGTTAGGGTGCTGCTGTTAGGGTGGTTTTGGGAGTGTTCCATGGAGCTTGTGAGGAAACCATTCCAGTGCTGGACAGGGAGGCCACATTGTGAAGCAATGAACAAGAACACACTTAAACCACCCCATCTCTGCTAGGCAGCTCTCACCCTCAGAGAGGAGCCCCTGAGCTTTCTGTTCAGCCTGGAAGTGCCTCTTGGGTCTGTCAGCTTCTGCTGGACATGAGTTTTTGTGAGGAGAGGCTGCAGTGACCAGTTCATTGAATGCTGGGCCACAAAGCAAAGCAGATCTTATTTTAACTGGAAATCAAACTGGTGCTGTGTACTCCACAGTAAAGCTGGGTCCACAGCAATTCCCAGAGCTGGAATCACCACCCACTCTCTGTCTGGCTGCTCTTTGCTGTTTGTTTGGACATACAGAGTCAGGGATAGATTTCCTGCTGGGTCTCTGCCTGTTGCAGCTGACCAAGACTGCAGAATCAACAGCTACAGTGTACTTAGAAGTATTTTTAAGAAAATGGTACTGGGAGGTGTTTAAATTGCAGATCTAAGCGAGTTAGTGGAAGAAAACTTATATTTTGGGCCTTATATTTAAATAAGAGGTTGCAGGCAAGGTCTTGATCACTGTCTGTGAAGCCATTTTACAGAGACACTTCCTTCTGCAAGAGTTCCCTTAATTAATGCTGTGTTTTATTGCTGAGCAGGGAAAGGACCTGGAAAGAGACGAGGTCCTACCATCAAGATTTCTGGTGTCCAAGTCAATGTGAAATCCATCATCCAGCACGAAGAGGAGTTTGAAATGCTGCACAAGTCCATTCCCTCGGACCCAGAGGAAAGGAAGAAGTGAGTTTGGCTAAGTAGGCAATGCAGAAAGAGGCTCAGGGAATTTGGATTTTGTAGTGGGAAGAGAATAGCCTGGATGTGTGGATTTGCTTTGTCCTCCACAGCATTAAAAGCAGCTCATGTTTGAAATGTCTTTAGGTACCGCCTGACGTGCCGTGTCAAAGCTGCTCATTTTGATGTAGACTGGGGAGTGGAGGAGGATTCTCGCTTGTTAGTGGGAATTTACGAGCATGGGTATGGAAACTGGGAGCTGATTAAAACAGACCCGGAGCTGAAGTTGTCTGATAAGGTAGGTGGCTTTGCTTGCTGCTTCCATTGGGTCCATTGCAGTGCTCGTAGCAAACACGCCTCGTGTATTCCAGAAACAGATGTTTGTGTTTGTAACTACTCCAAAAACCATGATCAATGATAATGAGGAGAGCAGTGGCCTTCATGGAATGTTTCATGCTGGATGGAAAGCAGAGTTGTGTCGTTTGGTGGGCAGTACCAGGTGAACCACACTGAACTGATGCAGGCAGAAAGTGGCGGTGCTGACATGTGTGGTTCCATGCACAGGGTGGAAGAGGCTGTGTGACTTGATGTTTCCTTGAGCATCTCACAAGAAGCTGAGTGTGAATTTCTGAGTGGAAATAATTTTTCACAGATTTGACACTGCTTATGTGAAGGCTGGTCCGTGTTAGCTTCGAGGGTATGGTTACACGACTGGGAATGGCAGCACAGCCAGCTGGAAAGCCTCCATCTAGTTCCTCTGTTCCTCAGTCATCCCCACAAGAACAGTTTACAGGCACCATGTTGAAATGATCTGGGTTAAAAATAATCCACCATCCGTTGTGTCAGTGTGGTGGAAAGAGTGTGGAAACTGCAGCACAGCGCTGAGGAGCACTGGGAGTCTCCACATCAGCTTTGCTGCCAGCCTGCAGCATTCCCCTGACATCCCTGCTGGTGCTTTTAGCAATGATCAGGCTCTGCCTGAGAGCCCTCCATGTGTGGAGCTCAGGAAGGCATTTTGCAATGGAAACAGCTGCCTGAAACACGCCACCCATTTTCCAGTGAAGTATGAAGCAAACCTAGCTGGCAAGCTGAGCTATTTCCTCCACAAAGTGTCACCTTTCAGCCTTGTTTTCCACTAAAAATTGTGCATCTGTGCCCCTGCTGTAGCAATGTCTCAGGTTACCAGAGTGACTGGGCTGCTGTGACCAAGCTGCCACAAACAAATCTGAGGTGTCAAGGCGAGTGGACTCAGTTTTGCAACTCAAAGTCCCAAATATAGCTTGTAAAGGGTTTTTTTCCTTCAAGAGAACTTAGCAAGCTTGCAAGGCTGAGCAAGCCTTGGGATCCTTTAACTTGTGCAGGATTCCAAGGGGAGGGATGCTTGCTTGCTAGGAGCTTTGCCTTTGGCCAAACAGGGACAGGGGAAAGGAAGGCTTGAGCCTTCTTGTTCCCCCAGAAGGTGCAGCATCTTCTGCCCTTTGCTGGGCCTGGAAGGGCTGCTGCTAATGTGTAAATCTTTTGTCAAGCTTTGTGCCTACAGGTATATATATATATTTTTTTTTCTTTTTCTGCTTTATCAAAGATCCTACCAGTTGAGACAGATAAGAAACCTCAGGGAAAACAGCTCCAGACCCGAGTTGATTATCTACTGAAACTGCTGAAAAAAGATCTGGACAAGAAAGAAAACATGAAAGATGGGGAAGAGGTGAGATGGCTGCTTGATTATGAGGGTTTCAGGGGGAGTGGTTGGCTGATGGCAGGAGACACCCTATGTTCCCAGGTCAGCAGATATCATTTCTATGAAGGAATATGGACTTATTGTCTGATTACATTGTGATAATTCTCATTTACATGATAATTAATAAGGGGCAGGTTATTACTGCTCTTACTGAAGGATTTGGGCTCATCAGGCTTCCTGCCAGCCTGCAGGACCTGCAGCTGTTTGCACAATGTTCAGGAGATGGGAATGGTCCTCAGGAAGTAGCTGTAGCTATTTGCTTTCCCTGACTTGTTCTGTTTTTACCAGGGCAAGCTAAAGAAGAGGAAACCACGAGTGAAGAAAGAGAACAAGGCTCCCAAAGTCAAAGATGAGCATGGGAATGAGCTCTCCTCTCCTCGGCACTCAGACAACCAGTCAGAAGAGGGTGAAGTCAAGGTGGGTCAGCCTTGGTGAGAAGGGGCTTTTCCAGGTTTCCTTGGGCTCTGCTGTTACTGCCCCACCTCACCTTGGGAAATATTCCCAGCAAAGCCCCCAGAGTCAGAGGCACTAAGATTGAGTTCCCACAGGATTGGCAAACTCACAAAACCACCCATACAGCTATTGGTGTGAAAGAAGGACCTATCCCACCTATTCTTTTAGCTCAGTGCTTTAAGGGATTTGGGGCATCCCAGAATGGCCACAAACATCCACACATTGACTCAGGGGAAAGGTTGTCTCAGGACAAAGCCTGTTGCCCTTATAAAGGAGAGAAAGAAGAATTGTTTCCCTCTCCTTTTGGGCACGTCAGCCCGTGGTGAAGCTGGAGTTTACCAAGGTCATGCTGTTGCTTAGAAAATGTTCAGACTTTGAGTGGTTTGGCTTGCAGTCTGAGGCTTTTTGTTCGTGTGCCGATCAGTATCTACCTCAGGGGCTGATCGTTCTGGAGTGCAGCTGGCACAGGAGAGCAGGGCTGCTCTGCAGCTTGCCAGCTTGTCACAGAGTGGGGCTGCTCTGGTTTTCATACCCTTTTGTCACCTTTGGGGGGATGGCAGCTGCTTGAGCAGGGCTCGATGTCTGCTTAAAGAGGTGTGAGGGTAAATCTGGGTGGACCTCAAAAGTTGCCTGTGTTTTAAGGATGTTTTATGGAAGAAAATGTACATGAGGTGAGGGACTCCAACTTTGTGCTCTGACTGATATTCTAGGAGGATGGCTTGGACAAGAGCCCAGTGAAAAAGAAACAGAAGAAGAAAGAGAACAAAGAGAACAAGGAAAAACAGACATCGTCTAAGAAAGAAAAGGAAAGCGATAAAGAGAAAAAGAAGACAAAAGACAAGAAAGAGAAGGTATGTGGTGCTTACAGGAGCAGCATGATAGGGAAGACCCTGAGCAGGACAAACTGTGAGACTTTGGATTAATTAAAGGCCCTGTGTGAAGAGACATCAGTGTAGCACCATGGGGTGAGGGGGTATCCCTTTTTCAGCCCTTCTGAATGGCCATAAAAAGTAGAAAAGGCAATACGTCCTAAAGCTTCATGGAATGTGACCAAAACAGAAGAGATTTTTGTCAGGCTGCCTTTAAAGTACAGCTGTCCCTGTGACATGGGTATGGCCACAGAGCTGATGCTAAGGAAAGAGCCTGGAGCACTCAGATCAAAGTTCTGTCCAGCTGTGATTTATCACAGGGTTGGCAGGTCCTTGTCTGTATTCCCCTTTAATTTAAACTCACCCAAATGACCCAAGTGTCCACACCATCAAGACTGTAAGTTGTCATTGTCACTGTTCAGGAATCAACAGAATGAGTATTTCAACATCACTGGTATGCTGGAGACTCAAATGTCTCTTGAATTTTGGGTACAACTGCCCTGAGGCTTGGTGCAAATTGGAAGGGGGATAAAAGCTTCCATAATAATGACCTGAAGTACCTGTCCAAGGAACAGGTATGTACTACATGCCCAGTGTGTTTTGACACTGAGGTCATAAGTGCAAACTAAGAAGTTTTGTTGCCTATGTAGGGGAAAGTTTGCTTTCCAGAGATTCTTGGTGTGGCTTTGACTGCAAGTAAGTAATATAGTTAAAAATGTACATGATCAGGCCATGATTTGAGAACTAGTGATATCACATAAAATTGCAGATGCTTGTAGATATGAGACTACCCTGAGCTCTGTCCTTTGCAGGGGAGAGATACTCTTTATTTTAACCTCTCTTCCAAGTCTTCAACATTGGTTTCTCCCCATGAGTGTGAATATCGTATTCATGTCCAAACTCTTGGCTCTGACTTCTCCCTGCTCCCTCATGGATGACATAAAGCTAAACAGAGCCATTGCAGCTCAACAGTTGGAGATTTTGGGAGGAAAGTTGTAGGAACAGTGCCCAGGTTTAGCAAGTGCCAGTAACAACAGTGTGGAGGTTGTTAGCTGGGTCACTGGGGATCCTCCATCCTGGCTCATCGCGTGATGTGTGTAATTTGTCCTTGTAAAGCCTAAAGGTGGCGAGGCCAAATCTGGAAGTAAAGGGAAGAGATCACAGGGTCCTGTCCACATCACTGCAGGGAGTGAGCCAATCCCCATTGGAGAAGATGAGGATGATGATCTGGACCAAGAAACATTCAGCATAGTGAGTATTTTCCTTGGGAAATGGGAGGGCAGTGCTGAGAGCCCAGCGAAGTTACAGAACACCCTGTAGCCTTACATTCCCTCTCTTGTAGAAGCCAAGGAGCCACTGAAGCTCTTTCAGGCAAGGAAATGCAGGGGAGTTTTGAGGGTGACCTTGTTGGAGGCGCAGAGCTGTGTAAATGCTCTCCCAGCAAACATGCCCACAAGGCTCATTGTAAAAATTGCCTTTTAGTCAAAGTTGTCATGGCAGATTCTCCTTGGCCGAAATATCACTTCTTAAAAGCAGTTCTCTCAATGCAATTTGAGAGAATTCTGTATTTGCTGCAGGTCCTGTGGGGTTTTTTGTCTTTAACTTTGCTTCTGTGATGCACAAAAGATCCAGGCAAGCAGTCAAAAACCCTGTCTGATTCCTTATCTCTGCATGGTGTTGATGTGCCCAGGCCGAAAAACACGGTGCTTTCGTTTCGTGTCTGCTAGTTTTGGTAAAAGCAAGCATTAAAGTGACCAAAGATGGGATTGGACAGGATTGAATTCAGCAGTCTTTCAGCTGGAGTGGCTGGTTCAGTGTGTGGAGGCTTGGATACACTTCCCTGCCTGCCACGGGATCTGTGCAGGCGCAGACCATGTGTGGTTACTGCTTGCAAAGCAAATTGTTCCCTCCTAAAAGGCAGGGGCAGTGGAGGTGGGGAAAATCTTGTCTTTTACTGATGATTGTCTGCAGCTTGTCTAACAATTTGCTATTTTATAGCTGATTTCTCCTTGCCTAATGGCCAGACAAAGCTAAACGAGCTTCTTTTCGATTAACGGGGCAATGATGTAGAGCCCTCCACCAAATTAATCACTTTCTCCTCTCTGTTGTTCTTTCAAGTGCAAGGAAAGGATGAGACCAGTCAAAAAAGCACTGAAGCAACTTGATAAGCCTGATAAGGGACTGACAGTCCAAGAACAGCTGGAGCACACACGCAACTGCCTCCTGAAAATCGGTGATCGCATCTCTGAGTGCCTTAAAGCCTACACTGACCAGGACCACATCAAGCTGTGGAGAAGGTGAGGGATCATTTTGTTTTCCTTAGCTGGTCTAGGATATTTTGAAATGGTAGTCAGAGGCTGCTGGTTTTTTTTGTGGATGGATGTGCCATTGGCCTCTTACTTAACCTGCGAAATCTTGTGTTTTCTGGTCCACTCAGAATCACAGAATCATGGAATGGATTGTGTTGGGAGGGACCTTAAAAATCACCCAGTTCAAACCCCCTGCCATGGGCGGGGACACAGGTCACTAGACCAGGTTGCTCAGAGCTCCATTCAGCCTGAACCTTGAACACTTCCAGGGATGGTCTTCCATCACCAGTCCCAGGCAAATGTTTTCTCTTCAAGTTGTCCTGGTTTCATTAAAATTGATTTCAAAGCTAAATCACACAAACCACTCCAAACCTCTTTATTTTACTTTGAAGAATGTGGTTCCAGCCCTCCTGATCATCCTGTTCTGAGCTGAGACTGTTTTCCAGAAAGGGTAGAAGGAATTTGATGTTGGTTTGGAAGTCATTGGCAGTTAAACTGCTGCTTGTAGCACTTAACAGAAAACGTTCATGTCCTTCTAGGAACCTATGGATATTTGTGTCAAAATTCACAGAATTTGATGCCAGAAAACTACACAAACTCTACAAGATGGCTCATAAGAAAAGATCACAGGAAGAGGAGGTGAGACCTGAAGTGCTTTCCCTTTGATTTCTGTCCTTAAAAGTTGCTGCACTGGAAGTACCAATTCTTTCTGCCTCTTACTGTGGGTGTTCTTTGTTGTTGGCACTGTGATTTGCTCAACATCTAAACAGTCTGATTGCATTTGCCTTCTTTTTCATGTGGCATTTCTGGTCACTTTGTCCCGGTGTCCTGACCAAGCAAAAGCATTGTTTGGTGTGGCATGTGATGTTCAGTTGCCCTGTGGAGTGAAAAGCCTGGGCGTGCTGCCCTGCAGAGATCAGGTGTAGAAGCAGAGCTGCCAAACTGTGCCTGTCCTCTACCACGTTTGTGCCGTTCTTGAGCACAGAGTTGGCTCAACTCAAAGAGGCAGGAGAATCCAGAGCCTGGCAGACAAGGCCATTGCTCACAGTCCTGCTCTTCTGGTGAGAGAGCAGCTGAGCTGTATCCCTCTGTTCCACCTTGCAGGAGCAGAAGAAGAAGGAGGACATGTCCAGCATGAAGAAGCCGTTCCGCCCAGAGCCTTCCGGCTCCAGCCGTGATTCCGTGATGTCCCAGTCCCACGTGCCTCACAATCCTCACTCCCAGAAGATCCACATGCCCCCTTCCCACACCCAGCAGCAGATGCACGGCCACCCCCGGGACAACTATGGCCACCCAAACAAGAGACATTTCAGCAACACAGGTGAGCACTGGGAGGCCTGGAGAAACCTTCCCTTCTGACCTAATGCTCCTGGACACACATCCTTCTGGGTGTGGCTGCTGAGGCAGAGTGGAAATCTTCCAGGGTAGAAATCCATTTTGATTTAGGTAGAATGTACATCTTTAAGTATGTAGCTTGCTGTGTAGTCTGACTGCAAAAGCCTGGGCTCAGAGAAACTGCTTCAGTGAAGGACAGAGATAAGGGTGGGGGGAGACAGAAGGTGATAGAGAGAGACAGAGACTGCTGTGAGAGCAGCTCAACCTGATCTAGGAATTCTTTCTGATAAAGAAGAGCTAGCGGCAAATGTCACAAAAAATTCGTAAAAATGAATATGTATGAACCTATTGTGAGATTGTATGCATATGTATTTGAGAGGGGTATAAAAAGAGACCTGAAGTTCCCAGAGGTACACATGTCATTTTAGGGGAATGATTCCCACATGTGCCCAGGACTGTAATAAACGTACCGGCTTTACAACTTTCACAAAAGTTGTGGAGTTTTTTTTATCTCCGCAAAACACTGCTCAGGTTTAAAGGGGATGGGAGAGAACACGCACTGCCACTGTACTTACTGCTGGGCTAGAAAACGTGGTGATGTGGTGAGGAAAAGAATGTGAGTGAGATTTGTGAGGATGATAAAGAAATAGCGATAAAGAAATTCAAAGAATAAAATGGACCCACGTTGTTTAGGGAGGAGAAAGTTAAAGGAGTGTCAATAGCTATTATTTCTTGGAGAATTCAGGGCAGTAAAACCAAATCATGACAGAGACTCAGAGGTGCTCTTTGCTCGCGGCAGACCGAGGAGACTGGCAGAGGGATCGAAAGTTCAACTACGGCGGCAACAGCAACCAGATGTGGGGCGGGGAGCGGCACCACCAGTACGAGCCGCACTGGTACAAGGACCACCACTACGGGGAGCGGCGGTCGCGCGGGGACCCCCACCGCAGCTCCGGCAACTACCGACCAAACAACCTGTCCCGCAAGAGGCCGTACGAGCAGTACAACAGCGACCGCGACCACCGCGGCCACCGCGACTACTACGACAGGTGAGCGATGGCCTGACTGGGTCTGGACGCGCAGGGGTCTGCTAAGGAAGGCAGAGCCTCCCCTGAAATGGAAAATGTAAACACCCTCCCTCCGAACTGGTGTAATTTTGAGATGAAGGCAAAGATACGGGAGCAGGAATAACAGTTTTTTGTTAGGGGAGAAAATGAAAAAAGTAAAATAAACAATGTAGTAATACAAAGCAACACTGACAGGGTCAGAATATGACCCGACACCCTCTGGGTCAGGGTGTTGGCAGCAGTCCTGTGAAATGGTGGCTACAGCCCTTCTGCAGTGCCAGGTGTGGTTCTGTTGGAGCAGTGATGCTGTAGAAGGGTGTAGTCTTCTCTGAAGGAGGGTAGTAGTACCTCCAGTGGTAGTATAGATGAGCCTGGTCTTCCTCTGGGAATCCAGTGGGAAATGGCTGCTCCCTCTGGGAATCCAGAGGGAAAAAGGCTGCCTGTGGTGTTCCAAATCTCTGATTATATCCAGGTAGGAATGCATGGCTCCTCCCCCTGGCCAGAGCTTCTCCCAATGGGATGATGTAATTTTATCAGTCATACAGTGACACTCATTGGCCATTAACAGAAGGTATTTCCCAGAGGGAGGATTGGTTGTGGAAGAGATAAAGAAAAACTAAGAAGGTAACTAAGACCACAGATAGGAATAGAATGCACACACCCATTTCCAGCCTAAGACATTGCCCTCACCTCAATGGGCTTGGGGTGCTGATCTCTGTCCATTTTTCTCTGCACAGGCACCACCACGATTCCAAACGCCGGCGGTCCGAGGACTTCAGGCCTCAGAACTACCACCAGCAGGATTTCAGGCGGATGTCTGACCACAGGCCTCCCATGGGCTACCACGGCCAAGGACCCTCGGACCACTACCGGTCCTTCCACACAGACAAACTGGGCGATTACAAACAGCCCCTCCCTCCATCTCACCCTCCGGTGTCGGACCCTCGCTCGCCCCCCTCTCAGAAATCCCCCCACGATTCCAAATCACCTCTCGATCACAGGTCACCTCTGGATAGGTCATTGGAACAGAAAAACAATCCAGATTATAACTGGAACATTCGGAAAGCGTAAAGCGACGGAGAGGGCGAAGGGCACGCCCGAGATACTGAGATGGGTGCGACGGTGGCTGCTTTCTCCAAGCCAGCAACCAGAAACTCTGAACATGCTGCTATCATCTGGCTGGGTCAAGGAGGAATTTGGGGGAGTGGGTGAAGGAAGATTTTCCCTAGTTCTTGATTCTGGTTTAGATTCCCATTTCCTTTCCCTTTTTTTACCATTGAACTGTTCTGTCATGGAACCAGCCTTGCTGCCTCGTTTGTTGTTTTGTTTTTTGTTTTCCTCAGTCCAATGGACCCAAGGGAGTTTTTCCCCAGCCAGTGTTTCCTCAGAAGGAGAAGGCAGATTGATGCTGCTTAGGATGGTGCAGAAGGCTGTGTGCCTGCTCTGACTTGATGTTATGTGACAGATGCTGCTTTAGGGTCGGGATAAACTGGTTGGGCTGGGATTTGTGTGTCACCAGCATGGGGCAAAGGGAGGATATGTTCAAGGAGGGACAGGATAGTCCCTCAGCAGCCAAACTTGGTTGAAAGAGGGACTTGATGTCCCTGCAGAATGACTCCAAAGGAGCTGGAGCCATGCTGGTGACAATTCATCACTTTCCTGGCCGTGTTATCATTTTCATGTCTTTATCCATTTCAAGAAACTGGCTCTGCTTTGATTGCTGTTGTGTCCCCTGCAACAGAAGAGGTGGGGGGATCTTCCTCCCATCTCCAGAGCTGGAACTGGCAAATCTGACTCTGGGAGTAAGTAGGAGCTGGGAAAAAAAGGCCAACAAAAGGCTTAGTTCACTTCTAACCATCAGGAAAGAAATTGAGGTGAGAACAGTATTTCCCAGTGGACGGGGCTCAGGAGTTCATAAGAAAACTCTCTCTTCTGTCATGGGCAGCTTGAGTGGTCCAGGAACTAACAGATGCTGGCTGGGAGGTGCAAGATCAAAAGATGGCTCTGGGGATACTGGAACTCCTAATCTTCCTGCCACTAAAGTCTCTGGTCTTTGGGCAAATCATTTCTCTCTGTGCTTCACAAAGCAGTGATCACAAACCTTTACTGTAAGTGAAAGGTAAGGGATGGTAGAGCAAAGTGAAATAGGAATATAGTGGAGTGATCACTGTTCAGGGCATGGTCACCTTCCTGCCACCTTTCCAGCAGTCAGCAGTGACTCTGAATTGCTAAAAGTACCTGCAATTACAGACCTTTTGTTTGTCTAAATTGGAAATGAACCTGAGGACTTAGCACCTCAGTGAGCAGGGACAGAATGAGGAATTCAGGACTGATCTGTAAAGATCCTTGGAGCAAATGTCTTAGAGCCTAGCATGGCAGAGGAAAAAGAGGAATATGCAGCCCAGCTCAGTGAACTTCAGGGCAAACACTCCAAGTATTCAAACCACAGTATTTGATGCAAACCAGCATCCAGCATGGACACTGGTGTGTTGAGGGGTTGGTTGTGCACATCCTGCTGGCCAGAAGCACCTTGGGTGATTATTTTTCAGGTTGGAGTTCCCTGGAGACCACAAAGGCTTCCTTGAGCATGGTGTCTGGGGCTGCATCACCACCCAGAGCTCAGTATTAAAGACCAGGCTGTTCCAGACTCCTGTTTGGCAGGGCACAGAAGCTGGGCCTCCTATTAAGATGCCAGTATTTGACTCTAATAAGCTGTGATGTCCCTTCCCCAAAGGACTGAGGGCAGATGGGTGTTCAGGGCTGGCTTCCTGACTCCAGGCAGTGCCTTGGAAGGTGCATGCAAAATGACACTAAAACTCCTCCATGCAGTGTGTGTCCCTGGAAATCTGCTGCCATCACTCCTCCCCATCTCGCTGCTCCAAGGGGACACACTGGAAGTGTCTTGTTCCCCTTTTGTTTTTATGTTGCAAGATTTCCACCGAATTCAGGGCAGTTTTGTTTCCTTAGGGGCACTTGCTGCCCTGATAAAGTGTTACACTTGTGTTTACCTGTGCAGGGTGAGGTGAAGGCGAGTCTTCCACAGTCCCCCTCGGAGGGGTGGGAGGTGTGGAGAGAGCACCTTTCCGTGGTGTTTCCCACTAAGCTGTGATTGCAGGCTGTGGTATTCAACAAAGAGGTCCTTTCTTTTCAGAGGTATTAGCTTTTAATGTGAAAATGGAGGCAGCCTCAGAGGGGCAAAAAGAATTGCTGTTCTTGTCACGGTGCTGTCACGGTGGGAAGTCTGTGCCATACTCGTGTAGCAAAGGCAATACTGGCAACCAATGTGAGGGCTGGTGCAGGAGAGTCCCAGCAAGAGGCATTTTCTGTGTCGAGATACGGGGGTTTCTGCTCATCCCAGGCATGAGGTTGGTTGGGATTTCCTTCTTGTGCAACAGCAAAAGCTTTACCCATATCCACTGGAGAGCTGTCCCCACTGTCACTTTAGCCTGATGTTGAAGTCACATCATGTCCACTCATGATGGGTGAATGTTTGCTGGCTTTGGCTTTAGTGAAGCTGGAGAAGGAGATTTGGGAGAAAGTCTTCCCTGAGCACACACACACACACACACTTATGCATTTAATGTCCCCTCAGCATAGGGACCATTACCAAACACAGTCACGGGGACAGGAGTGGGATCAGAGGGGACACATCCACAGCCATAAACTTCTCTGTGGTGTTTGTGACAGCATTGGTACAGCTCTTCCTTCCTAACCACCTGTGGGATTCCCTCCGGCCTCTTTGCAGAAAATAGCAGTAACTTGCTGGGGTTCAATTAAAAAAAAAAAAAAAAAAAAAAGAGTTTTTCAACCTGACCTCTTTGGAAATGGTGTAAAGTTATGAGTTCACATGGTGGAAATCCTGCAGACCAAAACTTGCTGTGGGGACAGGCGACGTGGTCCCAGCCAAAATGGACACGGAACCGAGTGCTGAAGTCCTTGTGTGAATGGTTTGTGATCCACACAAAAATATTTTTCTGCTTTCACCCATTTCTTCCCCACCTCTGCCTCCCCTCTGGGGAGAGAAGGACTCTTACTGTAAAAATACGGACTTTTAAACCTGTTGACTAAAACCAGTAATTAATATTAATTTATATTTGTGAAAGAAATGCCACTGTCCTAGTGATTTCTGATGTAAATATGTTGTTTATATAGTATGTATGAAATTTTCCTACATTGTAAAACTGCTGTACTTTTGATTCTTGTATATTAAAAAGTGTTACTGAGATTTTAGAAGGGCCCCAGTGTGATGTCTCTGGGGGGTCCTGTGGCAGGTCTGGGGGCTGGTTTAGGATCACAGGGCCCTTTCCTGCCAGCCACAGCCAAGCCACCATGGATATTTTCACTGTGCAGGAATAAGCATGTTCTGCTTGGCTGTTTTTCCATAGTTTCACAGTCTGTGGTGATAGAGACTTGGAAGCTTCTTCAGATGGGAATTTCCACCTGATCAGAAGGAGCTGTACATTCTCTAACCCAGACCCACCAGGATTTCACTGGGATGATACTGATGATTATGTGTTTATCCCACCTCCACATTTTATGGATCTCTGAGGATGTGTACATTTTCTTTTTTACATTTTCTGGGGAGAATTCCCCTTTCTCTGGGAGAAGTGTTGCTCCTGCTGCCATCAGTGAGTTCCCCTGTCTGTTCCCAGCCCCTCCTGGGCAGGATGTGCCTCTCCCCAGGTGGGATGTGATGGCATCCAGTGCCTGCTTTGGTTTGGTCTTTACCCTCCACTGCTCACACTGAGGCCCACACAGAGCAGGGACTGGAGCCATTTCTCCCAAGTTATAAAAGCTCATTGTAAAAAGCACTTTTCACACCTGTGGCCACTGGGTCCAGCCCTTCCCAGTCTCTCTGCTGCTGAGCCAAGTTTCAGCCAAGAGTGAAATTTCACAGCTGAGTTATATGCTCCTGAAAAATGGATTTCCTAATGGAAAGAGTGACTGGCTGTTGGCCATGGGGCTCAGCTGCAGGGAGGCACAGGGGCTCAGGGAGCTGGGCTGCCTGTTACGTGCCTGGGGGAATCTACCTGAGGCTTTTAAACTTTTAAACATTTAAACTTTTTAAAAGTTTAAATGTTTTTATTTTGATTTAAGCAGGCAGGTAAGGACGTGAGCACCCTGATGCCAGGTGTCTCTCCCAGCCCTGCCTTGCACCCACCCCAGTGAGGGGACAGGGCTGTGCTTTACAGAGGGGCAGACCCTCTAGAGGGAGCCGGTTCCTAGCAAAAAGCTCATTTCTGGTGAGCAACATCACTCTGCAGTTGTGGCTGCTCCTGCACAGCTGGTCCTGCCTCACCCCAAGCACTCAGAGCCCAAGACAGTGGCCAAAGGCCAGGGGATGGGCAGGCACAGCCAAAGTGGGGCTGGAAACCCACCCCAGGCCTCAGGTGGTGGCACTTGAGCTGCTGCCCTTCACAGAGGATGGGATGGGACCCTGAGTCCCTCAGGGGCTGCCCCCTCAGCAGCCCTGAACATGGTCTGGAGAGCAATCTGAACCTCTCCCAGGTGCCACAAGGCCACCACTGCCACCACCAATGTCCCTGCACATCCCCACTTACCTCCTGGGGATGATTTACTGCCTTGTGTGGTTAATGGGGACAGGGCATCCGTGTGCATCAGGGGTCACCATTCCCTCACATCAGCACTTTGTGCCACTGGAACCTGCAGGGGCTGCCAGCTCACTGTCCCAGGCTGGACAGCAGGGCACCATTGGTGACCTCCTGGCAGAACAGACAGTGAGGGAGACCCCTGGCCCCTGCACTCTGGGCACTTTGTAGATGAATATTCAGATTTAGTCATTTCTCCCATGCAAGGGGTGGCAGAGGCAGTGGATTTGGATCTTTCCAAACACTGCCAGTTCTCTGGGCTTTGACCAGGGGAAGGCCAGATGTCAATCACATCTCTGGTGCTGGGCATCACTGCATGGTTTCACCCAAATAATGTGTGTTTTGAGCTGCTGTGGGTGTCCCACCTGCCCTCAAGCATCTCCCTGTCCCCAGCTGCTGGGACATTGAGTCCCTTCTCTTCAAAACCGGAAAATTTAACAGAAAAAAAAAATGCAATTTTGTTTTTCCTCATTAGAGGGCAGCAACAAACCCAGCTGGGACAGGAGAGCTGCCCAACAAAGGGAGGAATTACCATTACTGGGATGTACACCCCAATGTGCTGTGGTGAGCAAGGGAAGGGTGGTGGCACCCACCTGGACCCCATTGCTGCACACCCCCCTTCCCAGAGAGGCAAGGCTCTAATGGTTTATTATCTACATTTTCACCCCCATCCCCTTTTTAATTTTCTCATAAATTGAACTCCAGAGTGAAATTCTCAGTAGGATTCAGGACAGAAATGAGCTGTCAGAGGGTCCTTCAGGTGGAAGAAAGCTGCTTTGGAGTGAGTGCAGAAATGGGGCAACACTTCATCCTGAGTGGGGAACAGCACCAGGCAACACACGGGGAACAAAGCGAGACCCACTCATTTATTGTCAAAAAAACCTCAAACTTTACTTGTGTTCCTCTCAATAAATAATTTACAGTATTTACAGGCGGTGACACTCCCGTGGGTCTCAGCACAGGGAGGAGCTGGGGGGGCATTTTCAGCATGCCCCCCCCTTTGCCTATGTTTTTTTGTTTTGTTTTGTTTGTTTCCAAGTATCGGGTCCTTCTTGGCCACACTTCACCTTTAACCAGAACTGGGTCAAACACAACCAAAATAAAGTGCTTCACTGTTTGCTTCTAAAACAGGGATACCCCAACAACCACCTCACACCATCAGCCACCACTGGAGCACCCACCTGGACAGAGGGAATGAGCCAAGCCATAAGCAGACTTTCCTTGGATGGAAACTGTCCCTAAACCACAGCGTGCCATGCTGTGGGGTGATTGTTTTATGGGAAGGGGAGCTCTTAAGGGAATTATTGACCTGTTGGCATGCTTTGGCTGGGCCAGCTCAGGCAGCTTTCAAGCAGCACTGTGTGCTCAGAGGGAGGCTGTGCACAGCTGCATTTAGCTGTGGGATAAACCTCTTCTTTGCCCAGAGACAGATTTTAGCTTTTAAAAAGTGTGTTTCAACTCCTAGGGAAGATAAAAATTTGTCTTCTCTAGAACAAAGGGAACAGAAAGTCCAAATCAGCCTGGCTGAGCATTAGTGCATTGGGAAATGAAACTGTCCAGTGCTGTGGTCCAGTGGCTGCTCCCTCAGCACCTCCAAACTGTGATATCCTTATTTCAAAATCTCCCTAAACAGAGTATCTGGGGCATTAGCAAACAAAGCAAGGAGCAAAGTAGTAAACACATCTTTTTGTTTCTTTTCTTTCCTTAAACATTTAAAAACCAATTACATCTTTTCATCTGTACAGTCACACGAGATCAATGCCAGGGCTCTATATATTAAAGAGACAATATAAATTACATCAATTGACACAAGTTTGCATTTCTCTGCTGCTTTACAAATGGAGCTCTAGAGCTGTAAGGACACAATGAATAGTCATGTTCAGTATTTACACCAGGCTGCCTCTTGGCACCAGTTCAGACTGCCAAACCAAGCCTGTTCCCACCTCTTTTGGTGCTAAGCTTGTCTCATCACGCCCAGAGACCTCCCTTTTGAGAGCAGGAGGTGCCCCCAAGTGTGACACGTGTTTTGGGGCTCGTTTCTGGGAACTTCCCCCTGAGGAAAGGTGGGGGAAACCCACCAGGAAGTCGTGAAGGCGCAGACCAAAGGTGGTCTTGATGTTTGTTCAGTGAGCCATGGGGTGAACCACAGAGGAGCACGGAGTGGAGGAGATGGGCAGCACTACATGGAGGGGGAAGGAGATTACGGATGGTTTCAAGGCAGGGAACAGACAGCTGGAGGCAGCTGGGGGGGGTCCTCTGCTGCATCCCATCTCCTGGCTGAATTCTGACATTGCCCCATTTCTGATTCAAGCCCTAAAGGGCTTAAGGTGCAACTGGTCTGCAATGGGGTTGCAAGTCGTGGCCCCAGGATGGGGAGCAGAGCAGAGACCTAGCAGCAAAAATAAAAGAGCACCATGCTCCTGCTCCATCCCAGGGCTGGGCCAGGCAGGGAGGGGCTGGAGGGAGGTGCAGTTGGGTCTCCCACTGAGCAGCCACCCTGCTGCCAGTTTCAGGGGACCAGGGAGTGAACGGTGTGAGGAACTCATCCAATGCTGGGCAGAAGTAGCAGAAACCCCTTGAATACTGGCCAGGTTTCTCCCATTGCCATCAAGAGTCCACGGTGGGTCCAGGCAGAGACAAGGGAGACAGGAGTCAAACTACTGAGTGAATCAGCCAGGTGAACTGGCTAAAATAGGGGACGCCTTTGAACCACAAAAAAATGCAGGCCAAGGCTTGAGGAACCTGTCCTCCTTCCACCCAGAAGGTGCCAGCAGCCAAGCAAGTGTGGGATCATTGCCCACCATTTCGGCCCCTTGCACCACCCTATGCAACAGCAGGGCTGTGGGGCAGAGCAGGAAAAGCAGAGCCCAGCCCTGGTGAGCAGGACATCCTGCCCTGCTGTGCTGGTCCTGTCTCACTGCTCTGTGCCCTCCTCGTGGGCTCTGCTCTCTGAAGACAAAGCCATGTTCACACACGCCAGTGTCACAGTCACCACGTGCACGGCTGGGACCAGGGGAGTGCTACAAGCAGAGTAGCTACAAGGGCTCCCCAGCACCCCCTCAAATGGCAGCAGGAGGAGGGGGAAGTGAGCAAGGTCCACACAAGGTACAGTCCAGCAAAAACTCCTGTCTGGTCCCACTGGCAGCACATTCCTCCCAGGCAGGAGCTGGGAAGGTGGAGGACTTGCACCAAGAGAGAGACCGAGTTGAGGACAACCCACGTGGCTCTGATGTCCAACCTCTTGTTTTCCAAGACCTGCATCTCATCTCTGGTTGCCTCCTGCTCCCCTTTCCCTTCTCTCCAAGGTGTGAAGGAGCAAACCTCTATAACAAGCACAACCAACACAAACACAGCAGTGCTACCCAGAGGGTGGGATGCGTTCCCGTGGGCGCCGTGTTGCCCGGGCTCAGCACCCGTGTCCTTTCATAGAGGTGCAGCTTGTCTTTGTTGGAGTGAAGCATCTTCACGTCCTCAAAGGCATAGTAAGCAGCCAGCATGAAGTTGACATCCCCCGTGGTGAGGAGGTCAAAGACACAGGACTGGAAGTAGAGGTCCTCCACGGGCAGCTTCTCCCTGCACTTGGCCGTGGCCGTCTCGTAGGTGAAGGCCTCGGGCGGGGCGGGCAGGCTGGGCCCCTTCCTCCGGGCACGGCCCTCCGTGGCCTGGGCCGAGCGGACGGCCTGGAAGTCAATCTGCTGGTTGGCTGGGCAGCCACGGAGGCACAGGTAGAGGCCCTGGCTGTCCCTGTCCTCCACGGCGTTGACCACCTCCTCCGGCATGCGCACAGCGAAGGTGAGGTAGCGGCCCACCTGCCTCACCACGATGGTGGTGCCGATGTACTTGGCCTGGATCTCGATGTGCTGGCCCGACACCTTCTCCGTGATCTTCAGGCTGTTGGCTCCGTGCTTGTCCCCTCCGTTCTTGGAGCCGTCGACGAAGGCGGCAGGGAGCTCGTCCATCTCTGCCTGGTACACTTTCTGATCCACACACTCCTGGAAGCTCTTGAAAATGATGGTGAGCTGTGGGGGAGGAAAGGAGCATGGTTACAGCCAGTGATGACCACCTGAGAGCACCCAGCAGTAGGGTGGGAGGTGGAAGGGCTGGATGCTCACTCCAGACAGGAGCATGACCTTCATTCTCACAGTCCTTCATCCTAAGAAGTGGCCCTGACTTTCAGCCCCCCCAGACATGGGGATCCTGCACCAGCCAAAGGGTGAGAACATTGTGTAGGGATACAAGACCCAGAGGCTTGACTGAATGCACCACCTGGATCTGCCTGTTATCTCCAGGCCCAGCAGAGGAGCTTCCTTGCAGCTGGAGCTGGGTGGAGTATCCCTGCTCACAGGCCTGTGGCAGCATGCCCGTGCACGCAGCACTGCCTCGCCTCCAGGGCTGGCAGATGGCAGCAGGGATGAGCCCTGACTCCCGTGGAGGCGGTGGAGCTTCTCTTCTGACTCCCATGACATTTACATCCCAAGGGCTGGACCAATTTGTTTCCCTAACCAATTGCAGACCAACAGGATTTCTCCCATGGGCCCTCAAACACATCCTGCTCCATCTCAACCCCACAGGCACACGTGCTCAGCCTGCTCCAGTGGGGTGGCCCTTCAAGGGGTGACTTTGTGGTGGCCTTGGCACTGCTGGGTTAATGGTTGGACTTGATCTTAAGAGGTTTTTCCCAGCCTTAATGATTCTGTGATTCTATGACACAAACATAGCCCAACATGCCTCCTCACCCCTGGCTGGGCTCAAACACAGGCCCCTTCCAGAGGAAGGACCTCACTGTGCTTGCTCTTCCCTTGCTGGCCTGGCTTTTGGAGGGAAGACCTGGGGAGGAAAATGAGTAAAATTTGCATGTACAAACAGTACAAACTACATTTCCTCTCCCAGCTCTTGCAGAGTTGCTCTCGCACCTTTCTGCCCATGAGGGAGAAGTGGCAAAGGGGACCTCCAGCCACATTGGGCCCTGTGAAGGGGGAGACTGAGACCTGGCCAGAGTGGGGTGGGCTGGAGAAGAGAGCAGAGAACACACAGAGCCCCAAGGACTGAGTGCTCCCATCGTTTCCAGCAGCGCAGTGCCCACAGCAGCGCTTCCCACAGCTCACACTGCAGATCTCATGACTAATCCCTCCTCACCACAAGCCTCTGAGACAGATAAGAAGAGAAAAGGCTCAATTAAGATGGTGATCCTGCGATCCCAGCAGGTCCTGGGATCCTTAAGGACCTTCCTCACCACCTTCCTCAAGCCAGACTTCCTTGCAACCTTCATCAGGTTTTGATGTGTTTTAGCAGATAAGGACATCAGAGTATCATTGAATATCTTTTAGGGGGTTTATCTGGGACAGGTCAGAACCTCACTGCCAGTTCCAGCTCAGGATAAAGGGGTGACATCCAGAGCAGAGAAGCAGCCCCTGTCCTACATGTGCTTCTCTCTCTCCTCTCCCCACACACAGGGAGAAGCAGAACTCCCAGACATGGTGGGACAGGACATTTCCCAAAAGCAAGAGCATGCCTCCTGCTGAGCCTCCTGCTGAGCCTCCCTTTTTCTTTAGCACAAAAAGTGCCCTGTTAGCTTCAGAGCTTGTGCACCAGGGGCAGCACACCAGTTCCTCAGCTCCAGGTCCCTCCTGAAGCTGAGCCTGTGACACACAGGTCCTGCTGTATCACAGCAGCACATTTTCTCTTGGGCTCTCTGTGTTTGCCTTGTACCTTGTGGATGTTTATTTAGTCTGTCAAAGAACCTCCAGAACAGACTGTTCCCCACAATATGTCTTCACTTGGCTGCAAACCACACAATTACAAGCTTGGGTAGAGGAGAAGGCAGTGTGAGGAGCTCAGCTCTCTCCAGGCTTTTCCTGCAAGCTGGAGCCTCCCAGAACTGGAGGGCAGTTCTGGGTTTGTTTAGGCCTTGGGGGTCCCCAAGAGGTGCCAGCATCATTCCTGACCTGGCTGTTCACAGCAATCCTGAGGTGGGAGTCTTCTTAATTTGCAATACCTGGCTTGGCCATGAAGGCCCAATGAGGTGCAGCACCTCAGCCTGCTCGCTGTGATGGGGCTGGATGTGCTCAACAAGAACCACATTTCATTGAAGGCTGGAGACAAAAAAAGGATGGATATTGAGGGACAGACATTCAAATTCAGAGGAGCTTATGCTCTGTCTTACCCTCCCCAAGGAGATGTGGAAATGGAGGAAGACACAGAGGAAAGAAAGGCTGCTCTGAAGCCTTTCTGCCCAGGGGGACAAGGCTCACCTTGCTGGTGGCGGTGGCCGAGGAGCCGGGCAGCACTGGCGTGTTGGTGACCTGCACGTTCAGGTAGTTATTGTCTATGAGCGGCCAAGCCCCCTGCACCTTGCATGTCTGGAAAGTGTCCGTGAAAGTCCTGAGGTGGGGGTCCCCAAAGAGCCCGCAGTGGGTGTAGTTGGGGGTGGCCGAGTGCTTGTGGAAGCTCTTCTCGTAGTGGCAGATCTCAGGGCTGTCGGAGCGCTCCTGGCTGTCCCCGGGGGGCAATGTCCGGAGGCGGGGCTGGGACGTGGGGCCATCCTTGGAGCAGTTGTGCTGCACCATGAGATCGTCTATGCCATGCACGGCCGAGTGGTAGGCCAGGTCTCCCCTGCAGGTGCGGGCGGTGCGGCGCGTGCAGTGCGCGTAGGCCCGCAGCGCCGTGCAGAACTCGGGCGCCTCCTCCGCGCCCAGGTGGTGCGAGCCCGACGTGGCCGCCCAGAACTCAGAGTTGCACTTGAGGATCTTGCATGGAGATGTCACTGTGGGAGGGCAGGAGAACACAAGGGGGTCAGTGCTGGCTTGCCCAACTCCAGCCCGTCCTGAGGCCGCGTCCTCCTCCCGCTGCCCAAACTCATGACACCGGCCCGGCCGCATGACGGGGCCTTGCTCACCAGACGTGACCCTCTCACATGACCCAACTCTCATGCATCAAAGCCAAAGAAACCAACAGGATCTGCCCCAATTGAAGCCAAAAAGGGAAAGAACATGCAGCCTTTAGATGAATGATCATGGGGGGAAACCGTGGTGTGGAAGAATGGGATATATTCATAAGCAGTGATGAGGGAGGATCATTAATGCAATGGGGTTTCTAATGCCCTTTTAGGGTTTGACATTCTAAGCTCTGTGCTGCATGAGTTACTGGGCACTGTGTCCAGACTGATCTCTACCAGCACAAAGCTCTCTCCCTTTTCCTCCTTCACGGGCTTGGGAAAACAGCAGCATCACAAGCCCTGTTGCCCAGGTTAGCGCAGTGCCAGCACCCACCCTGCAGCACAGCCAGAAGCCATCCACCATCACCAGCGCCACAGCAGTGACGCTGCAGCGCTTGTCCCTGTGCCTCTGTAAAGAAACAGGAACCAAACCACCTCTTCCTTGACATCTGTGCGGCTCTGCCCAGCCCTGGGAGCCCGTTCCCCACCACGGCCCGCTGAGAGAGAACAAGAGGTGGAGGAGAAAAACCGGCACAGCAGGTGCAGGGATGCCAGCGAGCCCCCGCCTTGCCTTCCCTTCCCTTCCCACCCGCCGTGTGCTGCCCAGGCGGAGGCAAAGCCAGAGGCTGCAGGGCCTTTGCCGGGCTCAGCCGCAGCCCTGGTGCTTCCTGGCAAGGCAGAGGAAGGCAAAGAAAATTCAGATCCTGCTTCTTCCCCCCACACACAACGTCTGCTCCCTGGGGCAGTGTGGCTTCCCTGGAGCAGACTTGAAAGCAGCTGTGCGAAAAGCACACGGCCATTGCTGAATGTCGGAGACGCTGCTCTGCCCCTGCCAATTTGGAGTCTTGCTGGGTGAACCCAGGCTCATACTACTTAAAATTCATGGCATTTTCCTTCCTCTCCTCTTAATCGACCCCCTTGGAGCGCTTGGAAACAGGATGGGTTCAGGCAGAAAATGCAGCAGGAGGAGGAGAAGACAAGCCCCACCATTTCCAGATGCTTTCATGGTGCCTTTTGCAGGCGTACCCATATATTCCTGTCTTGGGGCTTGTTTAGAAGGAGCTTGGCAGGGCATCCGTGCCAAAAGTATCTCAGATTTGTTTAGAAAGAAAGTTACAAAAGCCAGTATTGTTTCAGGGAAAACAGTATGTTTGAGTTTTAAACATCACAGTGCTGGAAACCTAAACAGAGTTGGTGCTGGAAAATCAGAAAGGGAGACTTAAGACTATAGAACACTGAGCAGTTCAGCTGTGAGAAACAAGCCAGTCTCCTCTCTGTTTTGAAGAAGACTGAAGTGCAAATAGGAAACGGTGACAGGTTCCTCACAGTTTTAAAATTCATGTTTAATAAACTCAGATGCTAGCAAACAGCACTGAGAACCCGGGAGCTGTTTGGTCTTGGCAGCATCCCACTTAAACCTGCAAGAAGCTCTGTGGAAAGCCTTTAACTCATCATTGACCAGAGATGACTCTACAACAAGGTTCCGACCTGGGACAAGGGCTCATATTTCTGCATATAGGGGTCAAATTTAAAGATATTTATTATTTCACACCCCTCTCTTGTTCATCCCAGGAGTGTGGTTTTCCAGGACTGTCATAATGGAAGGTCCGAGTCAAAACAGCATGGCAGGAGTGTGACCAGTGCCACCACTGCTGGTTATCCCAAACCCTTGTGGCATCAGGCAATTAAAGTCATTGCTCTCCTAGTTGTTATGTTAATGTGCAGCTTGAGGATGCCTTGGGGTTCCGTGTGGCAGAAGGTGCTGTCACTGCAGCCCCAGGACAAGCTGGAGGACACATCCCTGGACACGCAGGAGCCACACACCCCACAGCTCAGCAAGGCACCAGGATGCACTACACAAAGCATCACACACCCCACAGCTCAGCAAAGCACCAGGATGTACTACACAAAGCATCACACACCCCACAGCTCAGCGAGGCACCAGGATGCACTACACAAAGTATCCCATCCAGGGAGCAGCTTGCAGAGCACTTTGCCTGCTCCAGCCCTTCAGCTGCTGTGTGGAGAGGATTTTTTCAGTAGGAACAAACCCACTGCCTCTTGTTCTTTAAGGATTTGGTTCACTCACTTGGATTCGGAGATGCAGGCTGCGTAGGGACAGAGAGTGCCCTGCTGAACAGCCCCCCAACATACAGTGCTGGGCACACCCTGCTGCTGAGCATCCCCCACTGCTGCCCTGCCCGGGGTCACACATGACTTTATAAGGTCCTGAATTAAAAAAATCCCAGCTGAAGGGAGGGCAGGGAAGCCCATCTCTTTCCTCCCTGTGCCTGAAGGGGGAGCGTTCTGCTCTGCGATGTTATCGCTGCACTTTTGGCACCGAGCCCCTTCTGGCTGTTTCGCTCAGGGCCCCATATAAGGCCAGATCTCCCAATCCAGGTGCCCCGGCCCTGTGCGAGAGGGGCCTGTGTGTGCCTGGCCTTCCCACGGACACCTCCCCAGCCACCCTCACGGCAAACCCCTCATGCTGCTGGGGAGGGACCACAGCTGACAAAGGCTGTGGAGAAAAGCAAACACGACCCTCACCCCTCCCAAGCAGCCTTGCCTCGTCCCCTCTGGCAGCAGCTTTGGCACAGTGGTGCAGGCTCATTTGTACCCTGGCCAAGAAACGATGTTTATTCAATTTCGCATAATCTATTTTCCATCGACTCACAATGGTTCTGTTTTTCAACCACAGATGACTTAGCATGGAAACAAATCCCTCTCAAGCAGGAACCTAGCAAGGATCTCCTGGGATCTATGAGACATCCCCAGGTCTGGGTGATTTCTCGTCCATGGCAGAGCAGCCTTCATCTCACACACAGGTGACTTTAACCCCTCCAAGCCACCTCCCAACCCTCCCCATGATCTTCTTTCAAGGCCTTGAAAGGTGCCACTCAAACCAACGAACAAAATTTCCTTTGTTATCTTGAAACCAACGGTTTCAGAAAGCTAAAGCCAGGGGGGAAAAAAAAAATCAGAAAACCACCGGGACCAGGACAGCCCCCTCCCATATCCCCCATCTGTTCAGGGACATACATTTCCCGTAAGGTCTGTGCCCACTGAAAAGCCACCCTGTTCCTGGGCAGGCTGTTTCAGGAGTTTATCACCTTTACAAAACACGGGTCTTGGTTCTAAGTGGATTTTATCTGACTTCATTGTAAGGACATAAAAAGAACCAGCGATTTTCTCCAAAGCAGTAAAACGTCCGTTAGTGACGAGTGTGTTTCCCACAAAGATATTTACACACTGCAAGCAAGTCCCTTGTCAATCCTCCAGATAAGCTAAATGGTTTGCACTTTTAAGTTCTCGCTGGAAGGTGTTTGCCCAGCCCCACCATCAGATCTCCCTCCAGCAGCCTTGTTTCCTGCACAACCTACCACCCTGACAGGACACGAGGACAAAGACACACTCACAACTCTCCCGAGGTCAGCCCTTTAACCAGGACATCCCATTGAGCAGGCAATGAATGAATGGTGACCTTTTCCTGAGCTCCTGGTTTGGAAAGCCCAGGTCCTCCATTCAACAACATCCCATGGACCACCAAACACACACTCAGGGCTCTGGGGTACCAGATGCCCTCATCATCAGTACATTGCATTACCTGATGTCAAATTAAGTGTTCAAACATATGCACACATCTAACTTTAACAGCATTTAATTATCAGTGCCCCCCCCCTATTCTCCCTTCAGCGGGTGTCAAGTAACCTGGGTTTCATTTACCCAAATCAGGCTCTTACAGAAAACTAGCACAAAACCAACATTTCATCTGTTCTCCTGTAATTCCTGTAACAAAGAGAATTACTGGAAATTAATTTCTGTAAGCAAAAGCCAATTCTTTTAAAACTCCTGAATGCACATTCACCAGACCTGTTAATTTTAAAGCGTTCACTGCTAAGCAATGTTTTTTAATATCCTCTTGGTTCCTAACGGGCTGGAAAGTATTTCATCACCCACATGTGATGCAAATACATCATCCCGCGTTTTTCCAAATACATGGATTGAAGTGTAGATGTGCAAGCCTCACACATGCAGTAAAGGGCCTTTTTGGAGAACACAGTAAAACGTAATTACCTTTGGCCTCAGATCTGAGCACCCAGACTTAGGCTCCTAAACACATATTTATTTAAGTAATCTAAATAAACATATTTATGCTGACACCTCAATAGGAAAGGCACGATTCTCCAAGGTGCTAAATACCAGCAACATCTGCCAGCTTCAAGGAGATGTGGGCTGCTCTGCTCACAGGCAGACAGCAGTCACCACCAGCATGAAAACGACCCCAAAAGTGTTAAAGAAAAATTTAAAAAAAATCACATTGCTCCTTAAAAACACGGCACAAGAGATTGCTTCCAGCAAGGTATCAGGAGTCCCAAGCAAAAACTGAGGGAATGAACACTGTGCTTTGTATCCAGCCCCTCATGCTGCTCCTGTCCCAAGGGGTGTCCCCATGAGCCATTCCTCATGGCAATGCTGGACCCACATCTTGATGCCCATGAGAGTCGTGAGATTAGATACAAAGAAGGAATTTTTTTACAATTAGGGTGCTGAGACACTGGCACAGCTTGCCCAGAGAGGCGGTGGGTGCCCCATCCTCAGAGACGTTCAAGAAGTCCTTGCCCATGGAAGGGGGGTTGGACGGGGTGACCTTTAAAGGCCCCTTCCAACCCAAATCATTGTGTGATTCTATTTTATGACACGGATCAGCCAGCGCCTTGTCACACCAGGGAGAGAAAGGAGCGATTCGGTGCAGCCCTGATGGATGGGATGTCACGGGCAGGGACAGCTCTCCCGCACCCCACGGGGCACCGTGGGGCGAGCGAGACCCAAGGGCCACCTGACCCAGCCTCGGTGAAAGGATTTGTGCGGGAAGGCAGCGCCGGGCTCTTCCAGCGACCTCCTTTGAACTGTTAATCAAGCACAATCTTGCAGAATAATAGCCTGGTTATTATTGCCTTGTTTGCATAACAAAGAGGCCCAATAAAACTGATTTGACTGTGCTCAGAGGGGGTGTGAAAGATCAGCCCTGAGAAAAGAGCTGCAGGAATGCAGCAAACTGCTCCAAAGCCTCAACCCAGGAAGAAAGACAATGCAATTTGCCATCAAGAAAAGCCCAATAGACCAATAAATTACCCATGTGCAAAGGGATTAGATCAGGTTTCAGTTGCACTGAAGTGGGGGGAGGACCAGGAGGAGGGGACTGAAGGAGAAAAATAAACCTGACTCTCTTAAAGAGCTGGGGCTCATATTTTGCAAGGGTGTGCATGGGGAGGTTGGGGCGAAGGGGCCACCTTCCACGCTGGGGCCGGGGTTATGTGCTCATTTCCACTGGCAAAAGCAGCAAATGCATTAAATCCAGGCAAAGGCCCTACTTTGTGTACAATAGAGTGATTTTAGATGTACTCCAGAGCACACCTCAAACCATGCAGCTTCCTTTAACCCAGTCTTGCTCAAGAGGATGCTGGGGGAAGGAGAAACCAGTTCCTTGAAGTCAGAAGAGGGACACAGAAGGATTTTTCTCGTTTCAGCCCATGTCAATCACTAAATCATCCGGAGGACCTGCCATGGCCACCTCCTTTCTGTCCTCAGCCCCGAGTTCACAGCCCCCCATCTCTCCTCTGCAGGCATCACAGAGACACGGGGCAAGTACAGGCAGGAAACCAGCAGAGTCAGTGTCTTCACCAGCTCCAGCACAAACTGCTGCACGCCGCCGAAGGAGCGAGCTCTTGATCACTGCTGTCACTTAGTCAGCTCTTTTGGCTCCAGACTCAGCTTACGGCTGACCCGGCATGCTCCGCGCCAGCCAAGGCAGCTCTCCCCAGCCCCCAGCCAGCGCTGCTCCTCCAGGCTCACCTCAGCATCCATGTGCAGGGAGAAGGGTGAGCAGACACCATGGGAGAGGGCACCACCCATGGAGCTGCCAGCCAGGGCCGTGCTGCTCTGAGAACTACCAGCAAACCTTGGGGAGTTCAGCCGGCAGGATGGGCTGAGAGGGGGAACCAGCGCAACAGATAACACAGCAACAGAGTCACAGACTTTGTTCTTGAATCTTCCTCCTGGGATTTGGGACTTAGTGCTGCCTTTGCCTCAGCTGTTGAGCTTTGCCTGCTCAGAGGAAGTGGTGCCAGTGGGTGGTTCAGGAGATGCAGGTTTTACTCCTCCACGAGCTGGCGGATGGAGGATGAGCAGGGAGGGAAGCGATAAGGCAGTGATCTCTGGCTCTTCCTCTGCAGAAGGGCACTAACAAAGCTGGCTCTCAGCAGCACAGTGTGCTGTAGGCTAGGAAGCCGTACTGGGGCTGCACACCTGCTTTCCCCGTTGGGAGTGCACCCAAACACTTTCACCAAAAGTTCCCAAGGGCTGGTAAATGTCCTCAGGCAAATGGTCCAGTTTAGAGATGAGGACACTGAAGGATGTTAAGGCTTTCACCCAAGATGAGCACCGTGGGAAGAGAGGTGAATTTGCACTCCCAATGCCCTGCATGAAGCATCACCCTCACCTTGCTCCTCAGCCACCACCATTCATGTCCCCATCCCTCTGGAGCAGCGGTCCCTGGATAAGGTCACCTCTGCCAGCCACCCTCACCGCCGAGTGTTTCAGGTTTCCAGCAGACATCTCTCTCCCCACGCCAAAGCTGCTTTCCCAGGCTGCCTTTGAAGGCAGCGCTGCCACCCACCAGTGCCCGGGGGCCCCCCAGGTGTGGCAGCGGGTCCCTCGCCCTCCTCCCCCTCGCCCGGGCCGCGGCAGGGCTGGCAGGGAAACGCTTTCTGCTCACAGGTGTGGATTCCCTCTAGGAATAATCATCCCCGCTGTGCTCTTGTGAAATTTCAACCCTTCAAACGCAGAGGTAAATGAGATACAAAACGAGGAGATGGAGAAAAGCCCGGAGCACATAAATCTGGATGAGGCAAATTTATACAATTAGATGTCTGCCAAAAAATTGCGGCATCACAATCGGAGGCATTGGCTTGTGCAGGGCGTGGGGTGGCAGCTGCCCGGCTGGAAGGTGGCAGCCCCACAAGCCCATCAAGACACCTGACTGATGCTGGAGCCCCACCTGGGGATGCAGGGGACCCTGTGGATCCATTGCTGCAGGCTGGGCTCCTACCCAGCACCAGATTACCTCCCCATCGCTCATACCCCATGGAAGCCACAGAGTCTGTTCATCTTTCACGGCCACAGACCTTCAGTGGTTTATTTATTTTTAAATGCTGCCTCTCCTGGACTCAGGTTTTAAATTTAAGAAGAAAAAGTAACTTTCTAACTGGAATCCACCCCCCCAGTCCCACTGCTCCCCCCACTTGTATACCAGCACAGTAATGCTTTCTCATCACTGTGGGCTGGCAAAGTTTGGAGTCATGTCCTGCCATATGCCCTTGTCACCTCAGAAAGGGCCAGCTGGAGTGTGTCACGCAGCAGGAGAAAAAGGTAGCTTGTCCAAAACCCAAAATGCCATAGATCATTACTAAGGCTTTGGGGACCAAAGTCAACAGCTGTCCAGGAAGGAGAGGAAACCAAGGGAGGAGAAAATTCTTTGGCCTCAAGTGAAGCTTGCTCTCTGCCTGACCCATAAAACCTGCACGTCAGGGACAGCTCTGCTTGCTGGGAACTGAATGGCCAAGCACTTCTGGATGCTCATGTAGTACAAAGTGGGACTCGACACCCTTCTGAAGGACCTGCTGTCCGTGCAGCTGTGGGGACATGAGACCCTGGCCACCCCACACACCACAGCCAGGCCATCAGACAGAGCGGCTCAGTCTGCGCCTACCAGGGCTGTGTGTGTGTCGGAGCCAGCTTGTTCTCTGCAGTGAGAGCCTGATGACTTCATCAAGGGGATGGCATCTGGTTTTGCAGTTGGCTATAATTCAATTCTCCCCCTTGCTGCAGGAATTTCAGCTGGTGGAGCAGTGATTTACTCAGCCGGGCTGCACTTGAGTGCAAAGCAATCTTGAGGCTACAATCGAACGCACTGTTATTTTGAGAGCTCACAGACAAGGGAATAAATATCCTCTTCTTTTCATCCCAGTAGCTGCCAAGTGCAGGCTACAGAGCTTTTTAAAGGCATTTAGGAGCTCTCCTCTAACAAGTGCACTCTGGATGCTGTGCACGGTCAGGCAGGACCTTGCCTGAACAGCTCACTCCTGAACTGTGGCATCAGGATGGGATTTGCAAGGACAGCCAGACACAGGTCAGGGCACTCCTCACCTGCCCACCACAGCTGCACCTCCATGCAACCCCCATTTTCCCCAAAACCCTTTCTCCATCACCCCAGCACACATCACTCCTGGATTCCAGCAGCCCTGAGCTCACCCCAGCCCTCTTCCAACCACCTGGGACCCTGAGGCTCTTTTGGTCCTGGCTTCCTACACTCCCCCTTACTCCAAGTCTGGTGTCTGCTCCAACAGGAAAAGCAAATCAGACCAATCAAACTTATCCAGATGGATCAAAAGCCCTCATCTTTGACCTCTTTCACTGTCTCACCAACACTCATCCCTTGGGAGCAGTAGGGCTTGGCTGTGGGATCCCCTGAAGGACTGACGGGCTGGGGAGGGGCTTGCTTGGGCCACACACTGCCACGCCAGAGCCTACGGATGCTTTATGGGATGTGCCCATCAGGGAGCCAGAAGAGAGACCACAAAACTCATTGTCACTGGGGCCACAGCCTGGCTCTCCAGGGACAGCAGGTCAGGACAGAGCCCAAGAAGAGCCCCCAGGTCAGGAAGTTTTTATGGTTGCCCAGCCCTATGAGCACTTTCATGTGCACATCCGACTCAGCACAGCTGTCCAGGCCACAGAGAAAGAAGCCTCCACTGTTCCCATGATAAACCCAAAGTCACTCTTAACATTGCCTTGTGCCCAGTAACCAAGGGCCAGGAATTCCACGATTTTCTGTGGAAAAAAGCTACATATCCACCCCATCTACAACAAAAACAAGGCAAATCCTTCCAGCCCCACAACGTGCCTCGCTGGCAATGGCAGAGAACTCCCCGTTCCAAGTACGAGACCAGCTCCAAGCTTGCAACAAAACAGGGAAGCCAAAATATTTCCAGGTTTACGTTTGAATCCCTCCCTTCTTCTCTGCCCTGACAACATCCCGCACAGGCGCGTTCCTCCCCTGCCTCCACCTTCCCCAGGATGTTCACAGCACTGTGGGGGCTATTTTAGCCTCTAAACCATCTCAATTTTGGCTTAATGCTGCCATCACCTTCTTGCCGCTGAGACAAAAGCCATTTATTGCCTACCCTGATACACCTCCAATAAGGTTGGATCCTTATCTGGAATCCACTGTGCTGCCTGGATGGACCAAGAACAGAAAACTCCAAATTTTTATGGAGGCAGAAGTGTATTACAGACAAAACAGCCAAGCTGGAAACAAACAGGGAAAGCCAAAGCAAACCTGAGCCTGCCACACCTGGAGCAAAAAACACCCAGGGCCAGATTCTGGAAGTACAAAAGGATTTGCAAGAAAACTAAGCACAGCCTGTACTGGGAGGCACAGGTTTGGTTCACCCAGGAGATCAGGGTCTCAGCTGGGAGAGCACCCATGAGCATCCAGCACTGGGACTTGGCACAAGCTCCAAGGAGAATTTCTGCCAAGGAAACTGTGAGCCAGTGGCGTGCTCTGCCCAGAGATCCTTCCCCAGCTGCCTCGCGGTCACCCTGACCTACGGCCAGAGCACCCAGCCCAAGGGCACTGGATGCTGGGGGCTGCCCAGGAGGCAGCAGGGCGAAGCCACCAGTGTGAGAGCAGCACAAGTGGGAATCCAGCCCGGGCTGCGAGCGTAGGGGGGGTTAAGCAAATAAATAAATAGGGCAGGACACGGCGAGGCACTGATCTGACACGCCGAGCACCCGCTTGGGCAGCCTCCAGCGGCCCTGCTCACCTGGGGCTCCCAGGAGGGCTGCGAAGCCTCCTTGGTGCTGCAAACCTGCTGGGAACCCACAAATTCCCAGGAAGCATAGGCAAAAAGGATATGGCAGGGAATAAATCCCCTTTTTCCCTACCTTCCCACCCACAAAGCTTTCAAAACAAGCCCCCAGCCTCCTTGGTGCTGGGAACCTGCTGGGAACCCACAAATTCCCAGGAAGCATAGGGAAAAAAGGGGCAAAAAGGATATGGCAGGGAATAAATCCCCCTTTTTCCCCACCTTCCCACCCACAAAGCTTTTTTAAAAGCCCCCAGCCTGCTCGCAGCCCACGGCACGGGGAGCCCCGTCTCCGCCTGCGCCCCGCTCCCGCGGGCTCTGGATCGCCTCGTTCTGCCAGTTCTTTGCACCTTATTTGACTGCTGAAGGGAGAATCAAACAAAGCAGCCAGCCAGATCTCCTATCAAGTTCTTTCTTGCACCGTAAATCTCACAGCCTCGACGCTTTGCAACTCAACCGCTCCAAAAAGGGCGTTAAGCAACACATACGGGAGCAGCTCCAGAGTTTCCAGAAAAAAAAAAAAAAAAACCCAAAAAACAGGGGGTTCAGCTTCCAGCCTGCTGGGAAGTTTCATGGGAAGAGTGGGGTCCAGAGAGACACCTCAGTGCTAAGGGCAGCGCTGAAAAGGTCTTCCTGGAAGAGGGCGAAGAGGGCAAAGATGGGAGGAAGGGCGTAAAGCAGTTATTTATTTATTTCCTACATGTGTGTGCAAGACTACTTCACCTACGGTTATGCAAAAGAAAGGCAGAGGAGATTTTAAAATTAACAAATTAGATTTTTTTTTTTACAAATGAAAGTTTTACAAAAATAAAAAGGGAGATACGGAGATTTAAGCCTTAGAGTTTTTCTTTCGCCCTCCTGCTTTCTCTCAATTTTTCCCCCTTTGCAAGTAAAAAAAAAAAAAAAAAAAAAGAGGTAAAGAAACTGGAGAGTTTTGGAAGGAACAAATCCGCCTCTGTGGACTGGGTTTCCCCTCCCCCAACAAAAACAAGCACTCAGGGCTTGAAGGAATTTGCAGGCAGAGATCTGCCAAAAACATTGTGAAAAACTATGGGGGATTCATTGGAAACAGATGGCGTTTTCAGCTGTAATTCTGAAATTCTCCCCTTTTCTGACACAATACAAACATCGGGGCCGGGGGCGGCGGGGGGGCCGAGCCCCGCGGCGGGTGCGAGCGGCCGGCCCGGGGGTGCCGATGCTCGCGGGACCATTTGGTTGCCATCCCGCCCTCGGACAGCACAACAGCTCCCGGCCCAGCCAGGACAAGTTTTCCAAGCAAACGAGGCTGCCGAGCCCCCAGAGCCGTGCGGCGATGAGGGAGCAGGGGCGGCCGCCCGGAGCGCCCGCGCATCCCCCGCCCGCCCGCCCGCCCAGGTGCGCCCCGCGGCCGCGCTCCCCCGCCGGGGCCGCGCGACCCCCGGGCCCCCATCGATCCCAAATCCCACCGCGAACACCCCCCGAGCCCCTCCGAGACCGCTCCCCGGCTCTGCCCTCCGCGGGGGCTCGCAGCGTGGGGCACACAGCTCTGACGGCAGAAATTTCCGATGGAGGGGTTCATACGTGGGTCACCCCACCAGTGTCCCCCCTTCTCTCCGCGGCAGCCGGGAAGGGCAGAAGAAGGTAACCTGGCGCTGTCAGGAACACCTCCCTCCTCCCGGCTGCCTTCGCCGCTTTGATTTCCACCATCTCCTTCCTTGTGGGATGAGGAGCGGGGAGACAAAGAAGATGAGGTCAAGGAGAAACACCCACCGCAACTGCTTGGGGAACGGGGAATTGGGGGTGCACGCACCAAAACCGAGCCCCACTTGCTTATTTTAAACATGTGGCAAACTGCTGCGAGGAGAGGGAGAGGGAAAGAGGCCCAGGGACAGGGGAACGGGGGCGGCGATCCAAGGGCTGCCAGAAACACAAGGAAAAAGTCTGCAAAATAAAGAGGCTGTTCCTTACCTGAAGGGAAGATGCAGAGAAAGACAGGGAGGATTTGGAAAAGTCCCAGGGCTGTGGATCCTGCCCCTCTCCCCATACCCATCCATCCAGCTCGAGCTTTAACCACTATCCTCTCCCTGGAAGAAGAGTTTAAAAAGGAAAAAAAAAAAAAGAAAAAAAAAAAAGGAGAAGGGGAGAGAGGAAGAGGGGAGAAAAAAAGGGAAAAATAAATCAGTCGAAAGAACTTGGGGAAAAAAATGAAATCAAAAGCCCCGCATGGCTCCGCGGAGCGCGGCAGGCACGGGCGGCCCCAGCTCCGGGCTCTGCACTGAAAGATTACACAGACTTTTTCTCTTTCTCCTTCTTCTCCTCCTCCTCCTCCTCTCCGTCCCCTCCCATTCCAACCCAGCCCCAGCCATCAATCATCCCGCTGGCTCCCAATGCCTGCATCCTCCGCTGCGCCTCCTCCTCCGAGCGCGCCCGCCTCCCCGGCCATGCTGCGGGAAGGGGCGGGAGCGGCCGCGGCCATGGGAGCCCGGCTGGGAGGAGCGGGGAGAAAGAGCCGGGGAGAGCCCGGAGAGGGGGCTGGAGATGGCGATGGGGCCACCAAGCTCTGCTGTGTGTGTGCCCCCAGGGAAGGGGGTGGCACTGGTTCACGCAGGATGGGTAACGGGAGGGGCTCTTGATGTGTGCCGGCATCGCAGCTCGGTGGCACTTCGGGAGAGGGGCTTCTTCCCACCCCATCGGGTCTCAACGCCCATTCTGCCTTCCCTGCCCCTCTCCCATGGGCCTTCCAAGAGCGCTTTGATTCAAAGAACAAGGTAACCTGGCCCTGGGATCCTGGGTCCAAAAAATTAAGCAGTTTGGGGTAAAGGGGCTGTCGTACAGCGCAGGAGGGAAACTGAGGCAGGGAGGCTTTAGGCAGCTGGTGTGGGGTAGGGGTTGTGACAGCGACACTGAGGTCTCCAGCCTGCTAGGGGATGGTGTTCCCCCAGCACATGGAGCTCCTCCATGTCTTCCCAGCCCTGGCACCATGGTAGGTGAGAGTTTCACAACAGTTCCAGGTCATTCACCCGCACCTGCACTGGCAGCGGTGAAGTAACCCCAGGTGACTCAGAAACAGCAACTCTCATAGATCCTTATCATTAGACTGGCACTCCTTACATAGGGGCACGGCTGTCAGGTGCCCAAATCCAGCTGCCAGCCCACCAAGGACTGATGGAGATGAATAACAATACCTAAACTCACTCAGGGCCACCACCACTGCCTCCTCTGCACTTACAGACCTGGATGTTCACTGGGGGAAAGTCTCACCAATTATGTTGGTAGGGTCTCACTCTTGAGCCTCCCTTAGAGACCCTCTGGGCAGTCACAGGCAGGCACCAGCCCTGGGAGAGCCCTGCCTGCTCACAGACCATCAGATGGAACAGCAGCTTGGAGCACACAGGAGTTTGCCTGCTGGGTTTCAAGATCCTGCTCTTTTCTCCCTCCGGCAATGCCACAGCGTGTGGAGGTGAGCAGACTGGATCTGCATCCCCACCATCCCAGGGGTCTGTGCCACCCATGAGAGGGCTAGGCTGGGAGGAAAGCATCCACTTAGCTTGGATCTCTTAAAAATTTCCTTTGAGGGATGTTTCAGCCACAGTGAAGTAAGACCACTTCTGAATGAGGGTGCCCAGGGGTGTAGGCTTTAATGACTTCCCTGTTTTGGACCATTAGCTCTCCTTTGATGGCGTGTCCCCTTGCCATCCGGATGTTTCATCTCCTTTCTTTTGAGGTTCTTATGCAAAGAATAAGAGGATGCTGGTTGTTTTACACCACCCTTCTCCCAACTCTGTAAGACCATGCTTCTTTCCTCCTGCAGGTTGGTATAGACTGGGATACTCCTTGACATTTCTTTTAATTATTCTTGGAAACCTCCTCTTCTAGCTCATAAACATCCTTAAGGATGCTTTTTTGAGTGACTGTGGCTTAAAATCTCTGATAAGAGTTTGTGATCTCCTCCCTGTCATGGATTGAATCTGTGATCCAGTTCAACAAATATTCCATAGAAGAAGGAAGAGGAGATGGGAATAAATATCCAAGAAGCAAAGATATCTTTTAACACCTATCTATTTCTCTATGAGGGGACTGAGCCCCCATGCCTCCAAAGAAGGAGGAGCTCCTCTGGGGCTTTATCCAGGCTGCAAAAGGAATTAAAACACTGCAGCTTTTCCATCTGGGACCCAGATGGGATCCAAAAATCCTGTGACCCTGCCTGCCTAATGGAATATCTGCCTTGGTCCTGCTGGTCCTAGAGCTGCGCTCAGATGGTGTCCACTAAAGTCAGAGGGAGCTCTGTGTGCAGAGGAGCTGCCAGAGTGGGCAGAGCTGGGCAGGAGATGAAAGCTGGCAGGCCGGATCCAGACCTGTAGCAGAGGCAGTGTGGGAGGAACGCCGACTCGAAGCACCTCTTTGTGGGGGATGTCAAACAGGGGCAAATATGTCCAAACCCTGCCAGCTGCTCCTACCACCCAAGAAGAAATGCCTGCTGATGGGATGTGTAGGCAGCTGGAGCTGGAAGGGGCCTAGGGGGAGGAGAGAGAGGGGCTGTGAGCCGGGGAGAGCCCAGGGAAGGGGGGGGAGATCCAGGGGATGGGGCTCCAGACCTCAAATCCTTTCCTCTTTCTCCCACCCTCTCCTCTTGCAATGCGACTTTTGCTTTTATTTCAAAATAAAAAACACATAATTTCTGCTGTTATCCTGGCTGATGACATCTAACACGATCTGTTTAACTAAAAAACTCCATCTGAATTACGAACTTTTAAAAGCCAGCTGTTAAATAGCTGCTGCGAGGCTGCTTTGATGGTTTGACCTAAAGCACCACTTTGGTATCGCCGTTTTGGGGCAGGCTGACACATTGCAACGATAGCCTGGAATCCAGTCTGAGGCATTACAGTTAAAATAAGACCCTTGATGGAAATTCTGCCTTTGCTGTAGGGAAAACTGTGCTGCCATAAAGCAACGGTCGGATGCCCCTGGCTCCAGTTTGTAAAAATTTCTCCTTGATTTTGCTCCGTTGCATCATGCATTGCAAATGGGATTGCTGTTCTTGGCACTGATCAAAGCAGCGGATTTCGCTGGAGAAAACAACAGATGTGTCCAAACCGTAACTTCGGGGAGGAAAAGGCCCCAAATAAGGTGTGTTTCTGAAATCCTGCTCCCCCTTACACATTTTTGAAATAAACTTCACCTTTCTGTTCAGCTGAATGAAAGCTTTGGACTTTAAATCGCCTACTGAATCAGAGGCTGCGTGAAATTCGGAGCTGTGCCCTGCTTTATGGGCATACCTAGGCTTGGAAATGTGGAGCTACTGCGTTTCCCCCAACTTCTTTCCTTCTCAAAGCCCATGCAGGACTCCCTGTTCAGGCAGGGTTGAGCCTGATGCTCCTTGCAAACAGAATGTGGGAAACCACCCACCGCTGACATGCAACCACTGCAGCGGCTCAGCTCTGGGGCACAGGCACCTCCGTGGTCATCTGCACCTTGTTGCTGTGTTTGGTGTCACATGCAAATCACAGCCTTCTCCGAGGTATTTGCAGGGTGCTGGAGGAGTCACAGTTCTCATGGGACACTCAGCTGGGCTGAACTTTCCTTTTCTCTGCCCTGCGTGGCTGTGGGCTTCAGTGGGGCTGAGTGAACGTGGCTGATTTGAAGCCAGAGGTTTGCAGATGAGGGCTGCCCTTACAGCCTTCCTAATGGAATCATTCACTACCTGTAATTATATGGCTAAAATAGTAAACATGGGTATTTCTGAGGGCTGCAACTAGTAGTTAGAGGAGTGGATGTCGGGGCTCCTGGTCTGCTCCTGACTCTCCCGTGAACTTTCTGTGTGGCCACTTTTCACACCACTATCTCCACACTCCTGCTCTGCCTCAGGACACGGTGTTCAATTCATGGCTTGTCTGGGATAAGCCATAATCACTCCTGCAGGAAGCTAATCCTGAAATGTTATGCAGGGATATGTGTGTGTTTGGGGTGAGCAGCAAAAAGCAAGCTGCTTCTTAAAGGAAGAAGAAAGGAATTTTGGAATGGAAACCCCCAAGTTGTTGCCTGGAGAGGTTTGACAACTGATCCCAAAATGTTTGTGAAAATACAAGCAAACATTTGTGCCCTGAACAATTCCCTTACTAAAGAAAAAAAACCCTCTGAATAAGAAGAGCCAAAAATACCCCAACATCTTATGCAGTCACAGCCACCTCTGATATCTGCAATTAAATTTAAAGACCTTCCTTTTACTCATCATTCCAAGCTGCCAAATCCGCATCTAAACCCCTTTCCCTACCAATGTTTCCTTGCAGGTAGAGCAGGAAAATGTCCCCCTGAGATCTCCTTACTGCCCTGCACTGAACTTTGGCATCAGCTGGATGGGGCAGGCAGAGAGGATGGCACAGAGCTGGGCTTTGAAGAGTGACCCACTCCTGCGTAGCAAAGTGCAGAGAGGGGTTTGTTGGTTTATCTAAACCCTCCTTCCCACAGCTGCCCCTGTGAACATCAGCCTCACCAACCTGGCTGTGTAAAAAGAGGCCAGTTGTGAAAGGTGGAAAAAAAATACAGCTTTGTGCCACCAGTAAATGAAATGTAAGAACTCTTTTGTTGACCTGCATCCTTACATCTGCAGATTAACTATTTATCAGCAACCCCCACTGAAGTCACAGTGGGTAACCTTCTCCCCTCAAATTGCCTGCTCCAAGCCCACAGCTTGGAGCCCCATAAAAATCACCTCTAAATGCTGAAAAACAGCCAGGCTGCAAAAGGGGAAGGGAAGATGGGCTGGTGGAAAACTTCCAGTCTTACCCATGACAGAAAACAAAACAAGCAGGGTTATTTTAAGGCAAATAGAGTTCATCACATTGACTTCTTTTTTTTTTTTTTGGACTTGTTAACACTCATTTGTGTCTCTCCCTTTCCCTAGCCTGCAAAGCCCTGGGGGGGCGAGGCCTAATTCCTCCACATGGGAACATGTAACCATCCCTTGTTCGGCAGGCAGCGTTTGGAGGGCTGGCTGGAATTCACCATCTGTATATTTCATTCTCTGCAGGGAGCTGGTCTGCCTGGCCCAGTCTCCTCTTTGGGGTAGATATCAAGCAACATCTCTGTAGTGTATCTTCTTCACATCTGGGCTCCCCTCTAAGCAAAAATAGAAGATGGGCTGGGAGGTTGCCTAGAGCGAGTTCAAATGGCCAAATGTCAGCTCAGCAGAAAAGATGGATAAGTCTGAACTGCCAAAAAATGATCAGAATCATAGAATCACAGAATGGTTGGAGTTGGAAGGGGCCTTAAAGAACATCCAGTTCTGATTCCCCTGCCATGGACAGGGACACCAGAAGAATTGCAGAGAACTGGGTGCTTATCAGCAGAGACAGAAGCTCATCTGTGTGATGGGACAGTTTTTCTCTGCTGCTTTTAAAAGCTCCTGACATATCCAGAAAGTGCAAACATAGCTCACTAATTCTCCTCCTCTGACTGACAGGTCAGCTAAGGACATCTCCTCGATCCTATTTAAAGGTGGGAGATGGCATCGAGTGTTTGCAAGCCTACATCTGCAGCAGCCCTTTGAGCAAGGGCTGTTTGAAGGATCCTCTGGAAAAAGCTCTGTGAAACCCAATCAGCCTTGCCAGGTCTCCTTCTGTCAATTTGCAGCAGCAGTGGCCAGAAATACAGCCCAACACAGGATGCCTTTCCTGCCTTCTCAGTTGTGAGACACTGAGCGACAGTGACCTCAGCTGATTTAAAACTTTGTCCTGAATATCTGAGAAACAGACATTCCTTCTTATGGGGGGAAAACCCCCAAACCCAAACAACTTTAATCCAGCACTTCTGTGGGTATTTTGGCAGAGGAAAATGGGAGTTTTTGTGAAGGGGGAGCATCTTGGAGTTGGCACCAGGAGTCCTCCCGGGCGTGCCTGGCTCGGGCTGGGCTGGGCTGGGTTAGGGTTGGGCTGGGATTAAAGCTGGGACTGGGGCTGAGGTTTGAGCTGGGACTAAGGCAGGGTTGGAGCTGAGCTGGGACTGGGATAAACTGGGCTGGTACTGGGCTGGACTGGGATTGGGCTGGGCCAGGGCTGCGGCCCCACTGGGTGGTGCTGTTATCCCTGCGCCGCCTGCAAAAGTATCCAGTTTATAAAATAAATGCAATCCAACGCCGCCTTAAACCACATGACATAACAGCAGCTTGCGAGCTCCCATTAAAATCTCAATTTGGGGAAATTGATTCTACCTCTGAGCAATTGCGATGCAATTACTCCAACAGGCAGCAATCAAGAATCACATCAAAACAACACCAAACTTTCATCTCCTGCCTCACAACCACCACCACAACAAAAAGCACCTGTCTTGCAAACGCAGCCCGGTTTCCATAAATATATGCAATTTTTAGGAAGGGCAACGTGCATGTCCCAGAGTGGAAGCTCGGACAGGGGCTGCTCTGGCTGGTGCGTTTGAACTGTCCTGTCTGGGGGCTTTATTCTGTCCCCCCCCGTCTCCTGGAAGAGATTTTTGGGCTATTTACGGGCTCAGGACATCAGGAACGAAGTCGCTCCCGCTGCCCTGCCGCACTCCAGCTGCCCATCCTCTCCCTGCGCACAGATGTGCCCGTCCCAGCCGTGTCCCACATCTGTCCAGCTGTCCCCTCCCGCCCTCCTCCCCTCGGGGCTCCTAAACCCCCCAAGCACTTCGGAACCAGGGGAGAGCTTTGTGTCCCCGCTCCGGTCTCGATAACCGCGATCAGCCCCGGGATGGGCAATCCGAGGGAAAGGGGGAAATATTGGGGAGGATGTTTACAGCTCTCATCAGTGGTCTGCAAGGAATTACTCGACTGACTTAGCGCAGCAGGGAGCAGCTTTAGTGGCAAGCATCAGAAGGGAGGATAAATGAATAACCTCATGCATGCCAGCTAGCGCCGAGCCGGGCAGGCAGCGCCGGGCAGGGGGAAGCGGGAAGAATCCAGGTTCTTTATAAAAACGGCCGGGAAAGGGGGAGCCAGGAGGGGACCGGGAGCCTCAACAGGTCCGGAGGAGGAAGGGCCATGCAGGGAACCGGGGGACATGCGGCCGGGGGGTCCCCAGCCCCCTCCCCGCTTACCTTGGCGGCCGCATCAGCCTCTCCAGCCCCGCGGGGGTCGGTGCAGGCAGCGGCGGCTTTATTATTATTTTTTTTTAATATATTCTTTTTTCCAAGAGGGGTAAATAAAACAAAAATAAAAACCGAAATAAAATAAAACCCAAAGGAAATAAAATAGTAAAAGGCCCCACGGGTCGAAGCGGGGGTGGCGGGGGGGTGGAGGCCGAGGGGCGCGGGCAGCCCCCCGCCCTGCGGGCAGCCCCGGCGGGGTGCAGGCGGCCTCGCTCAGCGGGACGCGGGGAGCCGCATCGCCCTCCCGGAGCATGTGAGAGGCAGCCGAGGAGATAGAGCCAGATAGGGAGGTCCCCTCCCTCCTCCCTCCTTCCCTTCTCCCTCCTCCCTCCTTCCCTCCGCGCACGCTGAGCAGCGTCGTTCGCAAGGAGCGGCGGAGGGAGGGAGCGAGGGACGGAGGGAGGGAGGCGCAGCCCCGCGGAAGGGGGGGGCTGGGGGTCTCCGCTGCAACAGCCCCGACCCCCAGCACCCCCTCTCTGTGTGCAGGCAGACAGGGCTGGGGGACATGGAGGAGGATTTCAGGGTTTTCCCGGAGCGGCGGGGATGCTCCACCTGCAGCAGGAGGAGATGAAGGGGAAGTGGGGTTTCGGGGGCACCCCCCTGTCCAGCCCCTGGGGTGTGTGTAGGTGCTGAGAGCATCTTTACATTGATGGGGGATGGTGACAAAGATTGGGACTGGGGCGGGAGGAGGACCCTCAGCAGGACTGTGTGGTGGGGAAGGGATGGAGACCCCAGGCTGCTCTCAGAGCCCCTCGGTGTAGCTGCCCACCCCAGCTGCCCCAGCACCCAGCATTGCCGAGAGCTGGGCAGTGTGGCAGCTCGCCCTCAAGTGTCCCCAGCACTCCTGGTGAGAGGCCTGTGGGGGCTGGTTTTGGCAGGCACGGGTACCAGGGCGATGGGAAAGCTCTGGGTGCCGGGCTGTGCCAACCCAAGTGTCAGACACACAATTAATTACTGCAGCCCCAGAGCCACAAACACTAAATATGCTGTCGCCGTAGCCCGTGGATAATAGCAGCTCTTTGCAAAGTGTTTCTTTCTCCCCTTTCTCCTCTGTGTGCAAGAGACAGCGACTGCAGAGAGCACACAGCAGCTCTCCACTGCTTGATTAAGTCAGCAGTGAAGACAAAATGTGCCTGTACAGCTCAGGCTTAAGGAGGGATTTGAGTGTGTGTAAGGTACAAATTAGAAAATGGATGTGATTTAATCACAACAAATCTAAACAGCCCTGCTACAGAAACCTTGCCATCAAAGAGGGCTTTCTCTTAAATGTGGGCACAGTGAGTGTATAGTCCTGACAAAGGAACAACGTGTTTGGGGTGAGTTATTAAAGCAGGAACAGAGAGAAGACTGGGGAAAGCCTGATGTATACCAGATAAGTTATCAGTTATAGAAGGAACGGCTTCCTTCCGTAATAATTATTTGCAAATCAGTCCTCAGTTCTGGATACTCTGGTGTCTGGACACCACAGCAGAGACAGAGCAGCTTCTGTCAGGCTTGGGATGCTGCACAGACAGGAAACCAGGCACAGACCCTGCCTGGGAGAAGGTAAACTGCTTGTTCAGAGGAGCCCAAGTGAATGCAGCAGACAAAGAGGAGGGGGGAGAAGTGATGGCAAGGCCAGGCCTTCCTGCAGGTGTGCACAGTGGGTCGGGCGCGGGTCCCAGGCTGTAAAATGCTGTACACTGGAGCGTTACTAATCCCAGCTCTCAAGGACTGTGCCCCTGCTGGCTGGGGGGGCACTGCCACCGCCACCACAGCAGCTTTGGCTGTGCTGGGGAAGGGCTTCCCTCAGAAGACAAAGCACAAGACAGAAGAATGCTAATGCACGGGGCGCTGAGGTGCCTTGGTAACAGCAGCAGAGCATTGCGGCGGCAGCAAATTGGTGCTGAGCCCGGTTCCTGTTGGGAGCCAGGAGCCCCAGAGTGGGGAGGCTCCACCAAGGCACAGCTGCATTCGTGGGAACTCTCAGAAGTCTCCGCTGGCCGCTTCCCCTTGGCTCTTATCGGCGCGCCCTGTTAATCTTTGGCATCGCAACAGGAGTTGGCACCTCCAGTTCCAGGTGCAAGGTGCATGTCTTTGACCTTGCCATTTCCTCCATAAACTCCCTGCGAGGTGTGAGAGCAGCAACGGCCCTGCATGGGCACCTTCTGGGGAGCTCAGCCCCTGTGGGGACAGCAGCACCCAGCTGGCAGGGCAGGGGTGGGGATGACTGCGGGTCCTGGGGCAAGAGAAGGCCTTCATTGTCCTTGCAGGGAAACTCCGAGAGTACTGATGTAAACTTGGTCCCCAGGTTAAAATTAGATCCAGCATATTCAGATTTCCCATTTCTTTGCTTGTCTGGTGAATCCCCAGTTTAGAGCCTGTGAGCATGAATAGGGACCTTCCTGGCCGCAAACCAAACAAAGCAAACAGCACCAGTAGAGTTTGTCCTTCCAGGAATGATTAAGACAACGCAAGTGAACAGGCAGTTAAAGGAGGAGCTTGGCCATGGGAGAAGAGGAGCATGAGACCCATTATCAGGAGGCAGGTGGCTGTCCTGAGAAGCAGGAGGACTCAGGTGACCTGGGGAATATTGATGGGGTGGGCTATGCCGTAGAATATAGAATGGTTTGGGCTGGAGGAGACCTTAAAGATCATCCACTTCCAGCCCCCCTGCCATGGGATATGTGGCAGAGATCACAGCTCACTGACACTGATGGAAATCATCTTCAATACTTTTTGGGCATCACCAGGCTGACATGCAGGTGCAACTGAGAGTGTGAGACATATGAGCTTTTCATCTGCCATTTCCATCCATGCATGAGGATTGCCTAAACCTATTATTTTGAAGGCATTTTCCATGCTGCAGCTATCTTCCTTGACCTCTAAAAGATCTGGCTGATCCTGATCTCAAGATGAAAGATTGCCACCTCACGGGCTGTGAACACCCGTCTGTGAGATCAGGCCCTGAATTATTAATACAATCAATGACTACCTCTTTTCATCCTGGAAGAGGCACAAAGGAAAGCTGCGGGGGCCCTGGAAGGGAGGGAGGATTCTCGAGCAAGGGGAGAAGGAGTCACCAGTGGAAACTGGTTTTCTTTGGGTGGAAACGCCTCCTGTGTCTGTTTTATTTTGGAGGCAGGAACAATGGCGCCATTCAGGAGGTGACAACCCAGCTGTGTTGGTAGGGCTGATGGTGGCACTGGGAAACCTGTGTCCCCAAGGGAGGGCATTCTTCCTTCCAGCCCCTCTCCTGCATTCAGTGCATCGTGGGCTGCACTAAAATGGAGGCCCAAAGAGCCTGAACTGCAGAGCTAAAGCTGGAGCCACTGAGGAGAGGAGGAGCTGGGGAGCACGGGGATGTGTTCATCCTTCCAGTGCACAAAGCTACCAACACCTACACTCACAGGTCACACCTGTGTTTTGTGGGGTGTCTGGTGGGGTTTCTTCACCATGGGAAGGGTGTGGATGTCACCAGACTGGAGTGAGGGATGGACTGCAAGGCCATGCTGTTGCTGCCTGGAGCAATGTAACCTTTCCTTTCCCCTCTTCCCTGTGGAAGCTTCAGTGTGGAAGTGTTGTGACCATGTGCTGCTGGGTCTCTGTCCTGATCTTTACACTTTTCTGTGGCTTGAGCCTGACTGACCTGTTTGGGACATTTTGGTGATATTAGTTTCTGTCTCTTTTCCCTGTTGCATTTGGGAGGAAGGTACCATGGCCCCATTCTCATCCAGCACCAGAGAAAATTCCCCAGTTCTGAGCCCCACATGGAAAATGAAGCTAGTTGGAAACCAAAAATAAAATTCTATCTTTGCTCTGTTTTTCAAGAGGTTAAAAAATTTATTGTGCTAGTGAAGCTATTATTTCTGGGTAGATAATGTAGAGCATTGCTTCAGTGCTGGCCAAAATATCTGAGAAACATTTTTTCCCCCTCCTTTTAATTAAAGTTCATATTAACACTGCAAATAAGATAAGAAAAGAAGTGTTCAGTTACAATTATGTAGCGCTTTGTGATCACAAACAGATTCTGTAATCCCTACTCAGGGGGTTTCAGAGCTGAATTTAGCTTATTTCAGAGTACAAAGTTGAGCTCAGCCAAGACTGCTCTCCTACTCTGTATGATCCTCATCTGTGCTCTGGTCACACAAGGGACTCATGGCAAGCCAGGCTGCACAGCCAACAACGTCCCACAGATGCATCAGCTGCCCTGGCTGGGGACCAAACCTCCTTTTTGCCTAGGCAGCTATTTATTAATATTCTTCTACCTATTACTTTTAAACTGATGCTTGCTTCAAGCATCAAAACTGGTACTGGTTCAGCTGCAGCTGCTGATGGGCTCATTCTCAGAGATGTGAAGCTCTTCACTGTGGCTGAAATTAAGCATTTACGGGCTCTGACCTGGTCAGTGTTGTCCTGTCCTAAGCAGGGCCATGGCCTATGGGCAAAGGCAGGATCCTAAGCAGGTGGAAAGATTCCTCCTCCCTCACCTGTGCCTCTGAACTGTCTGACCTTAAAGAATTTGCAGCAGGCATGGGAGTAGTCTCCTGGGTTCAGCATGGCCATCCTGTGTTTAAATTTAGGCACAAGTTGAAATACCTGACTGAGAGCCTTGGAGTGACATTTACAGTAGAGCAACCCCTGGCACTTAATGGACTTAATAGAGCAATGCAATCCACAGCAAATGTGAGATTCAGTGCCAGGCTGTGCATGGATAAAGCTACAGAGACAGGGAGATGGACAGGAGTCAAGTGCATCTGGGCTTCTGGAGAGCAGCCCCAGCTGCTCATGGCTTCTGCTGTCATTCCTTGACTCGATGTCACAAGATGGAAAGAGCAGAGGATGGAAGGTCAGTGGCAAGAGGATGCCCTCTCCACAAAAATAGTCCTTTGCTGTGCTGCAGAGCTCTACCTCCGTTTCCAGGCAGCTGTTAGAGAAACATTTTGACATCATTATGTCTCCTAGAGAATGATGTATGCCTCCACCAAGAGGAGCTTAGGGAGGCATTAGGGTTTTATGTGAGTTTAGGTTGCAGTTTGCAAAAGTGCTTTGTTCCTAAAATGCTGATTAGTTTTGCTGCAGACACTGGTGCGTTAGAGGCAAGTCTGGCTACAAGGTGAGGAAGAAGTCACCTGCCAAGCAATTTGGAGAGCTTAGGCCTCCCCAGATAATTCAGTTCCATCAGGTGACTCATGCAGGACACCACCAGAAGAGTCTCCAGTTCGGAAGGCCGCATCTGGAGAGTGAGTGGTGAGGTAAAATTAAATTAAATTGAAAAGTTCAGCCAAGGATTTTGGGATTGTTCTGGAGACATAGTGTTAACTTCAACATCAATCACTAGAAAGAAAGACTAATGAAGGTCTGAGCTCCAAAAAGCAAAGGAGCAATGTGGAGAGTCTCAATACCACCAAAATGGCGTGAAGACTCCGAAGAAGCATTAAATAATTAATACAAATGTCTGAAGGCACCTTAGACCTTTCTCCCTGTATCAGGCTATGCACTGTGGGGAGATTAGCCAAGTTTGAGGTTACCCAAACCCTTGTGCCCCACCGTGCAGGGCTGATGTCCCCCCTCCCTGGGACCAGCCACCCTCCCCTCTGCCGCTGCCGGTGACCCCCTCTCACTCCCTGCTCTGCTCCAGCGCCTCCTCACCGGGGGAACACAAGGGGGAATACAAATTGGGCAGCACTGGAGCATATGGAGGGGAAGAATGCTCAGCTGTGAGTTTCAGGGATGGGTATTATACAAACCCAGCCACCAGCACGTCACCTTTTCAAAGGCTTCAAATCCGCTACAAATTGCTTCTGAATGACAATGGGAATTTCTCGCCCTTCACAAAGCCCCCCGAATTAGCATCTTTATTGGAATAAACTAGCTAATTTCTTCAGTCCAAGGGCTGGTCTGGAGAATCCCTAATTCTAATTAGATGGATATTCATCAGCACCCTGATGCTTGCAGGGTGTCTAGTCCAGCCAGGGGCTGCCACCTGCCCAAGTGTGAATCAGACAAAGGGAAGGGGAGCGTTCAGTCCCCGGGGCCAGCAGCAGAGCAGGACATTGCAGGGACTGAGGGGTCCTTGTAATCCTCAATTTGTTCTTTGTGCCATTTGTTAATTCCCAGGGACAGGGTGGGGAGCCTGTGCTTGCAGGAATAATGATAAATCTGTGCCCTTCACCATCCCTGTATGGCAAATAAACCTACAGCTAAGCCAGGCTGGCTGACTGTGGCCTGGCTGAAACACTTTAGGAGTGGAAGGAGGTTCAGTCTGTCTGTCTGTCTGTCCATCCTGAATAACTGCATAACAGCTTGTGATTAAAATCAGATTTATCTTGGAGAATGGTTGTGGGGTTTCTCCAAACCAAGGGCTGATGCCCTGCAGTTGGCAGTGGTGCACAGATGAAATTTCTTCTTTGTTGCTACTACTAGATTCCATAAAGGGAAAAGAGAAGAGATAAGCAAAAATCCATAAACATAAATACTCCAAAACTAAACCTCAATCATTTTTCAGGGAAGCGGAGCTTATTTCTCACTATGCACTGAAAATGTGAATACCTGGGAGGGCTTTTCCTGGACGTGTGCTCCTGAAGCATTAATTAATTGGGCATTAACTGGCCTGGCTCAGAGCCAGGATGGCTCAGGACTGTCCCCACAAAAAAATCCTGATCTATAACCCAGGTACCAGCCATGCTGTAGTAACTGCAGTGTTATCAAGAGGGAGAGTGAGTGATGTACCTTCCTCCCTCTATCTTTAATCTCTGGTCTGTTTGGCCAGAAGTGGCTCAGATCAGTTGCATTCAGTGGCTCTCAGTGTCAGCAGAGCAATATTTTCCCTTTGTTTTTCTGTTAAACTCTTGGATTTAACCCATGGGGCATGGCTGCTCAGGAGCATTGAAGTCTCCACGGTGTCATTTGCGGGGGACAGATCCTTCAGATTTTATTCTCTTACAAGGTCAGGCTCGATGGAGGAATGCTGGAAATGTCTCATGTCTGTGCTGAATAAACACAGCCTGAGGGCAAAGCAGGGCTGGTTTTGACACTGTCTGTCTAATTGTCAGAAGAGTGAAGCCCCCCAGATGTGCAGCATCAGAGGCAAAGCTGGTGGCTCCAGAGTCCTCATAACTGCTGTGCCTCTCCCAGCGTGCTGTGGACCAGGCAAAGCAGCAAGCCCATGCCAGGCTGCTGTCCCTGTGCTTCCCCCATGGATAAATCTGTGCCTGTGGTGTGTCCTGAGAGCAGCTCACTGCCCTTCACACCGAGCACCAACCACCCAGCGTGCAAACCCGTTCCTTTCTGTGCCTCCCACCTCTCCGAGGGTTAATGGAAACAGGAGATGGGCTGCTGAAATGCCAGTAAACAAGGCTCAGCTGCTGAGGGGAGAAGGTCAAAGGACAAAAATGAGAACAAGTCTGTGCTCAGCCTGGCTGCTGCTGCTGCCACCTGCCCCAGCCCCAGGATGGAAATTGCTGCTTGACTCTCCCTTCCTCCTGTTGAAGGTCTCACCCTTCATCCAGGCTCTTTTTGTATTTCAATGGATTTGCCAGAGGCTTTCTTCTCCCCCAGACCAGTGGCTGAGAGTCCCATGGATGCAAATTGTCTTGTTCTGGGTTTTTCTGAGATGGACACACAAGGGTTCTTGCTGAGGAGGGGATTTGACCCAAAACATGCACAGCAGTGAGGGTTTTGCTTCCCATCACCCAAAAAAAAACCAGTGAGGTTTGCTTCCCATCACCCAAAAACTGCCAGGCCACCCCTTGCCTGATGCAACACCTTACACAGGCAGATTGCAGAGCCTGAGCCATGGTGCTGCCTGCTTTGTGAGCCTTGCTGCAGACTTATTTATGCTGGAAAAAAATTATATTTGAGAATATTTTCCCCAGCCACTGATGGGCAGCCACTGCTGGGGTGGGATGTGGGAGCCTTGATCTGGGCTTTCCTATCCCTTGCCAGTGCTCCTGTCCCAAGTATCAGCCATCTTTCAGCAGTGCTCTGGTGATGGGATTAACGTGCATTAGGAGGTTTTGTTCTCATCTCTCCCTGGGAGGATCAGATGCAGTGAAATATCTCATTTTGCTGGTTGCTTTTTGAAAAATGTGTGGTATGTGTTAATGTTAGAAAGGCAAGGTCAAAGGAACAGGACCGCAGGACACAGGGCTGGAAAAACCCTTTTAGGGCAAGGATTTTGGCCCTGTTACTGTAGCCCTGTTTGCACTGTTTTAGAAGCAGTGCAGTTGTTTACCCCCAGCACATGTGCTGCAAGGCTGTTCCTGGAGCCCAACTGTTTCCTGTGAAGAAATGTGGAAGAAAAGCTGCGGATCTTGTGTCACTTGTCCTTCAACGAGAGAGCAAGCCCTGTGCAAGCTCAGCACAAGCTCCATCTGCTGCACCTACAGGCATGTAGCTTATCCTGCCTTGGGAGGTTTCTGCCCTACCCAAGAAATACAAGTTGCTGCTGATATTGATCCCAAAGTTTTTCATTGGCCATTTTGGCTAGAGGAATGAGAATTTGAGTTTAAACAGTTTTGGCAGAAATCAGCCCTGAGAGGAGACTTTCTTCAGTTTGTAGAGAGCACTGATGGCATGGTTTAGGAAGGATGTTGAGAGTAACAAATCCAGCTGAAAGAAGCATCCATGTGAGCAAGTTTAAACACCAAAAGCCATTTAGGCAGCCTTGGTACATTGCTGCTGGCCTCAGGTACAGCTGTTAACTGAGCCCTTTGATGGACAAAGTGTCAGTGACATCCCCACCACAAACCTCCTGCATGTTTGATCTGTGACCCATTTCTCTTGTGGGGCCAATGCCCCCAGCTTGACCTGCTTGAGTCAGAGTCATCTCAGCCTGAAACTATTCCTCATGTGGAAGCAGAAGTGCTTTTAGATCAGCTGCTTGGGGGTAATTTATACCTCTAGTACACCAGAAGAAGTGTGGAAGTATACATCTATATTTCTAGGCACTTCAAGTTTTGTGGGTGTGGTATTAAGAGCTCTGGAGAATTCCCTAATAATGATGTCTCACATTTTGCTTTTCTTGGCTTCTCCATGCTGAAGGTCATCCTCCTTCCTGGCTCACAGTAATGGAGAGGTGTCCAAAGAGGGTTGCACCTTCCTCCAAGCAGATGTGACACAGCCACCACCAGAGGTGACCACTGAGTGCACCTGGGCCACACACCTGGAATGAGTCCCACACTGAATGGTACAAGTGGGAGGCTTATGGACCCTTTCAGGAAACAGATTTACAAAGACAGGAGTGTTTTCCTAGTGCTGGAGTGAAATAAGTGGTAGCAGTGGCAGGAACATTGTTTTTGTAGTGAAGAAAACATTGTGTGGCCAATGCCAATAGAGCATGATCCAGCTTCCTGGAAGAGTCTTTGAGCAATTTGTTTCCCTTTGGCTGTTGGCACCCTTCTCCATTCTGTTCCCTAGGGATTTCAGCTGAGCTGGTGTGTTTTCAAAGCCAGGTCTCCAAACCCAGTGTAGTTGTTGAATCAAAGGTACATTTGCCAGAAATGTCTGGACCCAAACCTGACTGCGAGCTCTGTCCAAGCCATCCTGGACCTGAGCTGCTGGCCCATCAAAGTCAGCAGCCATGGATGGAGTGAGTGAGGTGCTGAAGTGGTACTGGCTGATATTTTGGCTGCCAGGCTGGGGTGGGAAGGCACAGGTTATGTTTTAGGAGGGAAGAGTCTTCTCTCCCCAAGGCATGAGTGTTGCTGGCTCCAGCTCCCCCATGCTGGAAGTTTTAAAGGTCTGAGTGCACATAGAATATTAGAATGTTCTGAGCTGGAAAGGACCCACAAGGATCATTGAGTCCATGGGATACTTGAACAGGCACTCCTGGACATGAATATTGAACAGACCCTTCTCCAACATTTCTTATGAAAGGAACATACTTTGTGTGGTTTTTATGTTCTTCATCCCTACAGATCCCCAGCTACACCATGGGACCAAAATTTCCTGGGGTGAACAGTCCTTGAGGGGATGTGACTGGATCTGGAACAACCCAGCAAACCACTCAGTGCTTTAGGGAATGAAAAGGAGCTGGTGTTCTTGTGGGGATGGAGTACAGTCCCTCCCAAAACCCTCTGAAGGCAGATGGGGCACTAAAGGGCATTTATCACCATGCCATGGCTCTGCTCCTGGGACATTTCCATTTAGAAAGTTGATAATGCACTGGTAGGAGGCAGAAGGCAACAAAGGCTGATATTTTCAACTGTTAATTAGCAAGGTCACACTGCATTTATGTTAGATTTTCCTGCTGTTGTGTTTTAATTTCATTACAGTTATGTTTGTTAGGATAGAATCACAGAATGATTTGAGTTGGAAGGCACCTTAAAGACCATCCAGTTCCAATCCCACCTCCATGGGCAGGGCCACCTTCCATGAGATCAGGTTGCTCAGAATATAGCTGGGATGGGCTTGGATGAGCATTGAGAGAATTCCCCATGCAGAACAAGAATTTTTTTTTCCTTACCCCAAACAGGCAGTTCATGCACTGCTTGTTCATAGCAGCATATTTCTGGAAGACAAGTCATTTTCTTCCCTTTAAAAGGACTTGGGGAAAAAGGACCATCATTTCCAGGCAGAAATTTTTCTGAGGAGGATATTTTTGTGCCTGGCTAAGGAGAGACGTAAAAAGGTCATAGAAAATTAAAATCACATGCTCAGAACATTTTGGGGCAGGTGTTTTTCCTAAGCCAGAATTCAATATTTGAAGGGTGTATCCCGGGATTTACATTCCTCTTGATATTTCACCTGTTGCAGCAGCACAACTGGAAGGCTAATGATTTCATACCCCAAGCAGCCTGGTTCCTCTGGACCCAGCTCAACAGCAGTGCTTTAAACCACTGCAATGTGCAGCTCTCACAACCCTCAGGCGAGCGCTCCGTGGCTGCATTTCACTTGGCATGTAGGCTCTGGATGAGGAATGCACAGAATTTCCTTTTCCACCCCGTCAGATCCTCTGTCTCGAGCCTGGCCCGGCCCCAAGAGCACAACGGATGCAGCTGGAGAAGGGCAGGTCCCATCTTGCTGCTGAGCCCCAGTGACACTTCCCCTCCTGTGCCGAGCCAGCCGCCAGCAGCTGGAGGTGCCTGAGTCCGCGCTGAGCATCAGCTGCTGCCTGGGGAAACAGCTCCTTTGGGAGCCAGCAGGGTTTGTTCCCAGGCTGGAGGGGGTGATGGAGCCCAGGGCTCCTGTGGGAGAAAAAGAGGGGGCCTCGAATCTGATTGAAGGTGTTTTCCTGATTTTGCATCTTGGTTTCTCTGTTGGTGTCGGGCTGTGTGAGCGGGTGATGGGAGCACAGCTCTGCCTGCAGCTTTGTCCCAGCAGGAAAACTGACCACAGCTAATTGTGATTCCTTAGTGTCAGCAGCAGTTGGGAATCAATAGGGAGCTTTGAGCTATCAAATAATGAGGCTGGTTAATCCCTTGTGCTGCTCCAGAAAGGTGTTTGGGAGGAGCATTGCTCTGGGGCAAACATTTCTCGGTGCCACTGATGCTCTGTGAGACTGAGAGGCTTTCCCACAGGTCTGCTGGCTTGGCCTTTGTTGCAATGGGGGCTGTAAATACAGGATCAAATTCTGTCTTATCTCATCCTTAAAAATTATTTTTCTTGGCCTGGGATGGAACATTAACTTGCTTCTTTCCCAAAGCAGCTGTACAGCAAAGATGGGATTGAATGAACCTCTTTCCCTTGAGCTTAGGAACAACTCAGATGGGTAGAAAGCTGCTATTGCATCACTGGTACAGAAATAACTATAATTCACACCATGTACAAAGATACCAGAGTCTGATTACTACCAGCAATGGCTGTATTGGTCACAAGTCTCTTCATTGCATCAGGAAAGCAAGTTACATCCCAAGGATGTTGCTGAGAAATGAAAAAGGGGTTTTAGTTTTGTTTGGTTTTTCCTTTTCATTTTTTTCCCAGTGGAATTATCCCAGCAAACAGTGTATAAATTGCTGGAAGAAAGTCAGACTTCAAAAGACATTAGAAAGTATTCCTCTTCCTCCCCAGACGATAGATTTCCTTTATTGGAAGAACAGTGCCTTGAAAATAGCCTGTAATAAAATTTGCTGTTTAATTAGACTTCATTTAATTTATGTATTTAATTTTGCTGGGATGGTTAAAGACTACTGATGTTGAGGGAATTTCCTTTTTTTTTTCCTGTGTATTTCCTTATCTTAGAATTTCTAGGACTGTCAAATGTTCTCTTCTGGTTTTGCTAGGTCTTCCTTAGCTGTGTAGAGGCAAGTTTGCCTAATAATGTTTATTAACTTAATCAAAATATTAACAAAGACCTCTTTTAAACAAAGTGCTGGCCAGACACTGGAATGAAATAACTGTTAACAAAACCTATGAGTTTAAACTAGAAAGGAACTTTCTGCATTCAGCTTTGTGTTCCTAATGGTGTCATTATTTTGCTATTTAGTAACCATATAAAGCTCAACTCTCACTTGAATTTTTCACATCAAAAATTACAGAGAAATGAAAGGTAATTTCTACAGAGAAGTTTTTCAGGCTTCTTTCGCCAGCAAAAAGAAATCTAAGCTTAATCCTACATATTGATGTCTCTGGCCTCTTGGCCAATTGGGTTGGATTTAGTTTAACCCAAAGTAATCATCAGGTCATGGTGACTCTGGAAACAATTTTTTTTTTAACTGAACTACTTTGTTCTTGTCTCTTCCTTCCAGTTGCTATGAAGCAAAAGGCTTCAATTGTCTGTTCTCCAGAGATTTCAGCAGCAGCAGAACAAGTGCTGTGCTAATGAAATCCTGCCTTGGTTTAATCTAAGCAGGGATTTGGGATAAACTCTGTTTGTTCAGTGACTCCCCAGCACAGAGGTGCCCTGGGGATGGCTCAGGCTGTGGCACAGACCTTTGGAGAGCCAGGCTGGGGGCTGAACCCAGGCAGGGCAGCGTTATCCCCAGCTCCTGGTGCTCTGCTGGCTATCCCAGGGATGGAGAGCAGGGGGAGAGGTAACTCTGGTCTCCTCTGCATCACTGAGAATGTCTTTGTGAGGTGATCAGCCACCAAAGCAGTGCCTTGTCACCCTGCTCACTGTGCTGGGGATGCCAAGCACTGATGGTGAGGGGGGAAAATGCTCCCATCCTGCTGCTTGGCAGAGCACCCCAGGGCCCTGAGCTGCTTGTGCAGGCTGTACATGATGTACCAAACTGTCTGCAGCAGGCAGGTAAGGGCACCTGACCAGTGTGTGGTGTGGAAAACTCCCTCCCAGCCTCTGAAGCACGTTGCAATGATGCAGGATGTAGAAAATGGACAGCATTTGAAGTGTTTCCTTATAGGATAATCAGAGGAAGTCATTGTATTAAATATCCATTTGTGTCATTAGCCTTTTATTTGGTGCTTTGTCCAGACATCCTGTTTGCTTCCCCTTGGAAGTAATGAATATATTTCCCCTGTGCCAGGTCCGATCCAAAGCTCCGATGGAGAAGCAAAGGGAGCTGGGTCCAGTCCTGTCCTCATTGGGGAAGGACACCTCCAGAGTCACCTCATGTGAGCAGCTTTGGGTGAACATACAGCAGTGTTTATTGGTTGGCCTTAAACCACACTCCAGCCCTGCCCAGAGGTCACAGTTACCTGTTCCCTGTGCTACAGGGAAGGAGCTTCTGGCATTTGGGACCTCATGCTGCTGTGCTGGGACATTGCAGCAACATCACTGGGGCATCCTGGCTGGCCCAGAGATCTGCTCCATCTCCCAGGGTGCACAGAGCAAAGGCTGAACCATAATTCTGTACATTAGGAGGTATCAGGTGCAAAGAGTTTTGACCTCTCAGTCTGTAAACTTGGAAAGTCACAAAACTACTCTACATTCTGGCTGAGGAAGCTCCCCCCACCACCTTTCAGGCAGGCAGCATCAGTGTCCAGCTACCTGTCTGCAGTAATTGCTTCATACCTGCTGCCTTAGCCATCCTCAGGGCTTGAACCTGGGATCTCCCCAGCAGGCAGCAAAAGCCACTCTTTCTGAATTGGTGTCTGGGAAAAGAGATTGAGGTTTTGTATGTGGAGCCTCAAGGAGGGGGCATGATCTCTGCTAATGAGTGGAGTACAGCCACATCCACGGTGCACCTCAAATACCAATGGAATGTTGTGCCAGCACGTGGGATCCTGCCTAAAAAACAGCTGGAGGAGCTGCAGAACCCCTGAACGGAGTGCAAGAGAGAGGGAAGCAACTCTTTGTGTCTGTCTTTGGTGCCAGGTTGGGAAGGGTTAACAGGGAGGCACAGCCCCTGAGGACGGGGCTGTTGTTCTATGCAGATTGGCTCCTTCTTGTTTCTTCTATTGATCGCAATCACTCAGAGCTGTGCCTCTAACAAACTGCCTTAAATCACTGCAATCATAATAAGCACCCCTTGGTAAATAATGCATGAGATGTCCCTAAGCCTAGATTCATTAGAAGGAAGGTGCATATGGACCTTGGTAACAATCAGGGCTTGAGATGGGGCTGGGCTGCTGGGATTGAGATGTAGTGGCTGCTAAGGACGAGCCCTGAAGTGAGCTGTGTTTCAGGAAGGCTCCCCAGCCCCTCAAGATGTTGGAAGCATCGACAGGCTCCTTTTCACATTCATGAATTTTGCAGGAGATGTTTAAAATGCCTCCAAGGTTCACAGCATAATACAGGTTGGGCGGATGAGGGCTTGTGGCAAGTCTCCAAACAGCATAATAGCAAGGCAGCACAATTAATAGTGTTTAATACACCTTAGTGACAACAAAGCACACACCGGGTAACAAGTTTTGCTGTGAAAGCCTCACAGCCAAGTTAATGGTCTGGATATTAGCAGCCTTTGTTTGAAAATGCAAATTAAAAATGCTTCGTTTTCCATTTGTCTTGAGGAGAGTGGAGCTTCTTTAGGGTAATTTTGCTTGGGCTGGGGGTTAGTGTAATGCTTTGGCCAGACCCCAGAGCAGGGCAGGTTCGGGTGCTGCTGCCTTCATTAGAAGGTTCACAGGGCAATCTGCAGGAAAAATTGGTTGTGCAGTAATTTCCACCTCCTTTTCATTCTAGGGAGATGACTTTTTTGTTTGTGCTTAGTGGCAATGATAAGTTTGGCTTTTGTGTGGCTGGAGGAGACTGAGGAGGAGGCAGAAACATTCCTGGCTGTATCAGACAGCTGTGGATGGTGATGGGTCATTTCACTCCATTATGGTTTCTGGCAAGTGAGTATTGAAGGGGGTGTGAGGGCATCGTGTCTCAGCGATGACTTCATTTGGCTCTCTAAACAAACAGCCCTTCCTCACCAGGTGCAAAAGGTCTTGTATTTGTTTTTTTTCCTTCCCTGAAGGGAAAAGAAATACTTAAAGTTAAAATAGCACCAGTGGGTCGTGTCTGCTGGACAGCCATGGTGGTCCCTGCTTCCTGTGAGCAGGGAAAACTCACTGAGCCCCTGTGGGGTGCCTGCATGGACACATGGGTGGGTTCAAAAGCCCAGAGCTCCAAATTCAGATCTGTGCTCACACTGGTTGGCTCTAGGCTGTCTGTATCCAGCGTGCAGGTCTGCTGGGAGCACCCACAGTGGGCTGTGTAAGGTCTGAGCTGGCCCAGGACATCAAGGCAGTGGTCACTAAGCCCCTGGAGGTTTGTGCTGGTGGAGGGATGAGCCTCTGGTATGCTTGATCTACCTGAGATTAATTGTCTTCTCCTGGAACACAAGTGTGGGGACTGATCTTGGGCATGGTCAATGAGTCTGGCCTTGAAAATGGGTGAACTCTCTGGTAACTCAATTTGCAGCTCACTTCCAGCTGTCCTCCTGCCCCATCCTTCACTGGCACTTGCACAGAGAATCACAGCATGGTTTCAGTTGGAAGGGACCTTAAAATTCCCCTATTTCCAGTGTCCTGACATGGGCAGGGATACCTCCCACTGGACCAGCCAGGTTAATGTCCCATCCAACCTGGTGTTGAAAGCATCTGGATGTTTACCTCACCATGAATCAAACCTCAGCAATCCCACTTTTCTTGAAGGCAGGAAGCAGGAAATGTAGAAGTGCTGAGAAGTCTACTGTCCCTGTAAAATGTCCTCTTTGCCAGGAGATAGCTGGTTTGGAAGAACACCTCAACTTCACTTCTTCCTGAACCAAACCAGAGCACTTCCTAGATGCAAATAATTTAAACTTATGTCAGACCCCATCTCAGATAAAACTAAAACCCCATCTCTCTTGTTGGTAGTCACTTCTTAAACGTTCATTAAACTGCTCTACCTCCATCTCCAAAGCTGTATTTTTGTCCTTGATACTGTTCCCAGAAGGCTGCTGCAAAAATTCACAGCTGGTGGCTATGGTTAAATATAAGGAAGAATAGCAAAAAAATTTCCTCTCTGAAAGTACATTTCTGAGTGCCAAGCTCAGCCTTATCTCCAGGAACAGTCTGAGGAGCTTGAGATGATTTTTTGAGTTCAGGGTTTGGGGTTTTTTTTCCAGAATCAATTCTTTTTGCTTCTTTCTAATGTAATTAAAGAAATGAATCCCCCAGCAGCTCAGCTCATGTAAAGCAGAGTTCCACACAGAAAAGTGGTGATCCTCGCTCGTTTGTAGTTAAACTATTTTTTTTTCTGTATTTTTACCCACAGAAAGTTTTAGAATGCCAAAGAGAGAAAAGGTCAGCAATTTTTTAGCTGGTCCAGTTGGACTGGAGAAGAAAGATCAGCAAAACCAAGGAAAATAAATGGGGAACTATTTCCCAGCCTGCCTTCACCTTCACATCCTTGGGTGCTGCTGGCTTTGCAGTGGCAGTTTGTAGCCGTGGACCTGCCAGCCTGGCCGGGTTTCCCGGGAATGGAGCCCCAGGATGGGGATGCTCTGCAGGGATGCGGGATGCTGAGCGCGGCGTGCAGCGCATCCGCTGCGGAGGGAGCAGCGCATCGGGGCCGCTTCCTTTGGTAACCTGAGCCAGGGTGTGAGCCACGGCCTCCAGAGGTGAAAGGCTAATGCTCCGGCTTCCCTCCCAGCCGCCGAGCCCGCCTTGTGCTTTGTTAAAGCGATGCTCTGCCTTTGGGAAATCGCTCCTGCGAGGCGCAGCCCATGGCTCGGTGCGCGGGGAGAACCAGCGCTGGCTGCGGGCTCTTTGCTCTCTGATGGTCAGCAAACAGCCCGCAAGGAAATCTCAGCTCCGCCCTGGACAAAGGGAGAGGATAATCAACTGGAAAACTCGCTGGTTCAACCATGGGCTGGCGGCCCTCAGCCCTAACCACTGCCACCCACCCCTCCCCAGCAGTCTCACGAGTTCTCTCTGAGGTCTCAGCACAGCAGGCAGGGGTATTAGCCTCATAAAGGGTTTGTTATTCACACAGAGTCCTGTGGATGCCATGGAAGCTTGCTCAGATTGCTTCTGGGTGAGGCCACAATGCTGGAAGTGGAAGGGGATGGGGTGTTCTTAAGGCTGGGAAATCCAGGGGTAGTTAAAGCCCATAAATAGTTCTCAACTAATGAAATTGCTGGGTAGGGAAAAGGGGAAAAGAGCTCTTTTTTAGAGCAGATGAGGCAAACATGCCTCCCAACATATTTTCTGCCTGTAAAACTCAGCCTGGGTTTCTAGGTAACTAGAGCAGATAGCCCAGGGAGAAGTCTCTAAGGGCTTCCCACAGTTGCCAGCTTTGAATAACCAAATGCTGGCTATCAAGTGAATTTGGGACAGAGCTTGGCTCACCCCATCCCAGCTCTCCTGAGACTCACTTGTGTAGGGAGCAAACCTGAAAGCCTGGAGGCCCTTCACCCTCTGCTGGGATCCAACACTCACCAAGTGCAAAAGAGATCATTTTTATATGATCAAATGTGACTTTCTGTCTAGCTCTGCTGAAATTACAGCTTTGTTCTCTGTCTGAGCATTGTCCTGGCTCCTGGGACTGCTCACCCTCTCACAGAGCCTCGTCCTTGGATGGCTCATTCACCTGCTGGATCAGGATTCAAATTCTGATGGACATTCAAAAGGTTCTGATCCCACTCTGGATCTTACTGTTTCTTTCTTTATGTGGTTTGACTGCTAAATTATTTTATTTTACTTCCAAATTGCTTTCTTTCTAAGCAGCTGTTACTTTTTGGAGCTCAAATTCTCTGCTGATCTCAGGCTCCCCTTCAGTTTTGCTCACAGTCTTGCTGTGTTTTGTAATGAGGCAGTGAGTCAAGTCAGTTATCAAAGGCATGGAGAGGTTCAGATGCTGGGATGGATATTTTTTCCTTGCTGGCTATGCTTTTCTTGCAGGACCAGGTTGCAAACAGTGGGAGATAAGAAAAAGAGTTCCTTCCTTCCAGTGTGAGCAATGGAGCTGGGAGTGACCAGCGCTCTTATTAAAATGATGTTGAATGTTTCTCCCTGACTCTTTGAGATATTTGGGTTTACCCCAGTCAGTGGAAATAAGCAGTCAGATCCCAGCTGAGACTTGATGTGAGCTGAGGCATTAAAAACAAATCAAACTGGATGAACATTTGGCTTCCATGGAGCATTTTTACATACTGGCTCCTCATCTTCACTGGATTCAGACAAGTTAATTCAGTGTGTGAATGATTAAGGGCTCTTGCCTGTCATAAACTGAGTCCTGAGTCCAGGGAAACCTCGAATGTCAAAGAGGGGAATCCAGGGGGGTTAAATGCACCAGTGCTGCTTTGTGCACAGGGACAATTTAAATCTGGGTACATGTTTTATAGAGAAAGTAAAGAGTCAGCCAATCACCACTGTCATATAAAAGTGTCTTGGGCTGCAAAAGACATGGATACTTTTCCTGTGAGCAGGCAGGGATGCTGGCAGGGACCAACAGGGATCCTTTGCCCTTGTGCTTGCATTTAGCATTACCCATATGCCAGTGCAAACAGGTGGCCACCCAGTGAAGGTGGCAGGCAGTGCCTGTATCCTCCTCCCCATGTGGAGAAAAGTGAGCTGCTGATGGGTGTGGGTAGGTTAGGAGGGCAGAGATGGCATCTGCCTGCTTCCAGAGGGCCAAGCCACAGCCAGCATGGCTGAGTATGACTGCAATGGAATCTGGTGAAAAGTGCATTAAAATGCTTTTCTGCAGATGCAGAGGTCAGGTGTGACTACAAAGGCTGAGAGAATTCTCAGCATCTCAGGATTAATTAACACGTTCTGCCAGTCCCTGCAAACACAAGCTGCTCTCGTGTTTGCAGAGTAGAAGGGGCTGTAAATGAAACAACAAACGAAGAGATTGTTGTCTTAATCAAAGTCTCAAAAAGATTGTCTGGAGAATGAGTTCCAGACCAATCCTGCCAGTCCCTGTGGCTGGCATGGATGCTGGGCAATCCCAGCAGCTGCTCCCACCTTTCCAAGGTGCCCTGTGCTGGGTCCTGTTCCTGCTCCTTTTGCCCCATGGCCAGTTTCTGCTTCCCCACGTGTCCCTACTCCCAGCCAAGCCACTGTCCCAGGCCAGGACATTGCTCAGGGGCTGGCATTGCCTCCCAAAAGCCAAGGAGTTCACAGGTGGTGTGGCTGAGCTTGTCTCTGACCTCTCTTGCTTGGCTACACTGCTCTCTCTCTACCTCTTTGGCTCTGGGCTTACCTGAGCATCTCTTTAGCATGGGCTTGCAGCTTAGTGCAATCCCAGATTATTGTGTTCTGACATCTGCTCCAAAACCAGTTCTAGTTGGGCTCTACCCACTTAGGCATAATTTTCTAGCTCACATGATAGTTTGAAGCCCACAGGAGCTGTTAATGTCTGTTCAGGTGTTCAGCAGAGGCTGGTGTGTGTGGGGAGAGGAGGACTGTGTGTTCTGTGCATCCCTCCCGCCCCAAAGCCATTGTTTTTATCCTCAGATCTATTTTATTCTCCCCACTAGACACTTGGGGAGGACAGATATAAATTAAAAGCAAATTATGCAGCCTGATACCATCAGTCAACAGACACCTATCTCTGCCCACACACCCCAAATTAATGAAACAACCATCACATCTGACTGCAGACTGTGGAAAAGCTGAGGGAGAGGTTTGAAGGTCAAAACACTCAGACACTGTATCCATCATGTGTTTGGGCATATTTTGAATAGTGCTGCATCAAGCAGGTGTCTCTCTCTTTGTGGCTGTGTTTGGCAGCACTGGCTGCTTCAGGTGACAGCCACTGGATCAAAAAGCAGAAGTGGTGGCATGAAATCCCCCTCCGAGGGAAGATGGATGGTGTGCATTTCTGTTCAGTGCATGGAGTAGCTGATGCACTCTGGGACCTGCTCCTGCTGTGGGGAACTGTCTCTGCAGGTGCACAGTCCTGTGGAGAGTGTTGGCAGCCAGGTGAGGGGTGCAGTCTCGGGTTGCTGTTGATATTTGCTGCCCCAAGATGTGCAGGCTGTCTCTGCTTCGGCCTGCGCGGCTGAAGAACGAGTCTGGACTCTTCACTTTTCGGTCTTGAGGTTGTTTATTAATTCTTATCTATAAAATTTTCTTTCTGCTCAGCTGAGGTCTGCTCAGCAGGGCAGCCACAGGCACTCTGACCGCCCCTGAGGCGGTGTTGTCCTTTTATACTACAAACTACATAGAACATATTTACATTTAATTCCCAGTACCTATCACCTATGTCAGACAGTGCACTTCTACTCTAAACCAATCCCAAAGTGCCACCATCACTGCAGAAAATGGAGAACAAGAAGAAGGAGAAAGGCTGGACATGCCCAAATTCCTCCATCTTGTCCCCATAACCCCCATACCAAAAATCCTAAAATCTACATTTTCACCCTGTGATCATTTTGGTATTACACTATTCAAACCTGTGTGACTTTCAGGTCCTCATACAAAGTTGGCAACTTGCAACTGGGGTCAAAATCAAATCCCCAGGTGCTCTGGGCAGCATGCCAAGGTCTCCGAGACTCCTGGAGGGATGTGCTGAGTTCTGACCGTGCAGGACACTCAGCACCCCTTTATTGTGGGGAGGGGGTGCAGGATGCCACTTTTCTTTGCACTGTAGCCCTCCTGCTCCCCAGGAGCTCAGTTCCAGCTGCGCTAGCAGTCAGGGTTAGCAGCATTTTGATCAGTGAGAGATTCAGTGTCCCTGGATCCATCCCACTCTGTCCATCAGCCATCCACCACTTCCTCCCAGCTGCAGCTCAACTTCACCTGTGCAAATGTGTTTTCCCATTAAATCCCTGCTTGCAAAGCTTGCAGAGACTCCAGACACGGAAACCCAAGTGCTCTGGGCTGTGCTGCAACCAGCTGGGTGCTGTTTATTGCCCCCAAAGCTCTCTGTAATTGCAGGAGCAGGGCAGGGCTGGGCTGCAGGCTCCTGTTTCATGGCAGGCAGATGAGAGCAGCAGTTTTGCTCTCATGCTTTCTTCCACACGAGGATTTTGTGTCTCTGCATGAGATCCAGGTCTGGCTGCTCAGTGTGAGCTCACAGAGCTTGGCAAGAGCCCCTGGCCCCTCTTCATCTCTGCCCAGCCTTTCCTCATGGGTAGTGAAGGGGTAACCCTTGTGTTGGAGGGAGGCTCCAGCTGGTGTCCATAAAAGAGATCCCACATTTTGTGTTTCTGTCCTGTTCTCTGCAGAGCTGAAGAGGTAAATTTTCCTCTGCAAACCCACTGTTCTGCTAGGGAAGGGTAAGGCCAGGCCTGTCCTGATTGACTCTGCTCTCCCATGGTGGAAGGTGAGGCATAAAATGAGGCATTTGGAAGGGGATGATGGAAGATGGGAGTGACCCCAGAGGTGCAGCTTGAGGGGCCCACGGAGCAGAGACCTTGAAAACTGCATCCTTGGCACTGAGGACAGCCTTCTCCATGGCCTGCTCTCCATTGATACCTGCCAATTCTCCATTCCTGATTCAGCTGATTACAAGAAGCTGTCATTGCCACGATTTCTGGAGATGGCATTTCCTTCCTCACATTTGCTCCTGTGGCTGTGCAGTGGGAGCACGAGGGTATTTCTTCTGCTTGGTTGAGAAAAGCATCCAAGCTGTCTCCTTGGTATTTCTGCATTTCCCAGGAGCATCCAGCTTGTGAAATGCCATTTTCCCCTGCTGTTAGGAGCTCTGGAAGCTGCAGGCAGCCAGAAGATCAGCATCTTTATATCATGAGGACTTCTTTTGGGAAAAGGCAACTGCATAAGGAATTGTCATGGATGCATGAATGAAGTGTTGAAAATCAGATGAGGGGCAGAGCTTACGGGGAAAGGTGTGTCTCTGGGTGTGCTGAAAGGAAATGTTATCTCCAAATTGCTCATTAAAAACCTCATTTTAATGTCCTGATTCAGATCCTGTTTATTCCAGTGCAATCAGGAGGAGCACAGCTCATGCCAGGGATGTGGCAGTACCCAGGTGGTGCAGCAGGAGGAATTTGGGAGCAGAGGCAGTCCCCGCCCCTGGGACTCCTCACTGTGTTGGAGCACACAGCAGCTATAACCCACCCCAAAATCTGCCCCATTTGGGGGAATTTTGCTGTCAGAATTGAACACAACCCCCAGCTGCTGAATCTTTGGTCTACCTGGCTCTGTCCATCAGTGAGTCAGTCCTTGGTGCTGCTCTGCAGATCCAGTAATGCTGTGTTGGCAGATTCTCCAGGCAGTTCACGTGTAGTCATTCAGACCCTGTTCAAAACCTCATGTAATAAGTTAGTAGCAAGGCAGCTTCCAGAGCTCTGCTCCATTCCAGCCAGCTAGAAATTACACTATTTTCCAACTTCATTATTACCTCTGTTTTTTATTATAGCATCGTTATAGTGAGAAAACTGGAAAGGAAGTGGGGATTGTATAATGCAGGAAATAGTGAATTAATACCTCTACCATATGATGGAACGGTGCAGAGCTGTGACTGTGTCAGGAAAATATAAAGCAAATAAAGATCATGTTGGCTGGGTGAGGATGGGACTTTTCCACTTGCTCAGAGGAGTATTAAGTTGCAAAAAAAATTATTTCTCAGAAATGCAAGATCTGCATTTTCTCTTCTCATGCACGTGCTCTTGCTTTTGATTAAAGCCATCGTAGGGATATTGAATGTGGAGGGCAAAAAGAAGCTTTTATGGTATGTAGATGGGCTTTAGCACATCAGCAGAAGAAAGCTGATTTATTGCCTGAGAAATCGTGTCAGGGCATTTTAAGGAGGGGGCTACGTATGGTAATAACAAAGAATTGTCTATTCCTTATCATGTGCTTCTCCAGGGCTAAATCCTGAGGAGTGTTTATTGGCTCTTGAGCATTTATAACTACTGGCTTTGGTGGGCTGGGATCTGAATAGGAAAGTGCAGCTTGTGACAGCCAGGAATGTAGAGGGGTTTGTCTTTTTTATGCTGAAAGAGCAGGCAGTGCTAAACATCTTTTTATTCTTTTCCTTGACACTTTTTGAATCACATTTGTATTTTCAGGCTCGCTGACCTTACAGTGACACACACAAATCAGACAAACAACCTGCTATTTGCTGTGTCCCCCTGAAATTTCTGTTGGAACATGGAAATTCCACTGCTATAATACATGGAAATGGCTTTGCCTGCAGTTTCTGTGGATGCTCGGCTAAAAGCCTTTGTGAAATGTATCCCTTAAAAAACCCATTTCGTTTATAGCAACACCAGCAGGTAATTAAATGTGCACATATATAATTTTTATTTTGACACCGTCTTTGGAGAAGTGCAGGGATTACTTGGGGTAAACCAGCCCTGCACACAACCTGTGTGTATTTTGTGGTGCAGTTGTAAGACCTCAGCAAATGTGCTTTTATAAAATGTGCTTGTTACTCCCCTCCCTGGGCTGCAAAGAGATGCAGTTTTTAGAAACAATTTCTTATTTATGTATCTTATGATCATTCCAAAAGCCTGACAGCAACGGGATGGAGACGCCACTCAGCTGAGTAAACACCTTGGGAAGAGCTGCAGGCAAGGAGGGGAGAGCACAGATATCAGTTGGGAAGCATCAGTGGGCGAGGAACTATGAATTTTAAAGGATGAAATCCGGATTATACGTTTCTAGAGGCTCTTGAAGGTTTAAACTCTTTACAGCCTGTTGAGAGCAGAATGATCTCTGACTTCCTGCGGGGAGGCCAGCGCAGGGGTGGAGGGATGCAGCTGTGTTACCGGCCTGGAGCAGCTGGACAAGGCTGGGAGGGATGCAAGGAGGGATTTTACATCACCTGAACACGCAGGGAGGAGCTGGGAAGGAGTCACCGAAGCTGCAGTGAGGCCCTGGAAATGCAGCAGCTCTTGGTCTCACTCCTGCTGCCAACGGGACCAGCGTGGAGAGCTGGGGGCAACTCCCGGCGATGCTTTCAAAGTCATAGAGTTATACAGGAAAATTATGGGATGTGAAATAAAATACTAGGCGATCGATGAAAAACATACGTTTATTGAGATGTAACAGTCAATTGCATGGCTGTTAAAACAGCTATAACCGGGTATTAAATAATCAGTTCAGCTGGTATTTATTTAATATAATCGCAGCCTATTAAACCTGAATTAAGTACAGAGTTAAGTGTCTCTGGGACACACGGCTGAAAATGGTGCCAGGAACATTTTATGTTGCCTGAAACCCTTTGTGGAAAAGTTCCACAAACATGGACTCTGCTGAACTATCCTTTGCTTGATGGGGGAAATAAAAGATGAGATTTTAAATTTTGACCTGGGCTGCGGGAGAAATATCTGCAGCTGTCACATAGACACAGACCTAATGTAGATGCTTAATTTCTTCAGATCAAAAATATTTGAGTGACTTCTTGGAACTGTTCCTTTCCAGATTTTTGTACGGTTTATTTTGCTTTACTTGCACATCTTTGCTCCCCTGATTGCCTGACACTTATGCAGTTATTCACACCAGCACAATGTGAGTCCAAAGTAAATGTAAAATGCTGCTAAATCAACACGGGATTTGCTCTGACCTGGCTGGGCTTACAGATGGGAGGTGTGGATAAGGAGGAGCTCACACCCTGGAAATGAGGTCGGAGGACCCGAGGGGATGTAGAGTCCTCAACTCCCAACAAGCTCCCTTTTTGTTTCCAGCAGCTCCCGGGGGTTTGTGCCCCTCTCCTGGGCTCGGGCCATCGCTGGGGTTTGCTCCATGAGTGTTCCAGGGCTGCTCTGGAGGCAGCTGGTGCCAAACACCTCGCAGCAAGCACACAGCAATACCTGGGATGAAATCTATATCTGCTGCTTTCTGGAATTGCTGCTAAACCTCTCCTGGGCTTGGGTCAAAGTTTTCCCGTTTTTGCTTGTTTTATGCCTCTTCTTTCTCTTTATAGTGACAAATGAAACCAAGTGAAGACTCTTGTCTTTCAAATAAATATCCATACCGAATGCCATGTCAACTGCATATGGTGTGCATTATAGATTTATTTTCACGAGAGCTTGCAAAGAAAAACTGCAATCAGAGAGTCAGGACAGACCCTCACTCATTAACCCTCGATGCCAGGGTTTCTTTTACAGGACTTTCCTGAGCCAATATGTCATTTCACCATTCCCAGGGTGTGGGAGAGCTGATGGCAATTTATCCTTCCCACCAGAGATGTGTTCCCCGATTGTGGCAAACACAAGCAGAGGAGGCGATGGAACCACACCGGGTGCGATGCTGCCTCCCAAAACCTCTCCCGTTTTACAGCAGGGGCAGAAATCAGCCAGGATGGGGCAGATCCCGGATCCTGCAGAACCTGAATGTCTCAGTGTAATGAATGGCACCGCTGCAATGCCCCTTCCCCTCCCTCCTGCTAATTATCCCGTGTTTAACAGCCGGACAAAACCCCTGCACCTGCACAGCCCCGGCCAGCACAATGCCAACAAAGCAGCGAGGCAGGGACCCCAGGGCTCTGAAAGCCCACTTAGAAAAAGGATAAGAGAAAAGGGAGGGGAAAAAAAGAAAAAAAAAAAAGGAAAAAAAAAAAGGAGGAGGAGATTCGCTCGCTTGGACTTTTTCACTATTGGAGAGAATGGGTGAAAGCCCCACAAAAGCGGTTTAATAAAGAGGAGAGGGAGAACAAGGCGAGAGGGGAAGTGCAGGGCAGGCTGAAAGGAAGAGGGCTTTCCAGGTTGTATTGTTCCCTCCGGAGATCCTCGCTCAGCCTCTCAAAAGCCGTGGATGACATCAAGTTGATTGGTTTTGCCGCAGCCTTAAAAGTGGGCTGGAGAATCAGTGTGAGCCTCTTGCACACGGGACCCACTTGTGAGGAGCACAAAATGGGTCTCATTCATGGCACTACAAAGCGGGGAGCTCTGCTTTGATGTGGTGCTGGATGGCCCCTTCACCTGTTCCTTCCCTTGGGAAGAGATGTTCCTCCCCTGGGTGAGATATTTTTGCCTGCCTTTTTGGCCAAGTTCTTCCTTAAGATCGCTGCAGTTCAGCAATAGATGAGGCTATGATTTATTTTTTAAAATACCAAAATTATCTAATGAGAAGAATAGAAATAATTTTTTTACTTTCATCCAAAAGTGTAGACTTGCTCCTCCCTGGTCCATACTCATTTAAAAGGAAACCTTATGTAGAACCTGTGTTTTTATGGATGGGACAGATGACTATTTGGCTCAATTTTAGGGCACAACTCTTAGAAAACGCTGCTGCCTTGCCATAAATCGTGGTTTATGTGCCCTGTGGGGAGATTCAGGCTCCCAGGCTGATGGAGGGCAACTCAGAGGGAGCAAAGTGGGGTGCATTGCTTACAGTCATCCGAGGGACAACCTAGCTGCCACAATTTTTTTGTGTGATAGATGAGCTGTGCTGCAGGAGGGAAACCAGAGAGGCTTGGTTAAATATCTTTCCTGAGGCTGCTGAAAGAATGAGTGTTGAGGATGGCCATAGATCTCCAGAGATTCTAACTTCCAGGCCAGTGTGGCCATACCTTTAGTCATCTTTTCTTGTTATTATCTGTATGGGATGGAAATAATGGAGCCCACACAGCCCAGATGAGGTCCCAGATCTGTTGTGCATTTCTCCTTGGCTGAGTTAGCACTCCCTGACCCACGGTTTGGTGCAGAATTCCTCAGAGAGCTCTTACAGGGGGGAGTCTGTTCCCTGTGAATGAACTCCCTGATGTAAGGATTGACTGCTGTGTGTGCTGGGGAGGTCTGGGACACCCTGAGCATACCCACATCCCCTTCACAGCACTCCCAGGAATGCCAGGCATGATGCACACAGGAGGGTTGTGTGTGACTGACCAGTCAGGAGATTGCTCACAAGAGCAGCAGTACAGTCATTAAGGGCTTCAGGCATCACAGGGCTGGTCTCAAAACATGAGCAGAATACAGTCAGGCTTAAATAGCAGAGTGATCAGAAGGTCAGTCCCAACAAGAATCCCTAGGAGTCTAATATGCTGGACATAAATTAGTATCATTAGCTCAAACACCTCAAAATGGGAAGTAAATTACTTCAGACACTCCAGACAGATGGTATCCACACACCAGGCAGAGAGCCCATCTCCCAGAGCAGTGCCAGTCCCTCCCTCTCCTGTGGGCTGGAGAGCAGCAGGGAGATGGGACTATTGCTTGATGTGAATTCCCTGAGCCTCCTGGAAAGCAGAGAAGGGGTAAAGAAAAGCAATTTTTGCCTGGGAACAGATAATTTTTCTGCAAGTACTGCTTCAATTCATCCAGAACATGAGCAGCTGAGAGAAAAACTGGTTCACTAACCCAGTCTCCTGCTGCGTTCTCCTAGAGTGATAAAAATATGGCTGGGAAATGTCTGTACTGTTTATTGCTTTGAAGTCAAATGTGCGCCGGTTATTTTCAGAAACAAGGGAGCAGAAATGCTTTCTGGCTGGCTCTGAGCTGCAAGGCCATGTGACAAATTTCCCTTTCCCTGTCCCCCCTGCTTTTGTACACACATGGATATTTTGACTATATGTACTCAAAGTAGACCAGACCTTGGTGTGCTGCTTGGAGATGTGTGACACGGGAATAAATCACAGAGGAGAGCAAGGGAGGAACATGTGCTGCTGCCTGGCAGCTTGGGTTTGCTCAAGACAAGGCTCTGGAAGAGGCAGGTGGATGCAGATAGATGTAATTAAACATTTTTTACAAGCATTTGCATCTCTAGGCATTCTTTAAGAAGTTAAACCAGACAATAGACTAGCTTGCGTTTCTAACAAACCACAAGAGTTTTTAAAAACCTAAAGTATCAAACACAGTGCAAGTATTCTACGTTCTTCCACAAGTCAATCTATTGTAGAAAGAGCACACAAATCACTAAAAATAATTCTTGAAAGGCAAAAGATGGTTTTGTCACTCCTTCAACAAAAAGCACATTCCTACAGCAGATCAAACCGTGTGAGCCTGTGGGTTTGAGAGGAGATTCAAAGGGTGTTCGGGGAGTAGCTGGGGGGGGGTCAGCACAATGCTGACAGCTTCAGGTGGGGAGAGGGTTCATGGCAAGGAGAGGGGAGAAGAAAGCTGGTTTCTCTGGTTTTCATGGCTACAAGGTTTAAGAGTGGCTGTAGCCTTGGGGGACTCTATGGAAGTGGTAGAGGAGAGGACACAGAAAACACCTGGGCCAGCCCTCTGCCTCCTACAACCACTTGAAAGTGTCCCAGGACATCAGTTCCAAACAGCCAAGCAAAGTAAATCCAGACTTTAAAGAAAGCACAAGTTAAAGAAGATTATGGAGCTCTTTTGTTTCCTGTCGGGTAGCCGCTATTTGCTTTCTGACCCTTGTGATTAGATAAAAGGAAAAAAGCCCTTGAAAAGGTGACTTAGGTGTACTCAGGGCCATGGAAATTAGAGCTGCTGTTCTGACAAGCACGAGATACTGGACCTAGAGCTTAGCAGAGGGCACCAGGGACTAATCCCCCACCTAATGCCACCAAGAGCAAGGCAGCCCTGCCTGGGGCACCCCACAATTCCCAGATCTCCACCTTCCCCTCACAAAGCTGGTGCTGTCCTGCCTGTGACACGGGGGGCAAGGCTAATTGCATGGCCCTGGTGCTGAGAGCAGCCACGAGCAGAGCTCCCCGAGAGCACTGCCTGCTCATCACACTCATTACCATCATCCTGCCCTTCCAGAGGGATGGATGGATGGATGGACGGATGGATGCAAAGCCCCAGTGCCTCGAGAGGGCTTTGTGCACAGAGCTGGGCGCTGACAGAGAGGAGAGCAGGGCCTGGGCTGGGCTTGATTGAGTGTTAATGGGTCCCAGCTGGGAGATAGGCTCAGCTGGGTGCCAATTACCCTAATTGATAAGAAGCTCTGATGGGAGCCTTGGAGGAAGCTGGCTCCTCACCGAACTTACTAAAGGGAGGCTGGAAAAGGAAATAGCTGCTGTTGGAAAGGGGGAAGGCTTTGGTTATTGATTTCCTTTTTTTCTGTTGTTGTTTTCTTGGTGTTGTTTGTTTTGGGTTTTTTGGTCGTGATTTGGAATTGCGCTATTAGGCAAGTGGAAGAATTGAAAAACAGAACCAAGAGAGCTGTGTTGTGGGTTGAGGTTGCAGTGAAACAAGCAAAGATACCCAGAAGAAGGTTTCCCAAAAGCAGGTAAGAGAAGGGAGCCTTGGCAGGGCATCCTGATGGGTGTCTGCTTGTTCAGCTACTTGTAAGGAAAAACCAGAGCTGCATCTTTCTTCTTCTGCTCTGATTCTTTCCTATCACCGGCTGGGGGTCTATGCACAAATCACAAACGGGACGGGGCTGCTGTGGGACGTGCCTTGAGCTGTTTGATTTTCCAGCATCAGTCTCATTACATGGTTATGACAATGGGAAGATGCCACCAGCTCACATCTCAGGCAGCAGACTAAGAACTTAATGTTACAACTCACTTTATAAGTTTTTTGACCAATCACACAAAGCAAAAGCACATTGACAGTAGTTCTATCCAACCACTGTAAGCACAGGTACCTTTGGTTAAACAATGCTTGCTTATTTCAAATACAATACCTGCTTGTAAGCCTTAAAACACAATGCACAGAGCTCCATTATGAAGGTTCAAACCTCCTAATATCTTGCTAGATAAACCTTTCTGTAGCTTAGGGAGTTATTCTAGACAAGCATTAATACACAGACCATTGTTCTATTTGTCTTTGCTTTTCTACTTTTTAAATAATTTTTCTGCTGACCAATCTCATGGCTGCTGCTTAGCTCTAATCACAGTTCTGCTGTATCTGAGGCCTGCCTTTTGCAGCTTCCCCAAAACCCTCTGATTTTGTGGATTCCCACACTTTCCCAACAAGGGAGTGGGGCTGGGAGAGGAGTGTGTGGAAGCTCAGGCTGTCAGGAGATGGTTCTGTGGCTCTGGTCCCCCCTTGCTGTGGCAGCTGTGAGATGCAGAGCTGTGTGCAGGGACTGAGGGGCTGCTCTGATGGAAGGTGGGACTCTGGGGGCCTGCAGGAGGATCTGGCTCATCCCTGTGCTAGGTGAGGGTGCCTCTTGGAGCTTGGGATGGCTCTGTACTCGCTGCTGCATCAGATTCTGTGTCAGTGTTGTGTGGGGAAAAGGGGTCAGGGAGAGCAGCTTTTTGTTGTGTGTCTGCTGGCAATGCTGATGTGAGTGATGGCTTTTGCCTGATGGTTTCCTTCCTCCTGGGACCTGCTTATTACCCTTGGAATAGATGGGAATAGGAGGAAATAGGAACTTCTGGCTGTCTTGGAGTCAGAGTTAACCCTTTGTAAATGAGAAGGAAACTGAGGCATGGAGAGGCCCTGCACCAAGTGCAGTCCAACAAACCTAAATTAGCTCCACTGTGCCAGGTAAATTCAGCCTGTAATCACACAAGCACTCTCTGCTGTTTATTTTGCTGCTGGTTTGCTGAGAATACCTGAAACTTTTCCTTTGCCTGCCAAACTGCTCCATAGCCCTGGCTCTCTTCTGAGAGGTGGAACCTTTGGTGTCTCAGTCAGAGCCCTTTAAATCCTTCCCACAAAGGGTTTTCCTTTCCTGCAGGAGGAAGGAGTGCAGCAGGCATTGCACAGCCTTGCTGCAGTGCCAGACACTGGTAATAACCTCATTAGAAGATCCCCTCTTCATCTTTCTTCCTCTCTAGGACCATAAAGCACTTGCAGATGTGAAGGCAGCTTCCAAGCATGGCTCACCTGCTCTTTGCAGTGCTTGGGCTTGATGCAGCTCCAGGGAGCTCTTTAGAAAGCCCTGTAAAAGTTTCAAAGGGATGAGTGGATGTTTTAAAACCCTTGGATAGGGTTTTCTGGCCCAGGTTTTGTGAAAGTTTTGTTTTCCTGTGATCAGCCAAGGTACCTGGGCAGACCAAAGGTGTGTGTCTGTGTCTGAGGCTGTGTTTTGTACTCATTAGTTCTGGCTTTGTGCATTGCACTGGTCAGTGGGGCACCTGAGCTGCATCATCTTTGCCAAGTGCAGGACTTGCACTGGTTTTACCCTTGTGTGCTGGGGGAAGCAGGCACAGAGGAGCTGGATGCTATTTAACATATTTAACACAACATAGACACCTAAGCTCTCAGAATTATCCTGCCAATATTTTTGGAGCTGGAAAAATGCATTTTTGTTGAAATAATGCATGACACTAATTTGTTCTTATTGTGTCTTTGAGCTATACCTGCACAACAAATTTTGGGCTTGAGGTGGCTCTTTTGAATCCCAGCCTTAGATGATCAGTATTAGAGGCTTTTGCAGAGAGGGTCAGAAGGGAGCAAGCAAGGAGTGATTCTCCTCATTTTATTCTCTCAGGTGCTGTTAAGCAAACAACGCTGGCCATAACCATATGAATTTTATCTGTCTCTGCTGGTGAAAAAGGAAAAGCACAACAGACATTAAGGAAAGCAGCATAGCCTCATCCCCCAGTGCCTGCTGCTGACTTATCAGCTTTTAAATTGCTGACAAATGACAAGCTCCTGTAACGATCTAGTTCAGAGGGTACCTTCTTGGAGGAACACAGGGATGCTCCTGGCAGGGTCATTACTGGAAGTCGTTAATCACGGATTTGATATTCAAAGCTGATGGCGAAGTCAAAGCAGGTCAGCATGCTAATGGCCATCAGCGGTGGCAATGACCAATTTCCACAGAGTTATTGTCAGTGCAGGCAGCCATGAGCAGCTCAGAAAAGGCAATCTTTTATTTTTAAATGGGAGCGGTACGGGGTGGGCTGCAGGGGCAGAATGAGCTGCTGCTGACAGGAGGCAGATTTGCCCCTAATTGGGAGAGGCAGCAGCCAGGAGAGGAACAGCTGGAACTCCAGGGACAGGGAACATTTCCCAGCTGAGACCTCTGCTGTCATTTTGGACAGAGGAATTAGCGATGGTGAGGGCTCTGGATGGCATGAGGAGTGTGTCATAGGGGGCTTTAGCTGCGGGTGACGCTGTCCTGGGGGCTGAGGGCAGCCCTGCCCTGGTGTGGGAGGTGGGCAGAGCTCTGAGCTGTCCAGTCTAAAGGTGGAAAACAAATGCTGGGAATGCTTGAAGTCATTGCTCAGCCATTGAAAACAAAAATGTAATTTTTTTAATTTTTTTTTTAATGTACAGCTGGTTCTGGCAACCCTAAAGACACTCCAGAAACAGCCAAGGCAGGTTTTGGTGTGTTTTCTCCTAGTCCCAAGTGGTAGATGGAGATGGAGGAACCATCTAGAACACAATTGCTGTGAACTGCTGGTTTGCCAAACATGGACAATTTGTTTTCATTTGTGTCCGATAGTTTCCTGCTCTGTCAAAACAGCTGAGTCATTTTTTCCATGAATGTGATTTTTGTTTTTCAAGTATTTTGATATTTCACTTTCTGTTTTAAACATCTTAGTGAGTGGCTCTCCCTCAGAAGTTTTAATTTGCTTTCTTTGAAGGTGGGCACTGGTTCTCACTGGGAGCACAGTGGTGCTGCCTGGCCATGCTTCAGAGCAGTGATGGGTTCTTAGTCCTGTGCTCATGAGGGAGGGAATTTTGTGCTAATGGCAGTGAAAAATTGGAGCAAAAAGTCTGTCCCTGCCCTATAAATCTCCATGTCTAACTCCATCCTGCTATCTCAGGCAGTTTTCCTCAGAAAAGAAAGATAGCAGCATCACGATAGGCATGCTCATGACTCTGAATTATTGACTTGATAAATGTGAATCTGAGAAATCTCAAAGTTATTTCTCTGCACAAGCACGTGTGGTGTGAGAACAACAGCTCTGGGCGTGCAGAGAGCAGACAAGCCCTGTTTGGTCACCCTGACCTTCACCAAAGGGGGGTTTCCATCTGGGAATGAGGCAGGAGCTTCCCACCCCTCCCTTCTCTGCCCTTGTGCTCCAGTGGCCTTTAGCTGGTGCAAGTGGACACACATGTACGAGGAATTGGATGTGAGAGCAGCAATTAATTTCACATCATACCTTTGCTGTCCCTGCTGTGGGCCAGATTTGAACTACTGACCTGGAGCTGAAAGTCACCCCAGTCCCCTAATAGTCCCCCAGTTTTCTTCCTGGCTGTGCTAAAACCCCATGGCCAAGCTGTTCCCTGCCTCCCTCAGGTTTAACCCTCTCCCACCCTCTTCCTTCTCCCCACCTCCTCCATCCCTCTGCCTGCTGGGCATGACCAGGATAAAAGGAAGAGCAATGAGAGCCATATGTGGAGCCTTTTCACCCCTCTGCTGTGGCCTGTGGTGAGCCTGGCTGGGGGTGAGTTGTGCAAATCCTGGGATGCTTTGGGTTGTTTGAGCCTCCAGACATGGCTTTCAGGGCACTGCATCTAGTGGAAATGTGTTTGCTGGGGCAGAGTTGGGTGTGTTCAGGAGCAGAAGACCTGTAACTGGCATCCAGTTGAAGAGCACAAGGCTGCATCTGATTCCTTTCATCTCCATGTGATCCTCATGCATCTTTACCCTGCTCTGGTCCCCTGTATCTCCCCATGTGGTGACAGTGACTGGTGGGATGTACTGGAAAGCAAATTCCCAGCATCTCTGGTGCTGCAAACAAATGGAATTACCCTTTCCCATAACACCATCTACAATCCCTCTTCCTGATGTAGAGTGGGAAACCCCCTCTGACCTTGGGTCTTTCAGCCAAGATGCAAGATCATCCATTTTCCTGTCCTTTGTGCTGCTGAGCCACAAACCTGAAACTCCAGAAGGCAGTCTAAGACTGACATGCCCTCGGGTGGGGAGGTAAATTGAGCGTGGTTAAGTTTCACTCTGTAGCCAGAGGTTGAGGGCTGGAGCTGTCTTGCCTCGAGGACCTTCAGAAACAGAGCTTGAAATGTTATTTCTGAAAGGGGATTAGCCAAACCTGAAAGTATTCCTGAACAGCTCCACCTTAGCAGAGCAGGCAGGGAGTGCCTGTCTGGTGTCTCTCAGCTTCTCTCTGGCCAGGCTCCTTTTGGTGTCCCTGGGCTCCTGGCTGGGCTGGGATGGGATCTAGGCTGGGTGAGCAGCAAAACAGAAAGGAGTTCCCATCTGATGGCCCAGCACTGTGAATTATCAGCAGCTTCCATCCCATTCCCAGTGATCTCCAGCAGCCCTGGGATGAGCAGGAGCCCCTCAGCACTGGGGACTGCTCTTGTTCCCGCTCGCAGCAGAGGTGCCGCAATTTGGGCTGGATCTGCCCAGTGCCAAGTCTTGTCGCTGTGGTTGCATGGAGGGGAGAGGGGCTTCCCTGAGGTGTGTTTTATGAGGCCTAGAAGCCATGTGAAAGGAAGGAAAAGTGAACTACACCCTGGTGGAATATCCTGATTTGGTGCTAGCCCTGAAGAGCCGTGCTGTGGTCTGGTGAGCACCAAGAAGCGAAGGCGTGCTCTGGCAGCAGCAAGGTCTGTGCTGCAGAGAGCTCCCACCCTGGAATGCAAGAGCTTTTATGGGCACTAATAAATTAAACCTCATGTGTTGACTCTAAAAACGTGGTGGTAATGAACCAGCCTGGATTTACAGATAAGGGGAGCAGGGCACAGAGTAATGTGCTCATTTCCCTGTGCTTGCAGGGCTCTCCAGCAGTGTGGGTGGGATGACACCCAGGAGTCCATCTCTCCTGCACAATGGGCTTTCCTTCAGGCTCTTGCTCCTTGCCAAAATGAACCCAAGTATTCTCTTCCAAAATCCCCCCTCTGATTTTCATCTAGCAGCACATGGGGTACTTGTGGCTAGCCTTGGATAGGTTCCTCAGAAAACCAGGCTTGTCGTTAACCTGGAGTTCTCTGTCCAGGAATTCCTCACCAGTGAAGGAAAAAAAAGAGTTCTGGAAATCAGAAAAATGCTGCTGACTCCATAGGTCCCACTGTCTCTGTTTTCCAGAGCTGTGGCTGCTTGGCCATCCCCCTTTTGAGGGCTGGCTGCCAGATCAGTGACAGTTCCTGAGGAGGGGAACACGTTCCTGCAGGTCCCATGCTGAGCAGGAGCTCTGCGAGCCTTCCTCGCCAGCTGACACAGAAACACAAGAGGCACCCTTTCCCCAGATAATATTTTTTTTCCCCTCTGTCCTCTCCCTCTTTCACAGATGTCTTAAGGACCTTACTAAGTCTCACATTCAGGCTCTTGGCCCTGATGAAGCAGAAGCTGCCTGCAGGCAGCTTTTGGACAGCTGGATGAAGATATCACTCGTCAAGCATCAGCCCTCTCCAGGTAACAAATCTTTTGCCCCTGCTGTGCAGGAATGTCTCAGTCACAGGCTCACACCTGAGGCTGTCAGCCTTCAAAGCCCCTCTCCTGGGACAGGGAGGGGGAGTGGTGCACACACGTGCTGCTCTGGGGCTTGGCCCCTCCAGTCCCAGCCAAGCAGCTCCCAGTTCACCCAGGGCACTGGGGGAATCTCAGTGCAGGCCAGAAGGAATCTCATCCCTTAGAAAGAGCAAAAGCTGCTGTTTCCACAAAGGCTCATTGGGATCCACCACTGTTCCCCTCTGCAATCTCCCTGCAGACCCCTAATCCCCTCTGCCACCCCCCACCCACCCAGCTGGGATGTTCCACTCAGCCCCCACTGCTGCCTCAGTCTCCTCCTCTCCCCTGCTGTGTAATAATGATAATAATAACAAACACTTTAAACTAACCTTTGTGTCCCTCCAGGGTCAGGAAGTGAAATGGGAGAGCACGAGGAAGGATTTATGTGAATGTGAAGGACGTTAGTTCAGGAGGTTGGTCCTGCTCAGTGAATTAGTGCCCCTTGGTGTCTTGCTACAGGGAGGTGATGAGATGACAGCTCGGTCATCCTGCTGTCATATGGGAGAAAAAATGAGTGTATTTGGGGCAGGAGTGAAGGCTGGCAGTCCTGGGAAGGTCCACGCCTTCCCTAAACTGCTTGGCAGCCAGCTATGGAGGCTGTGACTGAACTCCTCTTCAGGTGCAAGTGTGGGCTTCAGATCCATTCCCAGTGAATTTTGGCTACTGCGCTCTCTGAGGGATCAGGAAGGTCACATTCCCCTTTTGTAGCAGCATGAATATGGTAACAAGGAGAGTATTTTGCCTCAGAAATCGTGTTGCAGAGGATATGATGACCTTGTTCTGCTGTCTGGGACTCCACAGGGCTTTTGGTTTGTGCAGTGTCAAAAGCAAGCTCTGAGCACTGCATGTGCTGGGCTGTGCGTGGGGAATGGGGTCTTTGAAGCACTATAATGTGTTTTTGCTAGGGAAGCCTCTCCCAGGACCAACAGGAAATTTTCTGCAGTCTTTGCCATGTGTCCCAAAGCATGAATTGCCTCCAGCACATGGTGAGGGTGCTGAAAATAGCAGCATCCAGACTTTCTTTGGGGGAAAAAATTAAATAAATAAATAAATATAAAGAAATGGACACATGGTAGGCAGCAGGAAAAAGGCAGTGATGGAGCCTTTCCAGGGAAAACAACTCTGTTATGGGTTGTGGAGTAAACACAGATGTCTGGAATTGCAAGGAGCAGAGCCATCCTGGTGTGCTGGGAGGGTTTGCCTGGGGGATGCTGCAGGGTGAGACAGCAAATCCCTGCAAAGGGATGAGCTCTGGGACAGGCATGGCAGCCCTGCCTGGGTCTCTCCTCTCCTGGCCTCTTGGCTGCTTGAGTTTTGGTTAGGGGCAGGGAATTTAGGGAATGGGGGAAAAAAGCCACCAACTTGGCCAGAGTCATTGTTGGGTGTTTTTATCAGAGTGGAGTCAAGATTTGATACCTGACGTGTCACTGGGCAATCCCACTTTTGCTCACAGCTTTAAACCATGAGAAAGAGGACCCTGAAAATCAAATGCATTGTGGGTGAGAACTGGCAATGTGCTCTGAGAAGGGAACAGAGAGGAATTATCCTTCCCAGACAAATCTGCGTCCTGCCACTGAGATAACCTCTGCTGGAGGAAAAATTATTTACATTTCAGTTACCTAGATATGGGAAACAAAAGGAAGGAAAAAGCAGCAATTGTTTAAAAAGAAAAATAACAAATCTGTGACAAATAGCTGATCTACTTGTTCCTGTCTGGGAGGAGCACCATGATGGGCTGTAAGGACATGGCAAAGTTCTCCCTCCTCTGCTCTGTGAGCTCCCAGCTCTGAGGGTTCGGCCAGCAGAATTCCGTCCATCGCTTTTTAGGAGTGCATTTCTTGCGCTCGTTCTTGCGCTCGTTCTTGCGCTCGTTCTTGCGCTCTCGTTCTTGCGCTCTCGTTCTTGCGCTCGTTCTTGCGCTCGTTCTTGCGCTCGTTCTTGCGCTCGTTCTTGCGCTCTCGTTCTTGCGCTCTCGTTCTTGCGCTCTCGTTCTTGCGCTCGTTCTTGCTCTCATTTTTTTCTTGCATTCATTGTAGCGGCTGGAAAGAAAGGGAAACTAAGTCTTGAAAAACACAGACGGGAAATATTAAAAATTATGTTCTTGTAACATTTCTCATCTGTGTTTTTGGTTAGGTGTGTACTTGGTCAGATGTGTAGTCACCTGTATTTTTGGTTACGCTTTTTTTGGTTAGGTGTGTGCTTGGAGATATTTTAGCAAGGATTCCTTTTGAAACTGAATTTGACTGCATTTCTCAAGGAAGGGAAGCCAGAGCTGCATCTGCAGAAGTGCTGTGCAAGGAGACCTGGAGCAGCCCAGCTTCCTGCAGTGCAAATGGACCTGGATTCTGACCTCACCCGGGCTGCAGGCAGTTGCAGGAGGAATAAAAAGTGAATCTGGGCTTGTTGCCATGAATAATATGATGTCTTTACATCCTGACCTAATTGTATTAATTCTTCATGGCAAATATCATATGGAAGTGGCTGATTAGTAGCTAGCAATGAGAGTGGTATTGGCCATCTGGTGTGCTCGGCTTGGAAGGGGAAAAAAAAAAAGATCAGGATGAAAGAAAACTGAAACACATGAGTCTTTCAGATAATGAATTAGCCAGATTCATTAAATTTCAGTTCAGATTTGTCTCTGCTGACACTTGTGTATGGTCAGGGCAGGAGGCAGTGGTGTCTAGGAGGAAAGTGATCCCTTCAAGCTGATGGTGGGCAGTGAATTGTGGTTATTTTTCAAGTGAGAGCCCATAAGAAACAGTGGTGTCAGCTCTGTTGTACTTGAGCTACTCACAGGTTTGCTTCTGTTAACCTTATGATAAATTTCTATGAGCTTTACCCAGGGAGTGCAGCTCGTTCATGAGCAAAATTTATTAAAACCAACCTGATTTTTCTTTTGTGAGTAAAAGTAGAGCAGAAAAACTGATCTTTCTTATGTCTTACCTTGGCAAAAGTATCTCAGCTTTGTCTGGCAAGGCAGTCACAGAAATCCTTCCCTTTAAACTCTGCTCGCCTCTGGCTGCACAGGGACAGGCAGCTCAGAGACAAAAGACCTGTCTGTGATTTTGCTCTTGTTGATTTTTAATTTTTTTTTCCTTTCCCTGCAGCCCTGGGAGAAGGTGGTATGATAGAAAGGGATTCTGCACTGACCTGAGCAATGCTGCAGCTCCTCCTGGGCTTGGGCAGCAAAGATCTCCCTTGAGATCTCCCTGAGGTGTGCACATGTACTGAGTGAGATTTGGCTTCACACACCAAGATATTGGGACTTGTGCTGAAGAATTTTGCTGTTCTTGTTGTTGGAATTAGCCAGAAGGATCCCATCTTAGTGTGGAGAACAGGGTGGGAGGCTTGAAATGAGTCCTGAAGGGCTCCAGGGGGATGACAAAGTGGCTGGGTTGGGAAGAGCAGCCAGGGAACCTGGGGCTGAGTCAGAGGTTTCCATCTGTGCAAGGGTTGTCCAGAGGTGAGCTTGAACTCACTCTTTGGCCAAATGTCCTTGCTGGACTGGTCACTGAAAGGCCTGGGCGTGCCAAAAGTTTGCTGTGCTCTGCAGTGCTTCCTCCTGGGAGGCTTTGGGGAAAAAAAAAAAAAAAAGTTTAATTTATTTTTGTTACCAGGGGATTTCCTGCATTGCACCTGTGCAGGCTGGAAACAAGTGAGTGGTGGCAAGTTTGTTTGGAGGAGAGGGTGCTGGAATGGGGGGAGGAAAAGGGATGAGAACTCTTGGCTTAGGCTCCAGAGACCATGCCAAGCCCAGAACTCTGCTAATCCCATGCTAAATCTCTGGAATCAAGGAGGTCTTGAAGGCAACATTAAGGATGGTAAAAAGGGGTGGATAAATTTCTCCAGCAATTGAATTTGGAATACTATTCCAAGACAGCAGCACTGTGAATTGGCAGGGGAGCCCTGATCCCTTGGTGCCAGGTATGGTTACAGGGGGGAGATGTGTGCCTTTGTCTTTATTCCATGTTTATTGTGGACCTAATGAGCTCTGGTTTTGCTTTTAATTTAAGCCAGCCCTTCTTCCCCCCTCTCCTCCCCAATAATTAATGATCAACACCATAATCCAACCTGATTGCCTGACAGACAAGGAGTGCTCTGTGACTGTGGCCTTTTTAACAGGCTCCTTATTAAATGTTCCTATGGATAAACAAGCTGGGGGGAGCCTGCTGGGGGTAATTCCCAAACACTCCAGAGTTGCCAAAGCTCTGGACCAGAGTGTGTGTGCTGAGGGCTGTGGGAGTCATTTTCAGTGGCTTTACTGACAGATGCTCCTAATTGTGTGTGTCTTTCTCTGAGGGATGAGTCATGGGCTGCTGGGAGCAGCAAGAGGTTCCAGAGTAGCTTTGATGGACATGATTATTGCAAGAAGCCCTAAATTTAGGATGCTCTTGGAGGAGCCAGGTTCCTGGGACATGGCTATTACCTTACCTCCCTTTTTAAAGATTGGACTTAATGATGTTAAAGGGCTTTTCCAACTGCAATGATTCATTCAGGCAGGTGCTGGAGGATCTGACCTGGTGATGTTGCAGGATAAAGGCTGATGTGCTGTGGGCTGGGAGTGTGCAAACATCCCATTCCCAGGAGGAAGGGCCTTCCCAGTCCTGCTCCAGCTTGACTAAATGGGGTCTTTCCCTGGATTTATTTCAATTATGATTTTAATGATGGATTTCAGACTCCTGTAGATACCAGGGCTGGTTGCAGGGAAGTATTTCATGGCTGTGGCTGCTGACAGAGAGCTGGGTTTGGTGACCCCACTGTGTCTCACTTGGACTGCAGGATCTGTTCTTCTCCAAGGTGCAGAGCTGCTGCTGGAAATCCTGCAGCTGAGCACTGGAGGGTGGCTGTTGTCAGCTAAGAGTGTAATTTCCTATTTATTTTACTTAAAGGCACAGATGGGAATCACTCTGGATCATTCACAAAATCTGTCTGGGTCGGGGGGCAGTGACCTGCAGGTCAAAAGCTTTGTGCCCTGTGCAGTCCCTGGAGATTTGGGGACATTGAGCTCCAGCCTCACATATTTTGCAGTGACTGCTGCTTTGGGAGCCAAGTGTGCAGCTCCTCAGTGTCCCCTCCCTGTCACACTTCAGCTTTTCACACTGTGGTTTTTGAGGCTAACAAAGCAGCATCTATGGTTCTTTCCTCCCTCACCTTCTTCCCAAATTGTTGTGGCTTGTGTAAAGCTCTACCCAGTGGTGGATCAGCCCATCAGCTCCTCTCAGAGATCACCTCATGAAATAGAGACCATGGATCCTCTCCGTTCCCTGCCAGCCTTTTCTTCTGTAGCTACAACCTATGAGCCTGTGATTTTGTGCCCTGAGGAAGAATCTTGGTGACACCATGCCCAAAGGGGGGTGGGCAGTGAGGCCAAACTTGTATGGAATTCCATTTTTTGGCTGGATGGTGTGATGTGGTGAGCAGGTGTTGTGCCCACACTGCTGCTTCCAGGATCACTGTTTCCCAGAGAAGTGGCTCTTTATTTCTCCTATGGACTCCTGGTGTTTGTTCATTAGTAACCTAAAAATAAACAGCATCTTGCTTAGAAGCAAGCCTTTGCCAGCTGATTATGGGGAACCTAAAATATACTGAACTCTGATTCATCAGGGCATGATAAGATTTGATCCTTTTATAACTGGTATGTGGAGGACTGCTTTATAAATAATAATATCACGTGATTAATGACACAGAAGTTATAATTAATAACAACATCCCATGTGATGGGAAGGGTGAAGGCAGGCAGACACCTTTCCCACCCTGTCTGAAACATGTTGAGGCAATAAAGCAAGTGTTAAAAATACACCTGGCATGGCACTGCATTTAACAACTGCCTCAAAATGAGTCACAAATAAAAACACAAGCTTCCATTGATGAAAAAATTGGAAAATGATGATTAGCAAGTGACCTCAGCTGCAATGGATGGCACTGTGCAAGCACACATAATTATGCAAGTGATTTGCTTAGCATTGATGGTGTCTGCTATGAGGTAAAATCATCCTGGAGCACTGTGGGAAGGTCTGTGTCACAGACATCCTTTATGAAAAATCCTTTCCTTAGGATTTTTCCTCCTGAGAAGCTGAGAGGCCTCAGGAACAAAATGTAAACAGTGGTTATCTGCTGCTGTGGAATGCAACAGGAGGATCTGTGATTGGTCCATGTTGGTTGTTTCTAATTAATGGCCAATCACAGCCCAGCTGGCTCGGACACAGAGTCTGAGACAAAGCCTTTGTTATAATTTTCTTATTCTTTTCTTTGCTAGCCTTCTGAGAAAGTCCTTCTTTTAGTATAGTTTTATTGTAATACATATAATAAAATAATAAATCAGCCTTCTGCAACATGGAGTCAGATCCTCATCTCTTCCCTCAGCCTGAGGCCCCTGTGAACACGGTCCCAGGTCCGTGCAAAGCCAAGCAGGGCCAGCCCTTGCTCACTTGATTCAGAGCTTCACTGAGCTTTGGAAAGCCTCTGCAGCTGCTCAGCCTCTGGGGAGCTGGGATGGTTCCTGCTACCTGCATTTTGCACAGGTTTGCTGAGTCCAAGGCAGAGAGAGCTCCCCCCTCCAGGGACCACCAGACTGTGGAAATATCTGCATGCAACCACCTCACAGCAACCTCAATGGATGTTTGTTCATTTGCTCCAGTGTTAGCAGGACCCAAATGTATTGTTTTCAAAACATCCTTGCTTTTCTCTCCAGCGGTTTTACTGCTTCCAAATATGTTCTGTGCCCTTGCTCAGCAGTAGGTAGTTATTTAAAACAATACATTTCTCTTCTGTGCAGTGCTTTCTCAGAGGTCTTGGCTTGTTCAGGCTTTAACTAGGTTTCAGCATGCAAATTTAATGTGTCATTGTGGCATACTTAGGAATAATTAATATAGAGGGGTTACTTGTAAATTGGTTCTGGGGACAGATTTGTTAGGCCAACCCCAGCAGTGCTTTTCTTTAAATGCTCAAGCTGATGACAGGTTTGATGTGAGAGTGACTTTACTAGTGGGAGGAGGCCAGCAGGAATATTTATATTTTGGATGTGTGTGGTGGGAAGTTTTTGGGGATTTTTTTTGGGGTTTTTTTGGTTTGTTTTTTTTTTTTTCCCATCTTCACTTTCTTTCTGTTCCCAAATTTTGCAGCTGTGATTTGATTTACACAAAGCAAAGATGCAAGTTTGCAGTGTTCCAGTTCCTTCCCTCATCAGGGGACCAGAATGGCAATTCCAGCAACAAATTTGTTCATTTGGGAAATGGGCTGGGGTGTTCCAAGTGTGACATGAAGGCACATGAACTTATCAAGACTTGGCTGAGATGTGGCAAATATTGATGTATCTGCTATAGCATGAAGCTTTTGTTAAATATTTCCAGGAGACTGGAAAAACTTTGGGGGTGCCAGAGTCAGCTCTTTTGCTATCCACTAAAGCTGGCTGACCCTTGTTCACTGCAGTCCCCTTCTGGGAGCACAGTGCTAAATATTTAGGAATTATTTGTAAAATTATTTGTAAAATGCAAAAAAAAAAACCCCAACCATTTGGAAAGCTGCAGATTCCCTTTTAAACCTCAAAGAGGAGGGAAAGCCCTCCTGTTTTGGGATGCAAACTGGTTTGTTACAGAAAGGGATTGGGAACAAAGCTTCCCTGAAACATCTGGGGCTGATCCCCATCAGAGTCAGGATGCAGGACCAGATGGTCAGCTCTCCTGTGAAAATTCTATTTTTTATTTACATGAAAAGACACTTCTAGTTGTGGGGGAAAAATGTAGCCAATTCTGCTGTGAAGAAATGCAAGCAAAAATGAAAAGCTCCTCTATTCTGACAAACTCCCTGCCTGTTTGAATGCTGTATCAATAGGAGTATGAAATGAGGAGTAAGGAGATCAAGAAGGAAAAGCATCAGCTCTTTTTTGGCTTTTAGGGACCAGCAGAAATACAGAGGAAAATTGCTGATAGCTGATATATTGACCAGTTTTCGTTATAACTTCAGGTGTTTCTTTCAGCTGAAACAGAAGATATGATATGTCTTGATTAAATGAAATGTCATCTCAGTGTTGAATTAATTACGTAGAACATGGGCAAGGACTTGGTATTGTATTAATTTGGCTGCTCTGGAGAAAACATCAATAGGCTGTTTGTGGATGACAGCTTCATACTCTGTCAGCTTCTGCCTAGAATCTCACAGCTCCTTGCAACTTCTGGTCTGTTAAGCTTGGTGTAGAGGCAGTGAAATCATTAAAATTTCCCTTTTGCACAAGCTAGAGCAGCACTATGAGAACTTTCAGGCTTTTCCTCTGCAGTTCAAAGCAATGGGAATTTGTTAGGGGTGTGGAGGACTGGACCCTAAATAAGCCCCTGAAAGCCTTTCTGGTCGCCACCAACTTGCACAGGATTGACCTCAGAGATGGAGAGAAAGACCAGATTTCCATGTTATTCAGCACTGGAGATTTTAGATGAATGTTGAGTTGCTCCCTGCCTGGTGGCTGATTAAGAACCAGCCACAGCCAGGGGATGGCAAAGATCAAGATTGGTTTTACAAGCAGAGATCGACTCAAGTGAGTTGTCACAGTCTGCTTTTCTGGGAAAAGGCGATTATAACTCAGGAAGTTCTGATGTGAAAATTATTTTGGCAGATATGTTCTTTTTTTAATAGTTTATGCATGCAAAAGCAATAGGGGAGATAAGGTGATGGGAAAGGTGAATCAAAGCAAAAAAATCTCTTTGTGTGGGGTCATGTTTTGTTTCAGAGATGTGCTCAAAGAAAATGCAGAGATATTCCCTGGATTTGCCACCACATTTAATATCTCATTTCAGGCTTGAGGAGAGGATTCCTGGAACTTTGTAGAAAGGCTTAAAACCTGCTTTTATGAAAGACCCCATGGGCAGAGATACAATGGCTGATCCACCCACGGCATCCCAGCCCTGATTTGGGTTATTCTTGGGGCCAGGCAGGATAATGGGGTGCTCAACCCCTCACCCTCCCACAGAGATGGCCAAAAAGCTTCTGGTCCCTGTCAAGGTGCAGAGCTCTCCCTTCCAGGTAGAGTCCCAAGTCACCATGGTTGTTATGGCAGTCGCCCTGGGAGGTTTCACAGCACAGATGTAGTTTTATGGTTATTATTTATTTTTATGGTTCATTGGATCAAGGTTCCCCAATTTGCTTCATAGCTCTCCAATGTCAACAATTATCAGGCAGCTGCTAATTGGGGGCTGGGTCAGAAAATCAGCAGCCTCCTATCACTGAAAATCTCCGTGGGTGATGTTTCTGACACCTCCAAAATCAATGGCAAAGAGCCCAGCTTGGAGGAAATTTAGACACTGAGGAAACCAGGAACACACCCTGCTCTCCTGTACCCAACTCCAGTGACAGCTCTGAAACCTGATTTCCACACTGATAAAAGCTAATGAAGCATGAAAGAGCATCATTAAGCCATAAGCAGTTTTTGCATTAGAGACTGGATGCAAGGAAGGATCTGTTGGGTTTTTTTTTTGGCTTTTTTGTGTAACTGAGCGACTGTTCTAGAGAATTCAACCTTTGGATGAGTGAAAAGGAGAGGCAGACAAAAGATAAGAGGAGAAGAAAGAATGATGACATCATTAGAAGAAAAAGGAAAAGGGTAAAAGGATTAACTTTTTGGACAACATTTCTTAAATTTCAAATTCTTGCAAAAGTAGCAAAAAATGGAAAGTAAAATGTAGACTAGTCATAGTTTAGTTCCAAACTTCCACCCCCTCAATGGCAAAAAAAAAAGGTCAGACAGAATTTTTGGTCTCAAAACTTTAAGACTTTTAAGTTCTGGTTGAGTTTAAGCCTCTAAGTGCACTTAACCTTTTAAGCTGAATTTAGTTTTCTATCAATTTCTAGGAGGCAAAAATCTTTAAAAATAGCATTTTGCACCTGCTCTAGCAGTGGCAGAGACCAAACTGTGCTCCATGATCCTTGCTGTCCTTGCTGCCACCTGTGCCATGGTTTCCAGGTGGCAGATCCTGCAAACCTCGTGACAGCTGCAGTGCAGGAGGGGCAGGAGTTGGATCCATCCAACCTGATTATTCCACAGGCTTGGATGGCAGGTCACAGGCATTTCTCTGAGCTGAGCAAACAACTGACATATGTGCACTGAGAACAACTTCAAAATGTGCACTTGATAGATTTTAAATTATAAGACACTGATGTTTTGTGCTGTTTTTTCTCTGAGAAACCACTAAATCTGTCGTGCTCTGCCCACGTGCCACGCAGGGATGTTGTAACTCCCCACCCAAGCTGATTCCCCAGCCCTATATTTCACCTTCCTTTTGATGGCTCTGTCATTTAAGCCTTCAGATAATAGGCCATTATTCTCAGAGTTGCTATTATATTTTATTAATAGGAAGGAGGGGGGGGGGGGAATTATTGTCACAAACTCTGAAGGATTTGCACTTGGAGCACTCAGAGCTCTCCAGAAGGGCAATTCATTCATCTGCCTTGCTGGATGGATGTAGATCTCATCCCTTCCTCCCTGCTTTTCCTGGTGCTGCCAGCCTTTGCCAGCCATGGGGACAGGTCCCACCCCAGGCTGGTGGCAGGAGCAGCAGTTTGGCCTCCCAGGAGTTATCCAGAGAGGGCTCTGTGCCAGCTGCAGTGGTGGGTGATGGATGGAGGCTGGGTTAGTGCAGCTGAGCTCTCCTCTCCCATCTGTGCGTGTGGGTGTGTGTACACGTAGAGGCAGCCAGAACAAGTCTGTTCCTGTTTGGGAGATCAGTGTCAAAAGTGGATTTTGTAAGAGCTGGCCAGGCTCCTGTTTCCACATTACTAACCAAAAGCAGTTAGAGGGTTTCTTTGGGTGCCTCTGCTTTTCCAAATCACTGCATGGCTGTGTCTCTCCCTTCAGAAAAGGGAAGGATGTGCTCCAGAGCCTCTGTGGAGGTATGGCAGAAGCTCATCCCAGTTTGGTGGGGCTGAGCATCACATAATAGGGTGGCCAAGGTGTGACTGCAGCAAGGAGGGAAGGAAAAACCTGTGCTGGGGGGTGGGGACAAGCCTGCAGAAAGGTTTCTGCTCCCCTGGTGCTTACAAGAAAGGGATGAGTACAGACACGTTGGATCCAGCTGTGGCTCCCTTTGTGTCTGCACAAATTGTACCTTCTCCAACCTTTCAGACACATAGGACAAGGATTTTTTTTTTCTTCTTCTTCTTCTTTTTCTCTTTCATTCATTACCCTTGGTGGGGAGTCAGCTGCTAATTGCAGTGTCCTGCATGTGTCCATCACTGCCCACTGAAAAGCATCTTCTGGGGCTGTTTTAAGCACCATTATACAGCTGGGATGGGGGAAAGAAGTGAGGTGTGGTGGAGGAAAGTGGCTTTGTGGCTGCTCTGCCTCTGCTAGCAGGAGGAGGGGGAAAGGAAGGGGAGCATGGCTTGCTCCAGTCTGTGCATCATCCATCCTGCTGCATCTGGGGAGAGGGGTACCCTGAGCAAGAGCTGGCCCTGAGGGGAAATAAAACACCTGTGGTGGGAATCAGCTTTTAGCTACTAGCCATTGCCTGACTGGTTTGGGTTTTTTCTTGTCTTTGACACGTTTTTCTCCAGCTCACTTTTCTGTCAGGCCCAGAACAAATGGTGTTTAATGTGCAGATACAGCCCACAGCTGGGATAAATGTATGCATTCCTGCACCTTTGACTAGCTTTAGGTATTTGTCTGGGGGAGCAAAAGTGCTTCCATATTCTTGGAGAAGGGTCGTGCATTTTATGCAGAGGAAGAATATAAATTCATAGCTACCTACTACAGCAGTAGCAGCTGGTTTTATTAGACCTGCTTGTATCCTAAATGGTCTGGTGCAGTCACCAAGGTGCTGGTTTAGAGTCTGAGAGAGGATGCTGGCAGCAGGAGCACAGGTGGGCTATAAAAATCCCCTATGGCCAAGCTTTGGGGTGGTGGGGCTGGAAAATTCCTGTGTGTGACTGTGGTCACAGGGGTCTCAGGGTGAGGGAAGAGATGAGGATCTGACTCCATGTTGCAGAAGGCTTGATTTATTATTTTATGAGATATATTACATTAAAACTATACTAAAAGAATAGAAGAAAGGATTTCTTCAGAAGGCTGGCTAAGAAAATAATAAGAAGGAATGATAACAAAGGTTTGTGGCTTGGACTCTGTGTCCGAGCCAGCTGGGCTGTGATTGGCCATTAATTAGAAACAAGCCAACATGGACCAATCCCAGATGCACCTGTTGCATTCCACAGCAGCAGATAACCATTGGTTACATTTTGTTCCTGAGGCCTCTCAGCTTCTCAGGAGGAAAGATCCTAAGGAAAGGATTTTTCCTGAAAGATGTCTGTGACGCCTGTCCCTACACCCAGTCCACGCTCTGAGCTCCAGAGGTTGGTTCTGCCTTTACCTTAGGGTGAGCTGGGGCAATCACCATCCCTGGCAGTGTGTGAAACCCATGCAGATGTGGTGCTTGGGAGTGTGAGTGGTGAGAGCTGGTTGGACTCGGTGATCCTGGAGGTCTTTTCCAGCCTAAATGATTCTATGATTGTTAATGCAAAGGCTGCACTGCCACAAACCAGCACTGACCAATTGATATCCACTATGGAAGGACTTGAAGATGATCTTTCCCAGAAGAAACACTGCCAAACATCATTGCTGACAGAGCTGGAAATAGAAATGGGAATTCTTGACTCCCTGTTCAATCTGCAACCAACAGATTTCAACTGCTGAAAGAAATCAGTTGGGAAGTCAGTGGGTGCTTTGATATTTTAGCTGTTCATTTTCAGTGCTTTTTGTCATGTCCTTTTACATCATGAACTTCAAAAATTCCTGGTTGGCTACAAACAGTATGGTCTGGTTTTCAAAGCTGCTGAGCTGTTAAGAACATTTTGAAAATTAAAATAAGGACTTTGGGTTCCCAAATATATCCTCAGGAGCCCAGGTTTAAGCACCTGGGTTTGCATACTTTGTTTTTATTATCTGCACCTTTAAGATAGGAAAACAAATACAATTGCTGCTCAACACTATCATTAATCCAAGCAACTTGAAGTTAGTTTATTTTGTTATTAATTAGTCAATTAATTCTGTTTGTTAATTCACTCTGTTGCAAAATATCAGGCTGAAGAAATTTTCTGTACATTAACACAATAAATCTTAATTTGTTCCTGCTGTTTTCTGAGTAACCCACAGCCAGCAGAAGTCAGATTCATTTATTTTTTCCATTTTCTCTGGTTAAGTCTAATTCTTGGGCAGTTTCTTCTGTCTCTCTGCTGATTCTTTGATTTTTAAGATCCCAAGGTTCAAAAGGTCTTCAGGGAGACCTTGTTTGTGTCCTGAACTCAGGAGCAAGTATTGCAGGTCCCAGTTTGAAAAAAGGAGCTGCTGATACTAATTATTTTTGTTGCTTGTTTATCTCTTGATAGTTCCTCCAATCCAATTAAAATCATTGCTGTTCCTTGCAGGTGGCATGGATCTTCATTTGGATTTTCATAAACAGCAGCAGCTTGTGAAGACAACGCTTCTGTGAAGGGTAAATTCACTTTTGAAAATTCACCATGAAATTCACTTTTGTTCCAAAAAACAAAATGAAAAGAAATGCAGAGACTGTGGAGCTATCACAAGCCTCCAGCAGTGAAGATTTAAGATGGTAAATATTGCAAAGCTCTTAATAACCCATATATCATGACTCTGTTTTGATGATATTGAAAGAATTTGGTCTTGAATTACTGATAATTTCTGAGAAAGCTGCCAAGAGAAAAAAAACAAAACGGGCTCTAGAAAAAAATACCGTTTAAAAAAAAAAAATCACCATCCAATTTCAAACTATTCCCTGAGAAAATTATCTTTAAATGGCAGAGGGCAATTGGTGTAATGATTTAAAGTTGGGCTGGAGGTTGCAGGCTGCCTGTGGGTGCTGGCAGTGGGATGGGGGGCAGTTGGAGGCTGAGCTGTGAGACACAGAGTGCTCCAAGGAAAGGCTCCCGGTGCCACTGCATGAAGTTCATATTGAGCAGTGACGTTTGCACTCCATGGGAACCCAAGGGAGGCAATTAGGAGGGCTGGAGAGGGAGGGAATAATTTTACCTGTCAGGTTTGGAAGTGGGCAGCTCTGGGAGCATGTGGGAATAGTTGTGTGTGTGTGAGAGATCCGGAGACTAATGAAATAGAGAGGCTTGGCGGGGACTGTCAAGGCTGTGGTTAGAGGTGGGGAAAGAGCTGTTTCCAAACCCACAAGATTTATTTCTGGAGCTGGTGGGTAGGTGGGAGGCAAAGTTAGCAGGCTTTACCCTTCAGGGCTTTCATCTGCTTTAAGTTCAGTTGAAAATATTGCTACTTGTAGGAGCAAGCAGGCAAGGTACCCATGTACATCTTACAGGTGACTTTACATTTTTATTTAAAATTTTTTCTCTCTTTTTTTTTTTTTTTTTCTCCCACTCTTTGATTGCTCAGTGTGTGAATAAGGAGCCATAGGGAGAGAGGGCTCCAAATTCAGTGCTTGCAGCTCACAGGGCTCCCAGTGGTGCAGCACTGCCCAGAACTAACCTGGCAAACCTGAGCTTTCCTTTTGGGATGGGAGATTGAACGGTGCTCAGCTGCTGTTGAGAGCTGTGCAAAAATGGTCCTTGCTCCAGGAGCTGCTGGTACCAGCACTGGTGCAGTGCATGAATGTTCCTGTGCCCACAGGAAGGTTTGGCTGAAGTCTGATCTCAGCTTTGTGATCAACATGGTCCTCAGTGAGTGATGAACCCCAGATCTTTCATCTCATTGCTTTTAGGAGTTGTGCATCTACAGTATTTTATATCCAGGGCAAGTAAAGCTGATGAGTGTCACAAGAAGTCCACATCCAGGGTTTTTTTATTGTCAAATTCTTAATGATTTTCAAATTGGATGTGTGGGGGTGATTTTTTCTTTTTTTTTTCTTTTTTTTTTTTCCTTGTTGTTTCCTTGTTGTTTCCTTGTTGTTTCCTTGTTGTTTCCTTGTTGTTTCCTTGTTGTTTCCTTGTTGTTTCCTTGTTGTTTCCTTGTTGTTTCCTTGTTGTTTCCTTGTTGTTTCCTTGTTGTTTCCTTGTTTTTCCTTTTTTTCCTTTTTTCCCTTTTTTTCCTTTTTTTCCTTTTTTCCTTTTTTCCCTTTTTTTCCCTTTTTTTCCCTTTTTTTCCCTTTTTTTCCCTTTTTTTCCCTTTTTTTCCCTTTTTTTCCCTTTTTTTCCCTTTTTTTCCCTTTTTTTCCCTTTTTTTCCCTTTTTTTCCCTTTTTTTTCCCTTTTTTTCCCTTTTTTTCCCCAAACAAACCCTTCACCCTATTTCAGTGCTTTCTCGAGGCACGTCTGTGTTCCTTGCTGTGGAAGAGGTCAGTGGGGACAGGACCTTGGACACAAACAAGATTTCAAACAGCCTGAACCATCTGAGGGTCCCTCCCTGATTGTTTCTAGGACAAAGCCCAACTGCAGGCACGGGAAGGAATTTCAAATTAGCAGCCAAACATCTCAGGACCTTGGTTGTGGTGCCCTGGATCAGCCAGCAGTGATGGGTGCAGGTGTCATTGCCTCTCCTCAGTGCCCACACAGGCACCTGCCCTGCCTCAGCCAGAAATCATTGGCCAGGACCACAGAATATCCTGAGCTGGAAGGGACCCCCAAGCTGTGGGTGTGAATATGAATACGTGCATCAACTGCTGCAGCAAAGCAAATTTATCATCAAGCAGTGCTTTGAGCTGACACACTTGTGTGTCTCTGAGGCAGTTATTTTGGGGGGAATATATATATATATATATATATATATATATATATATATATATATATATATATATATATATATATATATGAACTAAGGCTTAATAACTTGGCTTGAGCTGAGGGCAGAGAAGGCAGCTCACTTAGCCTGAGGAATGCTTTTGACAGAGACTCGTTGTCGCCACATCTCTTGGCTGGGAATAAGTTGTACCTTTCCTGCAAATGGAAATATTTCTCTGAAGCCCAACAGCTGCAGGAACAGCAACTTGCCTCTTGAGCACGTTTTCAGTTTTAAAACCCATTTCTAGTCCAGCAGCGAGGAGAAAAAACCCCAAAGCTCATTCAAATGAGCTTTTTAATGGAAAAAGTCACATTAAATCTAAACCAATTTCATTATCTTGAGTCATGACTTTTTAAAGACTGGGGGCTGAGGCTGCAGTTAACATTGCCTTAGCAATGCTCAGTATTTATCTGTGAGTAGAAAGGCAATGGTGGGGAAGGGCTGGTGGTGTTACTTTTCTAAGGGCCTGATCATTTAGCTATCTAATTTGGGAAGCAGGACTATCTCTGGCCGGCTCTTATCACCCTTTCAGCGAGGCAGATAGCAGCCAGCACATTACTCAGCCTTACCCCATGGATATCTGGTGTCTGAGTGTGTGTTACAGAACAGAGCACTGAGACCTCTCAGTGCTGGGCACAGAAAAGTGGCTTCAGCCCCACCTGGTAAGAGCTGGATGGATTTGTCCTCTGGGCTTGTCCTCATCACCTGAATTGAGAGACCCTCGGTGGCTCTGCTCTGTTCTCACTCAATTATTTACTTCTTCTGGGGAGGGGATGTGCTGTGAGATAGGAAACTTTCCTAACTTGCCTTATAAACTGCAATAATGATATGGGAAACTTTATTTATAGCTAGAGAAGGACTTTCATTTTTTCCTATCTCCTGCTGTCTTCTCCCTGACAGCTGGTGGTGAGGCACCAGGGAGAAATTTAACCTCTTACTGGTACTTTGCAGCTTTGTTTTCCCCACAGGGTTTCAATGTGGGTAGCTTCTGTGGGAATTTTTTTCTTTTTCTGTTTTGCAGATGGAAAATAGAGACATGCAGTTCAGAGGTGTTTGTAGGGAGTCTTCTGCCTTGAAACAAAACCCTCAAACTGCTCCAAAATAACTTGTCAAGTGCTCTCCATGCCTTCTGATGGACCTTATGGATTATTTTTATGGACGCTTGTGATGCATGAAAGTGAAAATGGTCACTGCAGAGGTTGGAGAGCCATGGGTAGAGCCATGAGGCTGGTAGGAAGAAGGTCCAGGTTGCCCTTGCTCACTGAGATGTGACACATCCCACACTGACCAGGGTGGCTGAGAAGCACCCATGGCTTTGTTCCATCACCCTTAAACCTGCCCCAGAGCAAGCTGGCCCTTTAACAGGAACCCATTGCCGTGTGTCTAGAGGGGAGCAGAGACAGAAAGGAAGTAATATTGAGTCACAGCAGTCAAGAAGGATCAAAGATTGGCTATTTTTGACACACAAAAGGGTAAGTGATGCTGAACTCCCTCTAGACTGATTACAGCTGAACACAAAGCATTTTAACCTCTTAATCCTCACTTCTGAGTTATAGCCCCCACACTGAGGGCTTTGTGGCTTTCTGGAGATCCTCTGCTGCGTGTGACCCTTGTCCCAGGCAAATAAAAACACACCCCTGGCTGCTGCACAGCATGTGCTGAGTGCTGAGCGTGGTGCTAATCCTGCAAACTCTGGGGTTTTCTTGCCTCCCTCACTGACCATAAGTGGAATCCATGGGAATTCTGACAGAGAAAAGCAATCAGGTTGGATGGGGCTTGGAGCAACCTGAATAGTGGAAAGTGCCTCTGCCCATGGCAGAGAGGTTGGAACAAGATGATCTTGAAGGTCACTTCAAACCCAAACCACTTTCTGTGATCTATGAACTATGGATGTAATCTCTCATTTCCCATTTGGATTTGTGGAAGCAGAACCCCAGTTTCACCTCACTGTCCTGAGGACAGCCCTAACCTCCCTGAGTTTCCCATCAGAGAAGCTGTTCCTGGGCTCTCCTCTGTCATTTTCCCTCCCTGGCTGTCACAGACATCTTTTATGAAAAATCCTTTCCTTAGGATTTTTTCTTCCTGAGAAGCTGAGAGGCCTCAGGAACAAAATGTAAACAGTGGTTATCTGCTGCTGTGGAATGCAACAGGTGCATCTGTGATTGGGCTCATGCTGGTTGTTTCTAATTAATGGTCAATCACAGTCAGCTGGCTTGGACACTCTGTCTGAGACAGAAACTTTTGTTATCATTCCTTCTTTTTCTATTCTTATCTAGCCTTCTGAGGAAATCCTTTCTTCTATTCTTTTAGTATAGTTTTAATGTAATATATCTCATAAAATAATAAATCAAGCCTTCTGCAACATGGAGTCAGATCCTCGTCTCTTCCCTCATCCTAAGGTCCCTGTGGACACTGTCACACCTGGCCATTCAGGTATCCCCTCTCCAGATCCTGAAAGGTTCCTCTGTTCTTTCTAGCACATGGGACTGGTGTTCTCTGTGAATCCACATCCACTGATTGTAGATGTGAAAGCCTTGTTTTGGTTTGAGCCTCGTTTGTATTGTTTTTGGTTTGCATATTTGGGCTTGACATAAAACCCAGCAGAGAGACTCTTCCTTGGCCAAGGCCACTGCTGCACTCACTGCAGATGAGCGTGGTGCTCCAGGGAACCAGTTTTATTCCAGGCCTTGCCAGTGATTCATTTCTGGATGCTGCCTGCGTGATTCCCTCTGGGCCTCAGTTTCCTGTTCTGTAAAATGGAGATAATACCCTTTCATGGCACAGGGCTGCTTTGAAGCCTGTACAGAATTACTCTGATGTGTTTGGATGAAAGTTTCTCTAAAGCAGATTTAAAAAAGCATGCAGCTCTCATTGAGGGGTTTGTATGGAGTGATCAGGACCCCAGAATTACTTCCCAGGATGAATGTGTCTGTGTTGAACCCTCAGACAATGCTGAACACTGAAACTATATTCATGTAACTCTTCTAAAAGCATCCACTGTTGGTGCCCATGGCAGGGTTTGCTGCTATTCATTCTTTTTGTTTGTTTTATGTAAATCCTTTTTCCTTCTCATTGAAAACACAAACAAAAAAGGGGATGACCAAAAGAAAAAAAAAAAAAAAGAAAAAAGTTTTGCTCTGTAAGCCCCATAAAATTGATTCATCTTGAAGAAGTTTTCAGCAGGACCAACCCTCTCTGCCTATCTGTGTGATTTTAAAACAAACTCTCCTCTTTCTCTTGGCTGTCATGTTATAGAAGAAATGCCCTGAAAGCAGAAATGAAAGAGAAAATGCAGAATTTTTGTCTCCTTGCCTTTCTCACTCCGGTCCCTTTATGTGCTCTCCCGCCGCCCCCTCCTCCGTGCCCTCCCTCCTGCTCTGCCTCAGTTCCCATTGAAATGTCAAATGCAGCAGTTGTCTGCGAGTGAAAGAGGGACTCCCTGGTGGGAACGGGCTGCCCTTCTAACCTGAAGGCCTCGGCTGTTCTCTTCTCCCCTTTTTGGTGTTTCCCATCCCACTTTCTCAGAAGATGTTGTGTGGGGCAGCACAGGCTCTAAAGGAATGAGTTTCTTTTCACCTGGCCATGTGAATGGGCTGGCACAGAAACCCTGGCTTATTCTCTCAGACTCTGGCAACAGCTTACACAGAAAGAGATTGTTTCGAAGAGCTGTCTCTTTTCTTTCTTTCTTTTTTTTTTTTTTTTTTTTTTTTAGACCAAGATAGGGGAAAAAAGGCTGAGAGATGCTGGCTGTATTTTAAGCTCCCTCCTTGGGTGCCAAAGGAGTCCTTGGAGTTTTGTTGCTGCTACTTTTGTTCCTTTTATAGTTTCCATTCAAGCCCCAGGCTTTCAGCTCCCCTTTGTCTTAGGTCCTACTTTTCCCAAGCAGTTGACATGAGAATTAGTTCAGAAAGATGGTGGAGGTTCATCCAGGACCATTGCCCCATTTTAGTCCAGGGCTGTAGTTTTTGACTCTTTGGTGGAAATTTGGAAAAGAGTGACTTTTCCCATGCTTCTGTGAGCAAATTATTTAGTTTCAGATGAGCTCTGTCTGAAAACACGTGACAACAGTGTGCAAAATGCACAAATTCAATCCTAACGTTGAGTTTTGTCACTTAAGATTGGAGAGGCACCTTAAAGGTGAAAGAAATAAGGGCTGCATGAGTTTTCAACTTTTTCCCCTTTTTTGGCTCCCTGTTTATCTGTTTAATGTGGCTGGTTGTTTTTTGCAGCTTTCTGTCCTTTACCAGGACCTTGGGCATTTTAGAGCTGGTCCGTTGAACCACACCAGAAAGGTACCCAGAGGAGACTTTCCCTCCCTTGCTTTGGATGTCTTTGCTTGGCTCCTTCAGAGCACTGTCACTTATCCAGCTCACTTTTGGCCATGTCTCTGTGCCCAACTCATTATATCTAAAGTTTATATATATTCAAGAGCAAATTATGCACATGGCTTGTGAGTGATTTGATTGCCAGCGTGAGAAATGCACACGCTGCTGATCCTGAGGAATGGAGCTGTCGCTTGCTGATTTAATGAGTAAATAATGAATTATTCTGAAATACTGTAGGGATATTATGCCAGTGGTTCTCTTTTGGTCTTTATACACATTTTAACTCCAGTTGGTTTTTTGTTGTGTGTGCGTGTGGTTTTTTAAAAATCTGAAGTTTATTTTCGCAGTGGTGCTTGGAAAGCTGTAAATGATCCACAAGGAATTAACAGACAAAAATCCCTGGCTCTGCTCCACCCTATTGAAGTCGATGGCAAAACTCCCATTGAATTCAGTGGAAGTAACAACCAGGCCCTGTGAGAGTAAACAATAAATCAGTTTTATAATCACAATATTTCTCTACGTCCGTTCTTAGTGCCTTATGTGGCAGAGGTGTTAGTGCTTGTATGATGATGAAAGGCACAGACAAATCACAAACATCTCAGGTGAAATACAGGCTAAGGTGAAATTTCTAAATTTGAAAGCTTTGGGTAAGCTTCACCTTTCAGGCAGTATTTTGGAAACCTGCACTCCAATTCTGTTAATGACAATTCATTTTGAGAGGTTGAACTGCCTCTCCATCCATCATGTAGCCAGCAGGTGCAGGAGAACATTTCCCCTTTCTAGTTTGTAAAAAGTGCAGTTTTTAGAGACATGGGAATGTGAGAATCAGCAAACTGATTCTCCTGCCTGGACAAGTGGACATGTCACAAATCCCATTCCAAAACTGATCAGGAGGAGATGGATCATCTCCTGCCAGAGACCTGCAAATGTGGTTAGAAGTTTGCAGAAGCTTTTATCCCTGTGTCTGCTCTGGCACATCTCAGCATTAAAACTATTCTGTTAAATAATAGGAAGGTATAAATAGCTCAGAGGTTTAGTTCTTATTCAGCCTGTTCTGTCAGCAGAGTCCAAATCATTTGATTAAGGAAACAAATATCAGTATCTTACATTTTGGATGGGGGAACCCATGGGCCCTGTGGCACAGCCAGATATTCAAGGATGGAGTTCAGCCTTTTCCTAAGTTCTAGTGTAGCATCTTATCCCCTGCCTTTTAAAGGCTTTATCCCTAAAATGTGTCTTGAGTTAAGGGCTCTCTATTGTAAAGTTTTCCTATTGATTCCTTCCCTGGAGTTTGTTCCTTTTGGAGGAGATGGGGCATTGATAATTGCTTCAGCTGTTCTTGACTGTTACAGGGCCCTTCAGCAGAACTGTGTAGCCTGAGTGCTTGTGCTTTGTAAAACAACCATTTGGCCCTGCAGAATGGCAGGATTTACAGGTTTAGCCTTCTTGATTTGTTTTGAATTATTCTGTATGAGCTATTCATGGAGGGTACAACAGACCTGAAGGTAAGGCAAGGTTGTTACTAGACTATCCAAAGATGAGTGCCATGGAAATAAAGTGCTATTGTTGCTCTTCAAGCAATGACACTGACTGAAATAAAAGACATCTGGGTAGGAAATAGCAGCCTGCTTCCAGGGAGCATCCATGGTGTACCTCAGCTTGCCATGAATGCTAGCCCTGCTAGGCAACCAGGAAAGGGATCTGCAGGCAGCCATGAGCCAGGCCAAAGAGAGAAAAAGGAAAAAAAGCCTAACCCCGAGAAAAAGGGGTGCATTCTTCCTATTTGTGCTCTGGAATGGAAGTCTTTTTATTCTTGCCTTTTGTCGCATTTTTCCTCTTCCTTTTCACGCCCCAGCAGCAGCAGCCTGGGGGTCTCTGGGAAGTGCTGGGTGGCCGTGTCCCACCCTTCCAGCTCTGCCTGGCCTCAGGTGCCTTTGGGGCATCTCTCATGTTCATCTCCCACTCTGTGCCCTGGGGGCTGGCTCAGACTGCAGCGCTGGCCCTTAGGAAGGGAGGGTGAAACCTGCCCCAGTCTGCTGAAGGGCAGAGTCTGGCTGTGGGTGATGGCAGAATTGCAGTTTCACCTAAGGATAAGCATCCAGCCAAAATTGACAGGATTTGGTTTTTTTTTTTTTTTGAAGTGGCTGGTGGCCAACATCAAGTTCAGAGTGTTTGGAATGTTTAATAGATGTTCATAAATAAAACATAAATATCTCTGAGCAGTACTTTGAAGAAGGCGGTCGTGGACAAAAGGAGGTGTGAAATAGGATGCCCAGGGTTAGGGGAGGAGTCGGTGGCAGAGAGAATTGAACGTGGCTCTCCCCTGCCCAGGCTGTCACCCTCACTTCTGGGCCATCTTTTCTTGTGCAAGTAGACTAAACCTCACTCAAAATCAAAGTGTGAAGGGCAACAGAAAGGAGGAGGTGTTGCTCAGGGGAGAGAGAAATGGCTTTGGGCAAGAGCTGAGAGGAGCTGGGACAGCACAGGGCAGCAGGGCAAGAGCAGTGGCAGCACCAGTGGAAAATGCTCTGAGGCTGTAAGGAAGCAGGACCAGGAGCTGTCTGGGTGAGGAGAGAAGTTCCCCATGGTGATGGTCTCACCTCTCACACACATTTCTTGTTGTCTGTTTTGCCTTTTATGTTTCCCTGTTCTCCCTTTATTTTTAGATGTGCACTGGCAGCAAATAATGGGTTCTCAAAATATCAAAATTTTTGACTCGATTAATGAAAATTTATTATATATGCCTCCCATTTTTAAACAATGAAGCTGTGATACCCTCTGGAGACCCGGAGCTACTGGAAGTAACCTAAGGCATCCCCTCCTCTCAGCACAGGCTCAGGTTGAAGTGCAGGGAAGGCTGCAGGCAGGACCAGCTGTAGCTCAGGCAGCAGCCTCCAGAGGGAGAGAAGGCTTTCTCACAGGCTTTTATGACCAATGTTCAAAGGGAAATGCCTTTAGAGAAGAAAAGGCTGGGCTTTCTGGCTGTACAAAACTCAGACCTGCAAATCTGCTCTGTGGCTTTGTTTTCCCTGATGCTTCTCTTCTGCCTAATCCTTCCCTTTGCTCCTGCTGATGGCTGGGGACTTCTTTTCTCAACCTGGGGGCTTTAAAGCTTAGCCTGGGATGAGGAATCTCACCTAAACAGATTCAAGTCTTTTCTCCTCGGTCAGAGACTCATCATCCCTGTGTATGACAGGACAAATAGCCTGGACAGGGGGGGAACAAACTGATTATTTCCCTTGAACTGAAGGATGCCCTGGCCCTGTGTGGTTGATCAGTGGACAAGAGCAGCACAATTGGACAAATGACCAATCTAATAGCTAACAAATGGAAAGCACTGCTGCCAGCAAAGGAGCTGGCTATTTAAAGGCAGCAAGAGGTTTGCAGCACCAGCCCTAGCAACAAGGACAAAAGTTATTCCAAACACATGAGGCAAAGCCACCATGAACCCACTGTAGCATGCTATTAATAGGAAGGGGGCCTTCATTAATTTCTTAAATGGTGATGCCAAAACATCAGAAGAAATTTGTGGTGCACATAAAGGAGCAGCACGTTGCACTGTATCTAATTGCCAGAGTAATTATTTTCTGCTATGCAAATTACCAGGAGCAAATCCACTGCAGTACATCTATGTGTATTTAATTATCATCAAGAGCTGGAGTTGAGGGACTAGATTTAATATGTTCATAATGAAATAGCCAGAATTTGTGTGTGCATTTGCAGAGAAGTCGTTATTTTTCCACAGCTGGATTTGTTTATTTTAAATAAATCATTATGGCAGATACAGTTTCTGCGTGCTTGCCCATCTGCTGATTTATCGTAAAAATTGTGGTTTCATTTCTATGGGTGGTTTCTATCAAACACACATCACCCCTCTTGCTTGCAAGCTGCAAGTTTCTGTAGGATTTAAGGAGTAGATCAATGCAAAGAAAAGCTATTTTGTCCATGGATAAACAAAGGCTGGAGGAATAGGAGGAATCAGGACCACCTGGGTGGGTTAAGATTTTGTAAGGTTTCGGGTCTTCATACTTACAAGCTTGTTGTGGTTTAAAACCAGGACAAGGATGAAAACTGGAATTCTAGAAGCACCCATTTGTAAGCCAAACTCTTACTGTTCAATGTCTATTTGATGGTGTGCATGAGGCAAGTTAATGCTTTTGGTTTCTTGGAAATAATTTGTATTTTCTCATCATAGCAAGAAACAATAGCAGTGCACACAGGATGCAGGATTACTACTCTGAACCTGACATGGTTCTTCCCCTCTTAAGCTTCAGACTTTCTGGGCCAGAGCTTTATAAAAGATATTGGGATATCATTTCAAGGCTCAGGTTATAAGAAAAATATTAAAACTGGGAAGAAATTCTTTTTCCACTTTGTCATATTTTGGTGGTTTTCTGTTAATGCAACTCTTGGAAAAAAAAAGATCTGAAATCCAGCAGTGTAGGTGGCTGTTCAGCCAAGAAAAATCATGTTGTGTAGTCCCCAGGAGCAGTGTGTGTGACATGATCCTGTTAAGAACTTGGAACCTGCAGCTCTGGAGGAGATGCTCCAGTCAGGAGAAATGATCAGTTAGGACAGATTTATTTCCTGTGTAGCTTTGCTTACCTTGGTCTGGCAGCACCAACGTGGATGCAGTTGGCTCCCATTCAACACCCAACTGTTTGTTGTGGTCACAGTTTCAAAAAGCAGGAGGGCTCCAGGCTGTCCCGGTCCTGCCGTGCCAGGGGAGTGCCAGGTGAGATCGTGGCTGCACTGCAATTAGAAACACAAACCTCTGCCAAGCCTTTGTGTTCCTTTGTTTCCTCTTGTGGACACCAACTCGAGTTACACAGCACAATAAGGCAGGGGTGACCAAGGGTCACCAAGGTGCTGTGCTGTGTCACGGGCACTGGGCTGGGGCCAGCTCCTGGTGACATTGCCCTGATGGTGCCCACAGGACCCTTTTTCACAGTGCCCCTGAGCTGGTTTGTGCATAATTGATGGGTACCCTGAGGTTCTGCCTCCCCCTCCTCCCCAGGACGTCCTTTTCTGTGTTAGTTTATTTTTTAAATAATTAAGAGGCTGTGTGACTGCCTGTCTATCTGTCCCGCTGGAATTCCTCTCCAGCTGCTCTCATCCCTTTCCACAGCCCCTCCTTTTCCTCCCCAACGAGATTTTCCTTTCACTGTACTTTAAAAGGGTACCTTTTATTTTAGCTTTGTGCAATCAAACCCCTGAGCGCTTTTTGAGTGAGATGCCCTTTGCTGCTTGCTGGTGTCCTGAAATCTTTCCCTGCCCAGATTCCCTCTCTCCTTCCCATTGAAGGAATCCTTTGATGCAAGGGCATGATTTCCTCTTGCCTGATGGGCACCTTCTCTCCCTGCAAAGCACAGTGATAAATTTCCTGTCCCTGCAGCATGAAGGGGTGTGTGCAGCTGGGGATGGCCAGGGGACCCCATTCCCACCCTGTTTGTCCCCTCCCGTGGCTGCTGTGGATATGAGGTTATTCCAGCAACACTCCATGCGTCTTCTGGAGGTATTGGGAGCAGGGATAAGAGTCTGCTCCCTCTCTCTTCCCACAGCATCCATTTCACTGTGGTGCCAAGCAGCAGAGAAGCTGTGGCACATCTCAATGCTCAGCTCCTGAAGGTGTTGGCTTCCCTTCTGCTGCCATGATTGCCTCTGTTCCCAGAGGAAAGTCCTCCAAGTAGAAGAAGAGAAGCCTCAAAGCACAGTGGAGCTGCTGGAGATATTTGCTCTGTGTTTTGGGCTTTGTAAAAGTGGTCTGCATCAAGGGTGGATGGTGTGGCCCTGGTGGAAATTTGTGATTTTTGTGTAAAAACCAGAGATCTCAGGGCAATGCTGGTTTTTGGGCATGGATTTGGGAGTGAGAAATGCCAAGACTATGCAATTCCCTTTTCATTGTCAACAGAATATTTTGTCAGGTTGTTCCTCTTGACCTCATATGAAGACCATCTACCTATTTTAATCACTTCATAAATAAACTTGCTCCCCATCTCTGCTTGCCTGGGCTTGCTGCTCTCCAGATCCCCTTTTTAATTGACACACAGCTTGTGGTGTGGCTGGGGGCTGTGCCAATAACTCACATATTCCAGGCATGGCAGGCAGATAGGCCCCCTCCCTCCAACACCATCATTCCAAGCAAACATCAGACAAACACCCAGCTTTGATGTGGCTCCTGGGCCTGCAGCCTCAAAAGAGGAATCTCTGGAACCCCCTTTGCACCAGTTCCTCATGCCAGAAATTGCAGCAGCGTCACACAGCCAAGCAATTGGGTGCTCAGCGTGGCACAGGGAGGATTTTGCAGCTCCTCAGCTGACAGGGTTGTGCTGGAGAATAATCAAGAGCAGCAGCCTGAGGTCGGCAGGGATTCGGGCTGTGAAAATAACAATAATAATAATAATCAGGGATGGGGAGTGGGTGATAGGGCTGTTGTCAGACCATCTGAGGCACTTGTCAGAGGACATTAGCCCTGCAATTAGGAGAAGCTGGGGAGGAGGGAAGGGAAGACAGCAAGAGCAGAGCTGCAGCAGGGAGGGCTTTGTGTCAGCACACAAAGCTTTTTTCTCAGCAGGGCTGCTGGGATTTGCTCAGGTCCCCTCCCAGATAAATTAACTCAGTACAACACCTGCTCCTTTAATATGGCCAGGCTAACTCCACTGAAGATCCCTCCTTCCTTCCTTCCTTCCTTCCTTCCTTCCTTCCTTCCTTCCTTCCTTCCTTCCTTCCTTCCTTCCTTCCTTCCTTCCTTCCTTCCTTCCTTCCTTCCTTCCTTCCTTCCTTCCTTCCTTCCTTCCTTCCTTCCTTCCTTCCTTCCTTCCTTCCTTCCTTCCTTCCTTCCTTCCTTCCTTCCTTCCTTCCTTCCTTCCTTCCTTCCTTCCTTCCCTTCCTTCCCTTCCTTCCCTTCCTTCCCTTCCTTCCCTTCCTTCCCTTCCTTCCCTTCCTTCCCTTCCTTCCCTTCCTTCCCTTCCTTCCTTCCTTCTTCCCTCTCTTTCTTCCTTTCCTTTTCTCTCTTATTTTATTTGTTAAATGACATTGAAGCAGCCTGTGAACTCCCTTCTCTTGTTTTCTTCCACTTCTAAACCACCCTTTCTCATGAAGGGTGAGAATGTTTCCCCCCACAAGAAGGGTTGGAAAAAAACCCAACCAAACAAAAACAGTTTAAAGATTTAGAACAAAACACCCCCCCCCCCAAAAAAAATAAAAAAAAAAAAGAGCCCAAGCTGGCAAGAGGTGAAGGGTGTGTAATTGCTGTTCCTTCTGCAGCCCACTAAAGCTGCATGCTTTAACCATCTGAGGACAGCAGGAAATTTTCTCTTCCAAGAGAGTCCAATGTGGGGTGTGTGCATTTTCTCTCTTTCCAGGAGGGGTGTGGGGTGAAAGAGGTGGGCTTCATTTTCCTTGGGATTACCTAAAGCTCCTTCCACTTTTATGCTGGCAACATGAGGTTTCATCAGACCTCTGACCCTGCCCTGAATAAAAATATGGCATTGCTGTCAAGCAGAGCAGAGGGCTTGAACTTAACTGGATTAAAGCACTGGAGAGGCAGAGTTCTTGGCTCATGGAGGGAGGTGTGGGGGCTCCTCTGCTCCCAAATTCAGCTCAGGCCTAGGGGAGTCCTGTCTGTGCTGCTGACTGAAAAACTTCACCCTGAATTTCCTTCCAGGGTGTTTTGTTTGATGCTCAGCTGTGCCCTGGCTGCAATTCCATGGATTTATCCTTGACAATGCCCCACTGGCAGCAGGCTCCCTGTCAGTGGGGTGCACCTCAAATTCATGGAGATGTATGCACCAGTTTAACTGCAAATAAATGCCACATTTGCTTATAGCTTGGTGTTTGCCTTTCCCATATGAATAAACATCCCTGGCTGCTCCTCTCCATCCTGCCCACACCCTTGAGAAAACTTTCACAGCCTGTTTGCTGCCCTTGGCTCTCAGTTTGCTCTTTGGACACTTTTCCTGCCAGACTTTGCAGGTTTTTTCTGACCTCTGCTGATGGTCCAACGTGCTGTGGTTTAATGGTGTGTTTTACAAGGCAGCAGAAGCCTCAAAGCATCTCCTCTTGCCTCGTTGTGTGTCGTGCCTCCCGTCTTGGTGAGCTTGGATGTATCCCCATATGTCCAGTAATGAGCATGGGCTAATTGCCTAGGCAGATAGAAAAATAGATAGGTAATTTGTAGCTATTTAATTTTACATTAGGTGGAGGGATGTAGGGGCAGAGGCTAATGTTGTTGGCATTTCTTTTCAGGGTTGTTAACCAGATATGCTGCCTCTGGGGCATAACAATGCTTCCCTCAGTAGAGCTCTAATACTTTTATTACATTCTTATTAATTTAGCAATGGCCCTAAAGTCTGTGAGGCACCTTCCAAGGCATGATCCCTGCCCTGAGGACCTTGCAGGCTAATTCCAAAGCATGATACAACCGGGGATTACTCAGTGAGAGCAAGGGCCTAATGGAGTAAGGAATGGTTTGTGTTAGATAAATGGATAAGGATGAATCAGTGTAAGAGTTAATCAGGTTGTTCCTCACAGGCACGTGGGGATAAAGCAGCTCCTCAGGAGATCTGTGGTGTCTTTCAAGCAGGGACCAGAGCTGGAGGTGTCCCCTGTCTCCCAGATCCACATGGATGGATGGCAGCTCTGGGAAGCAATGTGCATAAACTATGTGAGCAAATGCTCTGTCAACAAAAACCTTGGCTGTCACCTCCAAAATTGGCCATGTCCTGTCCCCCAGAAACACCAACAGCTCTCACTCCACCTCCTCTCTTAGCCCTTTGTGGGGCAGAGGTTGGGGGAGGTTTTTTTTTATTTGCAGTGAAATTGAAAAGCTGCATTTCTTTTATTTCTTTGCCACAGATTTCAGTTCTTGGGGAGCCACAAAGTGATGGCCCCAAACAAAAGATCCATGCAGGAAGCTGGGAAAGGGCTTAAGCTCAGGGGTGGCCCGAGGGTCCCCCCACCCCCCCAGCACCTGTCCTCCCTCTCTGAAGCCTGGAGCTGCCCAGAGTGGGACAGATGGGTCTGCAACAGCTGAGGGAGCTCAGGGAGGAAAGCGAGAGCAGGAGCCCTCCCCTCGGAGCAGCACGGGCTGGGGGGAGCCAGTGGGGAACATTTGGTGTCCATGTGGCATCTGGCAGCAGAGTTTGCTTCTCTGGCATTTCCTTTGGTGAAAGGAAGAGCAAAGCAATTCCTTTCCAAGCAGCTGCTCCGCTCCTCTGGGAGGGAACTGCATCCTCCTCCTCCTCCCTGCCCTGGCCCTTTGGCAGGGTGCTGCATCCCAGCCCCCTAAATTAACACCCCCAGCCCCAGGTAAACATCCTTTACACTCATTTACTCGCCCATATTTTTCTACTACTGAGAAAAGAAAACCTCCCTGCATCACTTGCTTTAAGAAGGAGTTGCTGTGGCAACTGGACGCTGCGCTCAAAGTGCCTGGCTCTGTCTTCTTGACATCATTGTTTGACTTCCAGTTGCTGGAGCAACACATCTCTGGGAAGAACCAGTGAGGCTGAGGTTTCTCTTTCTTTCTTCTCTCCTCCAGGTTTTCTCTGGGGCCCAAGAGCAGCAGCAATGGTTTGCTTTTCACTGAAGACACACACACACTGTGAACATGTGATGGGAAGATGTCAGGCAGTAGCAGAAGGAATGGGGGTAAGGTCAAGTGCTCCTTACAATGGGGGAATTCCTGCAAAACTGAAAAAACCAGAGAGAGAATGAATGAGCTGTTATGTGTCCCAAGATCAGAGGGTTAGAGAAGTGCCTCCAGCACACTCAGTGTCAGGCATTTGCCATGTAATGCTTTTCTCTTGGTGGTTCTGAGCCCCAGGTTTTCCCAAAGCAGAGACACAGCTGGGGTGACAAGCAGAGAATGTGAAATGCCATCAGATATAAGTCAATACCACAATGTAGCTCCTTCATTTCCTCTCAATGAAATATTAGACTTACAACTTCCTTCCAAAAACTCTTTCTTGCTGTCCCTGTTGTCTCTGGCCAAAGAGCAGCTGTGTAACCCATGCCAGATAACTTTCTGCTGCAGTGGGATGCAGGAGGGCACATGGGACAGCTGTTCACTGAATTATTGCTCTCTAAAAGCTGCCTGTGCTCCCTGGTAATTGTTCAGGGCTCTGGCTGTAGCCACACAGGGGGGTTGGGGGTGCTGCCCATGGGGTGCACCAATGTCACCATTGTCACCATGTCCCCGTTGCCACGGGGGTTTCTTGGTGATGCACTGGGACTGCAAGAACCAGAATGATGCTCTTTGTCAAAATGCTTACAGCCAGCAATGCTCAGCCCCATTTTCACTGGGTTATGCACTGTGGTGGCTGCTGACATCCAGGTCCTGCCTCAGCACTTTGGGTGAGCTGACATCATGGTCCTGCTCAGAGCTCCTGGTAAATGTGGCTGGCTTTTCCCAGAATTGTGGACTCCTAGAATGATTTGAGTTGGAAAGGACCTTTGAGTCATCCAGTTCCACCCCCCTGCCAGGGGGTGGGGGTTTTCTCTGGGATTAGAGTTTGCAGAGCTTGAGGTGACAACAGCTACTGACTCTCAGCCTGCTGCTGAATTCCCAGCTCTCCAGGGCTGGGGTTTGAATTTCTCCCTGGCAGGAGGATGACCAGGTGTGGTGTAAAGGCCAGGGCAGGAGGGAGGCTGGAGCTGGGATGATGGATGCACTGGAATAAACTTCTGGTGTTACACATTAATGAGTAATAAGTGAAATGTCAAAGCCAGGATTGTTTTTTGGCAAACATTTTAACCTTAAAACCTTAATTATAAACTACTGCACTTTTAGCAGGCCAAACATTTCTTTGATTGCCTGATAACACAACCATAGGATTTCAATTTATATCAGTAAATTAGGAGAGACCTTAAGTGATGCTGTTGGATGGACTAGGATCTGTGAAAATTTAAAGTGCAGCTTTTAATTGAAATGGATTTGAAGTTAAATGTTAATTTGGAAAACAAAATTTGAGTAGTAGTAATAAAAAATGTTAAATCTCTTGGTGTCAAGATAAAGGTAAAGGCAACTGTCATTAAAAGATATTTAGACTTATAGAATCATTAAATTTGGAAAAGACCTCTAGGGTCATCAAGGCCCACTGTTAACCCAGCACTGCCAAGTCCACCACTAAACCGTGTCCCTCAATGCCACAAAATTACTTAAAAACCCGAGATTTTTCTTGTTCTGAGAATTCTTGCTAAGGTATCTGGCTGTCCAGCTCATACCACATTTCCATATATTTACAAAAGTGCAAACTTTTTCACAATGAAGTTATGGTTTCAGTATTGCACCCTCAATGCCCACAAAATACACAGAATTCAAATTAACAAATATACATGCCTCAAAGTCTACACAATGTCAGCCACAAATATGCAGGCAAGAATGCTGGTTGCTAGAGCTTGGAGTTAGCTGTTAGTGAAACATTTGTATGGTGCTCAGATAATTTGTTCTTTAAATGCCACACATGTACCACACGGTTCAGATGTGGTTTGAGGAGCTATAAAATGGGATTTCAAACTGGTTCTGTCCCTGCTCTTAAAGCCATGGCTCAATTAGGGCTCAGATGCATCTGAGCTCTCGGGCTGGCACCCTGAGTCAGGGATTTGGGACTAGCTGGGGTTTGTGGGAGCTGAAAGGCAGGGATGCAGCTGCTTATTAGTGAATTTGTGCACGTGCCAGTCTGCAGTGAAATGTACTTGAAATAACCTATCCTAGATGCCTCTATGAGGATGATGGCCCTGATGATTTAGCTATTTCGGTTCCAGCTTGAATTATTCATGTCTTTGAAAACACTCATGAATTATTTGTGTTTTCGCTAAATATATAATTTAAAACCCCAAATCCTTCCGACAAAATATAATATTTATTCATTTCTCACTGCTCTGGTGTGCTGCCCCTACCCTGAGACAGCCCTTGAGCCAGAGGCTCGTGGGGAGATGCACAGTGAAGGCATCAGCATCCCTGCCCTGACCTGTGCCCACAGGGAACCAGCCCCTGTTGCAGCAAGGAAAAGCAAAAGGAAGACTTATAAAACTTAGATCTAGCCCCAGTTTGTTTCCTTTAACTTCTGGGCTCTGGGTTTTGGGGAATGGTGACCATCTCACACACATGGGTTTGGGATTTAGAGGCTGCTCTCACAAGCTGACACGCCTGGATTTAAGGTGCCCAGCAGTGGATCAAAGGAGCTTGATCCCTGTGATGGGAACTCCTGATCTGGTACAAATTCAGCACCTGGTTCAAATGCATTTGGCAGCTCTGTGACATACCTTGATCCTGGGAACCTTCTTGCCAAGTCCAGAGCTGTGTGTCAGATTGACATAATGTGGCCAGCTAACTCAAAGCTGCAGCACATCACATCATGTGCTCGGGCTAATTCAGCAAAAATGTGTTTGTGCTTGATCCAGATCGAATCTGTCCTGCCACAAAACCTCAGAGCACAGCAGATGTGATATTAATAGATGTGCAACCACAGCCTGAGCCTCTCCCCCTCCCCAAACATCTGCAGAGAGGGGGAACAGCAGAGCTGGGAGGAGGCATCCTGCAGGGACAGCACTTCTGCTCTCCTTTAACTCTGTGAACTTCCCAGAGCTTACATTAATTTTAAAGAAAGCACTTTGGCATAACTGACAAAAAATCTGGTCCCTTCACCTCGGGGGATTTGTTTCTTCCAGGGAAAGTTTGAGTACCTGCTCTCTAATGAAGCATCTTAATACATCATGTAGTTTTTCTCTCTTTTTTCTTTTCCCTCACAGCCCTTTCACTGCAGCAAAACTGCCAGAGTAACAGTAGTTTTTTAACCTCTTTGGGCTTCATATTATCTTAATGATCTTGATTTCATCTGAACATAATATTGGCCTGAACCACCCAGTGCCACTGCTGTGCCCTTGAAAAATGTCCTTTCCATTTGGTTGCTTCTGAAAGACCAAGGTCTGTGTTCTTCCCTAGTTAAAAAAAAGCAAAAAAAAAGCAAAAAAAAAAAAAAAGCTTCACAGTTTTCCATGAGATTCCCTGGTCTTTTTGCTTTTACATTGACACTACATTCCAGCAGAAGTCTTTCATCTTCCATGCTTCTGTCATAAGACTTTAGATTTTTCCCCCCCTCCCTATTAGCTGATTAATGTGCTTTCATTTTGTCTAAAGTGTGTGTGTGAGTGTGTGTGCGTGTCCTCAACAAAAGCCTTTTCTCTCTTCATCTCTGTGTTCTGGGACTGAGGCCAAGTTGTGATTGTAATAATGTAATCTCTCCTGAATACTTGAAGTGATGGGAAAAAATGAGATTTTGAAAATGAAATAGATTAATCTATACAGCTAGAGGGGGGAAATAATGCATTTTAATTAGCTCTTGAGAGTAATTTTCCTTAAAGTAGTACAAGCCAGGTGTGCAAAAGTATTCTCCTGCCTTAAGAGTCTTGTTTCTCCTTCTGGAGTCCTTGGAAGAGATGGTGACAAGTGACAAGTTCATTTGGGATGCTTCTGTTGAAGGGATTGAACATAAGGTAACTTGATGGGACCTGATTTTTTTAGAGGTTGCACTTAAGGATCCATCTGAAAATCAAGCTCCTCTCCCCCTAAAAATGCCTCAAACCCTGGAGCAGCTGCTCACTTCAGCTCGCAGGAGGACTCTGTTTTTTTGTGTGCTGGTGCACACAGGGGAAGGGTGATTTATCAAGTTGTTTTATTTAACTTTTGTTCAGGATGAGATCATTCCCTAAAAGGTGTTCACAGTTTATTCCCTCGCTGGCTGGGGCTGCTGGCTGCTCTGCAGGCAGGAGGGCAGGGGGGAATGAGGCTGCTTTCCACCAGGCAGGGGCTCAGGGCTGTGCTGGAAGAGAAAAGCTGTGACTCACTGTGTACCTGCTCCTGCTCTGCCTGCTTGGGAAATGACAATTGAATGGCTGTGCCCATTCTCACAGGCTGGGCAGGGGCTGGTGAGCACCTTCTATACCCTTCTATACAGCCAGCATACTCCAGTGACTTCTGATTGTCAGACTATGCTCGTTATCACCCTTAGTTATGAAGCCACCTCAAATATTCACCCTAATTTCTTTTTCTTTAATGGTGAAGGAGCAGTTTTCTGATGGTACAGCAAATAAAGCGTGTAGCGTTGTTGCGTTGAGCAGTGTTTGATGCATTGACAAAGATGTTTATTCAGAGAATCATGGAATGGTTTTGTTTGGAAGAGATTTTAAAGGTCATCCAGTTCCAACCCTTTGTGCCATGCAACATTCCACTAGACCAGGTTGCTCAGAGCCCCATCCAACCTGGCCTTGAACATTTCCAGGGATGAAAAAGTTCAGTTTGGGCAATTTTTGGCTGATTGAGTCTGGTCTTTTCCCAGAACCACCTCCACTTTTCCTATTCCATCTGCATAACAAAAATCTCCCATCCTGGAGTGCTAACAAGCCACAAGCCCCTCAACCTCCTCTCTCAGCCCTGGTCTACAACCAGCTGCAAAGGACACATGATTTAAGAGAATGTGCTGTTTTACCTCGGTCTGAGTTTTATACCCCAGCCAGGCATATTGAAATTTTTCAAACTTCCTTTTCAATCAGTCACTTTGGCATCGTAATGGCCTGCGTTGCTCTTTTCTTAGTCTGTTTTAATTCTTTACCTTTGTATTTTAGCAGCAAGTTGCCTTGAATTTACAGTTCCTGTTGAATTCCTCCATGAATAGCACCTAGGTTTCCTATTCTGCAGCTGCAAACAAGGTTTAAAAGCTTTTGGGATTTCTTGGCAGCTAATAACTCCCAGACTCCAGCATAGTTCATTTTCAAAATGTTTCTCATGCTTCAATCTGGACAGCGTTATGCAGGTCAGGGAATCCTGTCAGACTGGGGGCCAGGGGAGGATGTTCCATCAAAAGCTTTTTTGGCAAATTAAAAGGGGAAAAAAAAAAAAAAGGCCAAAAGGACCTTTAGGAATACTGCTTAATATCCTTTCCATCCAAAATAGGAAAAGCACCTGTAACTGATGCCAAGCACAGGACAAAATAAATAAATAAAAAAATAGAAAATCCTCGAGCAAGGACCTCCAAGTGGAAATATTTCCTGAATGATCTCACTGAGAATCCCGTAAGAGGCTGGATCAGTTTTCGGGAAAAGGGAACATGGGCTTGAGCTCCATACTGAAAGACAAGAAAAAGCTTCAGGAAAAAAAGGAATGAGCCAAACCCAGATGCAAGCTGTCAGAGGTGCTGGGATTTTTTTTCGTTCCTGATTGGGACCTTTTGACATTTGCACCTAAAATGTCACAGGAGTACAGCAAGGCTTGAGGGGAGGAAGCAGGTCTAAAAATTGACATAAAATGATGCTTGTAGCTTTCAGTTCATGCCCACCCTGGCACAGAGGCAGGGCTGAGCAGGGCAGAGCTTGAAGGGTGAATTTTGTATTTCCAGACCTGCATCAGTGTGTGAGGGATGTGGCAGGTGATGGGTTGAGCAGCAGAGGATTTGTTTAGTGTCACCTTGGACTTGAGCAGCTCCTTCAGCTGTGCTGTGTGCTCAATGGTGGACAGGGCTGGTGACAGAACATTTCTAGGCTCATGCCCTCAGCTAAATTTCAGGCTTCTCATTATTACAGACTGGCACTTTTAGCAAGAACATCAAGCTCATCACCAAGCTGGGGTTTGTCCTTAACTCAGAGTGGATCTTTGCTTGTGTCTGACCTAGAGTCAGATACTGGCTCTCCTTTTTAATGATGTGTCTGCAATTAGTATTTATTTTAGATTTAATCAGTCAGTGCCTGTCAGCAAAAACCTCAATAATTATGGTCTTGTTGTCAGGGAGAAAGGAAATTAAACCTCATGAGGTCACACCAAGGCTGTGAGTGTGCTCTCAGTGAATTTGGGATCCTGGGCAGGACTGAGTGTATTTAGGGTCATGACCCAGAGCAAAATGCAACAAGGTTTTTTTTCTGTATATTTGGGCCAAATTGATGCAGTAAGACACATTTGGATGGGTATTTTCACTTAGCAAAAACACCTGCTCAGAGCTGGATTTCACTGTTCTGATTTTTTGTGACTCATGCTTGGTTTAGCTTCTGCTCTTCTTCATTTGTCCTTCCAAAGAAGTTAAACTGGATTTATCCTGAGATCCTGGATGTATCCTGAGATCCAAAGTCCACCAGTCTTTGCTTCCAGCTGCACTGGAAATGTTGCAAGGCATTTTCTTTTACAGGTTAAGAAATAGAAGATGACTGCATCATACAGATCAGATGCTTTCGATTGCAAGGGAATAGGAGAGGCCTCCCTCCAGTTTTAACTGCCAGGAAAAAGAATCTTGAAGTCTTTCTTTTCCATTGCAACACAGGCTTATGAGATAGAAGAGACTGAGGCCTGCCAAAGTAAATCCTCACTGAGAGCCTGCTTGGAGCTTTAGGGAAGATCTGAAGAACTTATCTGAGTCGAATTAGTTTGCTTAATCCTGGTGATAATTTGGCTGGAGGTGTTCACTCCCCTCAGATTCAGTGCAGGCTGCATGCTGCAGTACTTAGGCACAGATTTTACAAGGACAGAGAGTCTCAGGGAGCTTCCACAGCACCATGTGAACAGCTCCAGCTTGCCAGGCTGATGCACTCCATCAAAGTGGACTTTTCTGTCACAATGTGATGGCTGGATGTGAGGTACAAGCCTGCAACTGCAGGTCTGCTTAGCAGGAGAAGTAATGCACGTGCCATATGGTAGAAATTGATGTCTGGTAATAGATGTTTCATACATTCCAAGAACAACATTTGCTCCAAATGAAAATTCATACTCTTTAACTCTTTTTTAACCTACAGCTTGATTTTAAGTTGAGCTTTCTGCTCAACTTTAAGGTTCTGCTTTCTTTGAGATTCCACAGCATCCATAACAAGTACTACACCTTTCCTGCACAAATACTCTCAGTGGGCTCAGCTTTACGTGTCCCCCCATCCCTGGTGCCCTGCTGGGAGGGCTGCATGGTGCTGACAGCTTTTAATGAGCTGCAGAAACCCAGGGCTGCTTTCCAGGGGGGAGGGCAAGCTTATCTCTTTATTTCCAATCTCAAAAATACTCTGGGGTCCTGGGAGATGAAGGGCCTGTGTGTGTAAATGTAAAAGATAATTCCAGCAGTGTTTCTGGCAAGTGGAGATGATGGAAACACCATGACAGAACCCCCCCATGGTGAAGATATGGTTGGAGAGGGCATTTCTGTCCCAGGCTCAGTGTGCTCCAGGACTGTGCTTATTTAGGAGAATCAGAGGGAAGAGGCTCCAGCATTACTGAATAGCTCAGTATTATATTGCATTTGGGGTTTCATGGTCAGATATTTCATTTTAAAAAACCCAAACAACTTTTTTTTTTTTTTTAATAACTTACACTATTTAGTTGTAAAACAGTAAGTTACATACTGGGGAGATTAAAGGAACTAGAAACAATAACTACTAAACAATTTGTAACCTCAGAGTAAGGCTGTATCTTATTTTCAGGAGAGATGTGATCCTTGAGTACGTCATAAGAATGACCCTGAGAAGTTCTTTCTGCATAATTTAAACCTGACTTGGTTCAGCAATAGCAATGCTTCTCTCTTTTTGGGTATCTTCAGTGAAAATCGCCTCTAAATCATCCTTTAGGAACAAATGTGGAAATGCAGTAATGTCTGGAGTGGAGGATGAAGTGTTCAAACAATGCTGGCACTGCTCAGCACTGAGCTTTCCTGCCCTGGGAATTCACAACAATACCATATTTCTCTGAAGCTTTTAGGGGCATGCAAGGTACCAGAATATGCTCAGTGAGTTTAGGAAGAACCATGCAAACCCTGACTGCAGGACTGACTGGGGTCTCCTCAGAGCTTCATACACTGATTTATCAAGGGGAAACTGTTCCCCACTGCTCCCTGAGCTCTCCAAAAGGGCATCTACCAAACCCCCATGCTAGGATCTGCAGGATACATGGGGATATGGATATCTTCAAAAACAGCTGGGCTCTGGGTATAAGACAGGCAAGCAAAGGTCTTCACCCGGGCACAATAGTCCTTCAGCTGCTCCACATGTGATATTTAGAATATATCTAGAATCTAGATCACTAATATGAAATATATCTAGAATCTAATATAATACATAAAACACAAATTAATAATATTATAGTATGTATATGTCCTGGACACAGTTATACCTTTCCCTCTGGAAAAATGTTTCCTTTTCTTCCTCCCTGTACATGACTCTGTCCAAGCTGTGCCACTTAAAGTGCATTCATGTGGGTTTTGTGAGGCCTTTTCATTCCAGTGGGGCAAAGGCAGAGTCCCATCAGGTAGAGTGGCAAAAGCTGTGCCTGGTGAAGTCCAGGGGGTCACAGCATCAGATCAAAACGAGGGAACAAAAACAGAGCAGAGAATTGCAGCCAATATGTTGGGAAAGACTCCAAGAAAATAGCAAAGCTGCCTCTTTGTGTGCACAGGATGTGTTACCTGGACAGTGGAGTGAGGAAACACCAGGAAGAGACCTTCACTTGCAGAGGGAGACTTTGTCCAGTGTTGTCTCCTTCCTCCTGGGCTGGCACATGCCTGTTTGGGCTGGTGCCAAGGGAAGATGCAGGGCAGGTCCTGGGCTTCTGTGACAACCCTGAAGGCTGTCACTCTCTGTATTTGTGATACACACATCACATGTGGCAGCAGAGGGAGGTTTTCAAGCCTCCTTTTCCACCATTTAATGGGACTCTGAGCAAAGGGAACAGAGTCCTGGGGCCTCCTCCCATGTCTGGATGTTTTGCTGGAATGATATTTGGGATGCACAGACCCATTTTTTCCCCAGCTATAAGGGAAGGGAAAAGAGTAAGGAGAGAGGGGACTGCTGGTAGGAAGGAGAAAGCCTGCATATTTTTCCTGCATGATCACATAAGCAGCCCACACTTACACAGGTTATAGTGTTGGCTTCTCCATTTTAATGTGATGGGAAGGTGCCTAGAATGATGGATGACCTCCTATAGTGGAAGAATGCTTTCTGTAACTGTAGCCATAAATTCATATCTAAATCTCAACAAACTGAAAGGCACTTCCATCTGCCTGAGGAAGATGATGTTGGTTTAAGTATTGTTTTTCCTGAACCATGCTGTTTCCTATCAATATAAAATTTCTTCAGAGAAGGGGGCTGTGGAGAGAATTGCTTGTGCTGAAATAGAGTTCTGTGGGAGCTGTTTCATGTTCTCCTGAAACTGGACAGGACTACCACCCAGAAATGAGCTGCTGGAAAATACCCTCTCCCCAAAACACCAATTTATGTGTTCTTCTGCAGTCACTCTGGTTTCCACCTTGCCTTCATCAGTCAGTCTAGTCAGGGCTGCATTTCCCTGTCACTCAGCCCTGGGATGAGAGGAGGATCTGCCCGACAGTGGCACAGGGAAGAGCAGGTTCCAGGGCTCTGAGCCTGCAGATGCACAGATAAAGATGAGAGGACATCTGGGCTCTTGGCAGGGGTTTCTGAAGTGGCCTCAAGAGGGGAGGAGGGAGGGGCTGGGGATCATCCTCCTTTCTTTTGAAAACACTGGAGGGTCCTGGAGAGAGGGCTGGGCAGGGAAGCTGCCAGATGTGAAGGGATGTTCAGCCAAAGGAAAACTTCCAGAGGCTCAACCTGATTTTCAGGGGTGTTCCCATGCAAAGCTTTCAGACTGGTCTCTCTCCTCAGCCTTGCTCCCAATCAGAATTATTTTCACTGCCCCACCCTCAGCCCCCACAGCTTGCACGTAGCAACCAAAGATATACAAGTTCTGGCTTTTTTTTCCAGGTTCTTGTTATTTAAAGAAAGAATAATCTCAAATAAGCACAATCTGTGATCGACCCATGAAGACACTTCAAGGTTGTGCTGTCTGATAAGCACAAATGGAGATTGACTATCTGAAAATTCATATATCCCCCCTGAAACCCCCCAGCTCAGAAGTACAAATATCTCTCACACACAGAATCACCTAGGGTCAAATTCTCTGCTGGTGTAAACTGGCAGAAATCCACTGACTTCTCCCATAAATCAATTTAATTAAAAGTGTCTTCTGATGTGTCTTTGTTTAGCAATATTGTTCATTTGAGAAGGTGTGATGGCAAGAATACAAATCCCTTTACATCCCCTCCCTCCAACCCTCTGGCTAAATTTTGTTTGTAAAGAAAATATTTGTTTTTTAAAACCGGAACAATAAATGCATTGTTCACAAGGAATCTTTTGTTCTGCCAGTGCATCCACTCAGAAGAAGCTTATCTGAGGTTGTGGATTGGAGAGGGAGGAGAGAAAGGGCCAATTCACAGGTAGGAATTGCCCATAAACGCAGGGACAATGAGTTCACCTGATAAAATCAGACCACCCTCCCTGCAAAACTATACCTGAAGCATAAAAAAATTAGTACTTTTTGAACTTCTGAAACGCTGTGATTTATTTAAGAACGCTTTTCTCTTATCTTTTCCACAAATCTGACTATTCCACCGGGGCTACCCCATTAGGCTCAATTCAGCAAAATGCTCCCGAGCTTAAACTCACCGGCAAATCACTTAAACACATGCTTAACTTTAGGCAGAAGCTTAAGTCTCAGGCATTCGAACCATTCATGTGTGATTTATTCCTGTCCTTTTGGAGAGCAGAAGGAATGTAACTTGGCCAATCCGATAAGGAGGCCAAACCAAAGCGACAGACCGAGGTGTTGGGAAATATTTGCTTGGCTCTGAACTTGTGTATTGGCTGGAAAGGGTTCAGATGTTTCCTTGAACTCTGTAGGGAATCCTCATGGGTTTTTCCCCTGCTTTCCACATGGGCTTTAGGCAACGCGAGGGCTCCTAAGCCCCAGGTGCTCCCGCTCAGCGTTTGACAGCATGAAACACATCAGGACTGCTTTGAGAAAAAAACTTGGGACAGATGGCCAGCCTTGCTGGATTGCTATGGTTGTCAAGGGTCAGCTCTCAACCAGGGCCCTCTCAGCCTTCAGTGCATCTGTGATTTTAGATTACTTAAACTATATAGAAGGTGTGTCACGAGCACTTTTCACATTCGCGTCCTGGATCTCCCAGAACCCTGAAATGTGAGGTGTCACTGTGCCACTCTTATTTGTCCTCTACCAAGGCAGTCCCAAGAGCAGGTGGTGCTGGAGGCTGTCACCACAGTCATTCCTTAAACGCCCTTTGTGGGAACTCAGCACATCCCTCTGGGTGTCCAGAGCTGCCGGGGGGCTCAGAGACCCTGGCACTCAGCCCAGAGCACCTGTGGGTTTGATTATGACCCCTGAAGCAAATTACCAGCTTTGTATGAGGACATGAAAGTCACAGAAGTTTAAATAATGTAATAGTAAAATTATCACCGGGTGAAAAGGTAGGTTTAGGGATTTTTAGTATGGGGGTTTTGGGGACAAGATGGAGGGACTTGGGCGTGTCCAGTCCTTCTTCTTCTCTACCTCCATCTTCTGCTGTGATGCTGGCACTTTGGGATTGGTTTAGAATAGAAGTGCACTGTCTAACAAAGGTGATATGTTGGACAGTGCACTTTTGGTATTGGAAAGTAATTGTAAATATGTTATTGGAAAGTAATTGTAAATATGTCATTGGAAAGTAATGGTAAATATGTTATTGGAAAGTAATGGTAAATATGTTATTGGAAAGTAATTGTAAATATAAGTAGTTTGTAGTATAAAAAGACAACCCTGTCCCGAGGGTGGTCAGAGTGCCTGTGGCTGCCTTGCTGAGCAGACCTCGGCTGGGCAGGAGGAAAATTTTATAGATAAGATATTATAACTTCAAGACTGAAAACTGAAGAACTCCATCTCATTCTTCGATGTGCGGCCGAAACAGAGACTTTTCACCTATCTCGGGACTGCAATTAACAACTAAACTCCTGAGAACCCTTGTGATCATCTCATTTCCCCTGATGAAAGAGCCATCCAAGCTGTGCCCTCAGGTAGCAGGTTAGAGCACTCCTAGAATGACACAGGATCTTTGCACTGCACTTTCCTCTGGTTTTAGCCCACCCTGGATCTCTCCCTATTTCTCAGCCCTCCTTTCTCTGCAGAGCATCCCATGGTTTCCAGGTGGGATCATCCCGTGGTTTCCAGCAAGAAACTCCTGGGGACTAAAGGAGAAGCTTGGGGGCAAATCCAGACATTGAATATACAGACTAAGGGTGTAGTGAGCTCATGGAAGGGTTTCCTTGGAAGTGCAGGAGGCTTCAGCTGCCCCAGGCTGGCTCTGTGGAGGGGCTCCAGCCCCACCTCACACTCGGCACCTCCTGCCTCTGCTGCCCAGGAGATGAGGGCTCCCTACTCCTCCATCCCCACTTCTGCAATCCGCCCTGAATACACGGGTGCAGTTCTTCCATGCATGAAAAAGAAGCCTCTGTCAGTGAGACCATCCACTGAAACCATAATTGCTTTATCAAGTCTGTTTTTCTCGGAGGTTTCCCCACATTTTTGCTGAATGTGTTGAGCTGATGAGTCCTGTTCACTTCCTGAGATGTTTATAGGCTTTAATAAAGAATCTGATGAATAATTTTGTCCTTTGAGGGCAAGGATTTAAATTTTAGCCTGCATTAATTGTGGATATATTGGGGGATAAACTAATATTTCTTACACAGAAGTCTTTAATTTGATCCAAAGCACCCTATTTTACAGAGTTAAATATTACTGCTGGAAATAATTTCAGATTTGCACAACACTGAATCTAAGAATAGTTCTGAATTGAGCTTAAAACTTGTGTGGACTGAAAACTTTTGGGGACTGAAAGAGAGAAAAGAATCAGAAAGGGATAAAAGAGAAAAGACCGCAGGAGCTAAGATAAAGAAAGACAATCCCTTCATCACCTGAATAAAACACACTAAGTGTTGAAATGAGGTCCAAAGATACTCGCTGAGACCGTGAAGTAGAAAAGCAGCAATTATTTCTTTGGAAAGTCTCTCTCAGGGTTTAAGCAGAAGCCTGGAGGGGGCTGCCTGCAGCTAGAAGGAATTGCCCCTGGCTTCACCAGGAGAGAGGGAAAGAAAGGAAGCAATTACCCACTGAACAATGGCGAGCTAAGAAGCTCCTTTGCTTCCAAACCCAAGCTCCCTCCCCAGTGAGATTTCCAGCTGGGAGAGAGGAGGAGGAGGAGGAGGAGGAGAGGGCCCCGAGGGAGGCAGCAGCTGCAGGCTGGAGCCCCTCTGTGCTGGCTGGGCCTGCCCCCATGGACAGGGAGGAGCTGGAAATCGTCTGAGGATGCTCAGGGATGGGTAGCTGGAATAGGGTTATACTGTGGACCCAATTTTCCTTCATCAGGCGGTAGCAGAGGAGGTTTAGATTGGAAATTAGGAAAGAGTTATTCCAGGAAGGGCTGTCAGGGTGCCCAGGGAAGGAGTGGAGTCACCATCCCTGCAGGGGTTTAAATGACATGGAGATGTGGCACCTGGGGACGTGGTTTTGTGGTGGGCTTGGCTGTGCTGGGATGATCTTAGAGGTCTTTTCCAACCTGAATGATTCTGTGATTCCTGTTCCTCTCTGCACTGTCTCCTCCACACCCACTCACCCACCCAAAACCCATCCCTCTGCTCCTCTGGAATTTAGGATGAATTGAGGAGCATTAGTCAAACAAAAAAGTGGAAATCCTGGGCCCATTTAGAAAAAAAAACCTCTGCTTTTTCAAACTAGAACCCAAATCAAACCATTGCAGGCCCCCTCTCAGGCCTGCCTTGCCATCAGGGCACATGGCAGAGCATCCTGCATGCAGCAGAAAGCTGCTGGGGTTTCAGGCATTGCTACAGTGAGATTCCTGGTGGGTGAAATAAATCAGGAAGGGCAGAGAGGGGAGTTAGAGACAGGAGAGCCTTCCAAGCTCCACCACCCCTCCAGGGCAGGGGGGAAGGAGGGACTGCCCTGTTCACTGCCCACAGTGAGGAGCTTTAAACACACACAGACACACAGACACACACATTCTCTTGGTGGCTGTGCTGCACCCTGGCCTCCCAGGAGCAGGGCATTCACCCATCTCCATGATTCCCCAGCCCCTGGCTGTGCAGGAACAGCCCATGGCATGCGTGTGTCAGGCTGAGTACAGGGAACAGCTGGAGCCTGCTCTGTTTTATGAGGTCTGTAAAGCTCTGGTGGGTGCTGGCAGCCCCTCTGCCCCTCCTCTCCCTCCTCCCCCAGCCAGGCACCCAGCCTTGGCCTCTGGCCCCAGGGCTGTGCACAGCTGGACAATATTTCTGGGCTGCTTGGAGCAGCCAGTTCCCACTGCCTTTCTCAGCCAGCCTGGTTCCTCTCTGTGCATGACCTTAAACCCTTCTTCCTGTTCTTCCCCTTGCTGCCTTTTCTTTATGCTTTGCCTTCCCTGACCTGGTTCTGCACTTTTCCTCTCCCCATCCTTTTGCAATTAGGTCAGAGGGATGCTTTCCCATCTTATTTCTTACTTCTAGTTGTCATCTGTCAGTGCTGTTCTGCTTCCCTCACTATTCTGTTATGAATATGAATTCACAAATTCATATTTCTGTCAGGGTTGTCCAAAGGCATTTCTGCAGCCACAGGCTGGCCTGAGTGGCTGGAGGGGTGTGACAGTGTTCACAGGGGTCTCAGGTTGAGGGAAGAGATGAGGATCTGACTCCATGTTTCAGAAGGCTTGATTTATTATTTTATGATATATATTACATTAAAACTATACTAAAAAATTAGAAAAAAATATTTCATCAGAAGGCTAGCTAAGACTAGAATAAGGAAAAATGATTACAAAAGCTTCTGTCTTGGACAGAGAGTCTGAGCCAGCTGACTGTGATTGGCCATTAATTAAAAACAACTAACATAAACCAATCAAAGATCTACCTTTTTCTACATTCCACAGCAGCAGATAATCATTGTTTACATTTTGTTCCTGAGGCCTCTCAGCTTCTCAGGAGGAAAAAAATCTCAAAAAAAAGATTTTTCATAAAAGATGTCTGCGACAGAGGGGTTTGCTCGTCTGGGTGGAAACCATCCCAAAGCCTCAGTGGTCTGTGTGCACCCTCCACTCCTGCCAGGCTCCTGGAAGCTGCTGTCTCACATGTGTTGGAGGGTGTTATTCCCCTTTCATTCTTCTCTGGATGGAGCTGAACTTCAAAGAGATTTTGTTCTTCATATCTGCAGGTCGAAACACTTGGGCAAATGATGCCAGCAGGGTTTTCCCTGCAGTGTCTGTGGGTCAGGAGGTCAGCAAGGAGACTGGTTTTGTTCCCTGGTCAAAGGGAACTTGTTTGAAGCCCTTCTTGGGGCAGTCTCTGCAGGAAATAATGGGAAAGCCAGCCTAGGCAGGGCTTCAGTGCCCCCAGGGACTTCAGTGTCCATCCAGGCTAGAAGAACCTGATGGATGAAATGTGCATTTTGGGATCATCTAAAAAGGTGATCTTGATGCTCTGGTGGAAGGCGTCCCTGCCCATGGCAGAGGGGTTTAAATAAGAGGATCTTTAAGGCCACTTCCAACCAAAATCTTTCTATGATTCTATGATTTTAGGCAACAACCTGGATATTGGTGTGGATGCAGCCACTGCTGGGCATCAGTGCTGCAGCCCCCTGATGTTTTCATGTCCTTTATAGAAGGAGTCTATTCACCCCTGTGGAACAACGAGCAGACCTTCTCTGGAGTCCCATTTTTTGAGCAGATTTCTCCTCCATTCATGCTGTGAAGCCTGAAGTTGGCACTGTTTGTCACTATTTGGTGGAGAGGATCTGAAGACATTGAAGGGTTTGGGTAGGAGTGGGGAGGGTGAGAGCAGGTCACAGGTGAACCTGCCCACAGGTGGCTCCTCTCTGCTGTCTGTTGGGAAGGGTGATTGGAATATTTGAAGCCTCAGAGCTCAGTGCTGAGCTGATGCCCCTGCTCAGAGGCCACAAACACCCACCCAGCCCTAGGGAGGGTTGGTTTGTCTGTTGGCTGCTGGGACCGGCAAGCTGTGGTTCATCCTCCAGGGCTTCACCAAGGTAGGATTGTGCCATGGTTTGCTCACAGGTCTCTTTTCTCACTTGGGGAACAGGGCTGTTGCTCTGTTGCCCTGCCCAAAGCTGGGAGTGAGCAGCAGAGCTCATTCTGCAGCCATGTGTGGCTCCCTCTGCAAGCTCCTCTGCCTGGCAATCCATAATCCTGATAAAGCACCATCTGGGCTGGAAGTGTGTGAATATCCAGCTCAACAGCACCTCACATTCTTTCTTTATGCTTATTAATAACAAGCTGTAAAAATAGCAGTCAGGCAAGATGAGCTCATGAGGCTGATGGTGGGATGCCACATGCTGTCTGTTTTACTGGGGGAGACACAGGGGAGACCTGTGCTCTCCTGCTAGAGCAGGGTGGGGCTGGGGGGGCAGCAAGGGGGCTGTGGGCTCTATCCTTTCTAGGATAAACCATTTAGGATAAATAGAAATTGCTGAAAAGCTCTGAGTCTGAGGAGCAGCAGGTCTGTGGACAGGACAACTCTTCCAGGGGTTTGTGGTGGCTTTACCTGGTTGTGACTCCAGCTGCTCTGTCCTGACCACATATCTCTGTTTCTTTGAAGTGATGAGACCTTAACAGAAACTAAAGATTTTTCCTTTTTTTTTTTTTTTTTTTTTTTTGACTCTCTTTACTGTTAAGTTAAGAGTAGATAGACAATGCTGGGCCCATTTATGTTTGTACATGCTTCAAAAAGATGATGTGTATCTTGGCCAGCTGTGGAATAGCAACATTTTCTGTGCTTAAAGGAATGATATTTCCAGCACCTAGCAGTGCCCTAGTTGTGTTTAATAATCTTCTGGCTGGGAAGTGTTAGTGTAGATTAGGGCTCTTCAGATTTCATAGCTCATGGACAGCAGTGCTGTGTCAGTGAAGTGTGAAGGGCAAGAACCTGCTCTAAGCTGACCCAGGCCAAGGGGTTGTGACTTCTTTTGCCTTGGGGATTTCTGCCTGTGTTACATCTGGGCTGTGGTTCATGGCAAACAGCAGAAACAAACTCTTTCTTCTGTTTAAGGAATTAATTTTCTGACTCAGAGCGTTGCTCCCTTGGTAACACCCCGGGCTGTGGAGCTGAATGTTCTGCAGCCCCTCGTGCGGGCGTGTCTCTGCCTTGCCTGGGGAGCTGTTTTTGGGGGGTCACTCTGATACCCAAACCAGCCTCAACGAGGCTCAGGTGCCAATTAAACCTTGCACAACCAAAGAGCACGTGGGACCTTTGGAAACATCCCTTCTGCTGTCCCAGGATGTGTGCATGAGTCATTGTCTGGAAATCCAGGTGGCCAGATGTCCTCCAGATCCTGCTGGGCTGCCCTGGCAGAGGGGGGCTCCTTGCAGAGGTTCCTTAGAAGTGTTATTCAGGCTCTTTAGAAGTGTTATTTCTAGTTCTGGCTTAGTCCATGATTTTGGAGAATTTCTTCAGCATTCTTTGTGCTCACAGCAGAAAAATCCCTGCTGTTTTGGTCTGACAGAGAGTGCAAGTGTGCATGTGAGAGGGGAGAGCCAGTGCTCTGGGAGAGTGGTCAGGACTGAGGCTGGTGGTGCCTGAGGATGAGAAAAATGAGAATCCTCAAGGAAAAGCAATCTTACAGAGATAAGAGGGCCGCAAAAACCCCACCCCAAGCAACCTGCTAGAACTCTGTAGGATTTTTGGTGATCTCTGTGCAACTTGGTGCATTAGGAGCAATGTGTGACTTTTGCTATCCAGGTGCAGGTGAGGAGCTCACACATCCCCCAGCAGAGCCAGGCTTGTGGGGCCAGCCCTGGGGGAGGCATCAGCAGCAGCTGGGTCCATCTCTGCCCCCAGCCTGCCCTGGGGGACAGGGCTGTTGTCACAGCTGCCCTCAGCACTCACTCTCCAGCTGCTTTTGGCTGCTGTGCTGGTGGCTTGCAGGGAGCAGAACCAGGGACCCCCATGGGCCCCCGCTCCAGACAGCTGGGGAAAGGCTCCTTTGGGTCTTCCCCGTGCCAAAGGCTGTTATTCCTTAGCACAGCATTAATGTGAGGGCTCTGCCCCTCCCTGTTCCCCCCCAGCCCGTGGGCTGCAGGCTCCATGCAAAGCACAAGTGGATGAGGGAGAGTTTGTCTGGAGTTTCAGGAGGGAGGCACAGTCCTGCCTCATGCTCTGGGTTGTGCTGGCTTTGCAACCAAGATGGTATTCTTTAATTAAAAAAAAAAAACCAAAAAAAAAGTTTCTTTTTTCCATGACTTTTCAAATTGTTCCAGGGCCTGGTGGCAATAAGAAATGAGGACATTATATTGCTTTTAGACAGTGACACATGAGCTTACGATGAAAAACAGTAAAATAACTAGTGTTGAACTTAATAAACTCTTTTAAAAGCTGTGAAACACCAGGGAGTCCTTTTTTTGAGGAAGATCATTGTCTTTCCAGAAGGAAAAGCAGATTTCTGAGGAAAAAGTGTGACTAAGTGTGACTAGATCTAGTTGGTAACTTGTTGGCCATGAGTAGAGGTTTCTCTCTCTGCCTCAGATCTACCTCCAGCCTTCCCCACAGCCCTGGGCTGAGCTGTGCCACCAGTGTGCAACTAAATTCCATCAGCTTCACAAGTCAGGCAATCCTCTTCCTTCTTGAGAGGCAAAATCAGCCAAAGCCCTCAAATTCTGTTGTTGTGAGGAGCAGGGCACTGCAAGGAGCAGCTTTGCTTTAGGGCAGCTCCTCCTCACCAGTGCTGTTATCCCATGGGCATTGTTCCTGCCTGTGCCCATCTTGGGGATCTGTAGATTAGGGCTCCATAAAGCACTGCCACACTCCAGGAGCAGGGCAGAAAAACCCTTTTTGTATCTGGCCCTGAAGGAATCTTGCTGGAAGGTGAATCAGGGCAATGGCTCTGCAGGAGCCTGTTGTAATTGCCAGATTTAAGATGTTGGGCTCTGAATAAATCTTAGCTTTTACTTTGCTGGGCTAATTCAGGCTTGAAAACTGAAGTGACAGCTTATAGCCAGGCTCTTCTGTTTGGCTTGTCCAAGATTGTGGATGTGTGTTACTGTGGCTAAATGCAAATAAGCTGCTCCCAGAAAACACAGTCACAAGTGCTAAACTTATTATCTGCATGGGCTGATGGTGTGAGCGACTGGAGACCACATAAATTACCTTTTTTTCTGCTCAGAGTGAAAGTGATACTGGTGCTGCAGTCCCTGACAGTAAGGAATGGCTCTTTCTGGTTGGACAGGTTTGATTGGCTGCTAATTTACTCTCCCTCCTCTCATAATTCAGCACAGCTTTCTTGATGTGCTCTGCCAGCTCCCCCCAATTTGCTGCTAGGAGGATTTTCATGCAAGGGAATTGTGGATTCCAGTTAAAACATGCACTGAGCACGCTCCTGCTTGATGGCTCCGTGCTCAGATGTCGCAGGAAGAGACAGTGTTTTGTATAACTGCAAGAAAAATACCATGTTCTAATTAGTGTAATTTATAGTCCCTTGCAGGCTAAAACAACAGCTGATGAGTCATGGAAGTTCCTTCTTCTGACACTTGCTGAAAGAAATGTTATTTTAGCTCCATGGTTTTTTGGGGAGGGGAGAGGAACAGGGTGTGGAGGGTCTGAAATGCCTCAGCCCCTCTCCAGCACCTTCCTCCTGCAAGGTGTTTCCTGTTTAAAGCTTTCTGGGGCAGTGAGGGGACACTGATTGTGGCCATGTCTAATTATCAGTCATGGTGGATCCCAGTTTGGGTGTTTGTGTCTGAGCTGGAGCTCCTGGGCCCACTGTGGCTGCTGGGACAGGAGGCTTCAGCAGCTGCAGTAGTGCCAGTGTTGAGTTTGAGGCTGAGCAGGCAGAAGGATGAACACTGAAGGCCCCCTGTGCTCTACCTGGGTGTGCTGTGAGCACACTGTGGGCAAGTGAGGGCTGAGTGAAAGGTGGGACTTTCAATTCCATTTTTGAGGACGGCCTTGCCACTGAGTTTCAGCCTCGTCCTACCCCTCTGGCCCAAGACTTGGCTCAAACCAGGCTCTGAGTCACTTGGATTAAAGCAAAGTTTTACTCCTCAGGTTGGTTTTTCCACCCTGAACTTGTCCCTGATGGTTGGGTGAGCTGAGACAAACACCTCAGGAGCTGAATGTGAACTGCAGGAGTGACAGGCACAGGGGTGGGGGACACTCCCACCGTGTCCTGAGGTCTGTCCCTGGCCGTGTAAGTCTGGCTGTGACCATGAGAGGTCAGCAATGGCCCTGCCCAGCAGCCAGCTGCCCTCCCTGCAGCAGGCACTGCAGGGCCCCTCCATTGTTCGGGTTCAGGGGATGCCACCTGGATATTTTGCTCAGTGTATGTTTGGAGTGGTCAGCGACATAAAATAAGCTCCCTGGAACACTGGTGTCTAGAGAAAGATGTGTCAAAGGTTTTGCCCACAGCAAAGCTGAAGATTCCCTCACTGAACATTTTTTTTCCTCCTGGTTGCTTGTCTGGCCACCATTTCTGTGGTTTGTGCTGCTGGAAGACAGACCATTCTCCAATAGCAGGTAAGGAGTGATTACCTTGCACCTTCATCTATGAACTTCAAGGACTTATGGAGCTTTTGGAGGAGAAAAAAAGCATTGGACAAATGTGAATCTTTGAATGAAAATGAAGTTGACATGTCAGTTATGAGGGGTCCTCAGACAGCAAATGAAGTGGCCATGGCTGGTTCTGCTGAAAGTGTGCCAAGAACTCTGTTGGACCACAGACCTCAGGCTACTTAGAAGTGTTATTTCTAGTTCTGGCTTAGTCCATGATTTTGGAGAATTTCTTCAGCATTCTTTGTGCTCACAGCAGAAAAATCCCTGCTGTTTTGGTCTGACAGAGAGTGCAAGTGTGCACTGAGAGGGGAGAGCCAGTGCTCTGTGAGAGTGGTCAGGACTGAGGCTGGTGGTGCCTGAGGATGAGAAAAATGAGAATCCTCAAGGAAAAGCAATCTTACAGGGGTAAGAGTGCCTCAAAAAACCCCACCCCAAGCAACCTGCTAGAACTCTGTAGGATTTTTGGTGGTCTCTGTGTAACTTGGTACATCTGTGTGACCTTTGTTATCCAGGTTTATCAAGGTGCCACCACGTGTGGGGCTCATCACAAGGGTGGCTGGTGCTCAGCTCCCTCCTCAGCTTGGGTGCCCTGGTGGATTCTGGCCTGGACTAGCCCAGCTCCAGGGAAAATGAAGCTAATTAATGCTCTAGTGCTGAAATTTGTTTTCCAATGTGTTATCTCCAGAGATATCTCCTGAAAGAGTCCAAGCCTTGGCTTGGATGTCTGAGGGGTTGGTCTGGACCTGTTTATCCCTCCTATCACAGGGATGGGAGAGGTCAGTGCCTTGGACAGACACTAGAAATATGGGTGGTATTTCTGCCTCTGAGGCAATTCCTGTGTGATCCCATGGTCCACTCTTGACATCCCCAAGTGCCTTGGCAGGATTTAAGCCCTTTATTTTAGGGAGCAATATCTAAAGTTGGTCTTTCACATCCTGTGCCTTTGTTTCTCTGAGTTAGTGGTGCTCAGCTGTGTACCAGGGCAGTTCTAAGGCACCATGAATGGTGCCGGGCTCCAGCCCCAGAGCTTCTGGTGGAACTTGCTGTCCAATTGCAAAGATAAAATTCCTCAGAGAGCTTTGAAACTCAAGCTCACAGAGCATTCCTGAAATAGCTGTGAAATGATATTGAGTCAATACCTAAGGCAATGTTTAGATGTGGCAAGCAAAGATGCCCTGAAGCTGTTGAAGCTTGCCAGTTGCCTCTCAAGTGTATTTTGGAGCATCTGAAAAGCACTTTGCTTTTGACATAAGAGACCCTGCAAGGTATGTGAAATGCCCAGTAAGGTGGCAATCTGCTGCTTGAGGTGGAACCTGGCAAATGAACTCCAGGCAGTGCAGCTCTGAAGTGAGAACCTGAGCAAAAGCATTCTTGATGCTCTCAGAAGTGACTTTTTACCACCTGCCATATATCAAACTTGGTGTGACTGGGGAGGAGAGGGGGGAATGTCTCCTTTGCTCTGCTCCTTTGTGTTAAAATAAAATCTTATCTGAAAGGCTTTAAATCTTTCCAGGAAGATAACCCCCCATCAGAAAAGCTGAAATAAGTCTGGGCTGTAGACATATAACAAGTGAAAGTCATTTTAAAATCCCCCATTAATAAAATGCTTATTCCTGGTCTTGTTCTGCTAAGTGTAATTTATAGAGGAGCTCCAGTGGCTAAACACAGCACAGGGAGGGATAAATTCAGCAACTTGTAAACACTGCTTGTGTTCCCCTCTCAGGACATTTGAAGGCATAACAAGAAAAAATTCATTGCTTAGACCATAATTTATTTAGGAGTGTCCAGATCCTGGTCAGTAGAGTGAGGTTTGTGGAGGGGCTGATCAAGAATCAGAGCAAAGCCTAGAGATGAATCCAAGCAAGGTGGATCTTTCTCTGAAGTGTCTACAGAGTCTTGCTGGTGGCTGCACTTTCCAAGTCTTCTCTCTAAAGCTCCCCCAAACCTGACCAAGGAGCTCTGACCCTCTTGTTTGGGTGTTTTTTTCTGCAAGCCGTCAAAGCTCTCCTTCCAGCTCAGGAGAAACTGGGTTTGCTTTTAGCCAAGGTGGACAACATGGGCAAGCAAAATGTGTGTCTGGACCTTCATGCAGCTGGGGAAAAACTCATCAATCAAGCCAGAGGCTGCCGTGCTTTGTCAGGCAGTTCTGAGCTGGTGTTCATATGGTTTAGGAGTTAAATCTATTGTGATCAATTATGCAGGGAATTCAAAGTTGCTGCATGTGTTGTTGTACTCCAACAGTGCATCTGAGCACAGGGAAAAGCTTGACTATGAGCTTTTGACTTTATTGCTTTATTTATTTTGACTATTGCTTTATCGACTTTGTACCATGGCAGAGGCTTCTTAAGTAAAAAGGTTAAAATTTGACACATAATTGTACACTTTAAATGCTTAATTCATATTGCTAACTCAAGTGGACTCCAAAAATCTCTGTTTCATGCTGACCTTGCTAGGCTGCCAGCCTGTGTCCTGGGATGGTGTGGGCAAGCCCTGGGGTCTGCACTGCCAGGCTGAAAAGGGGGGCACAGCACAGGTTGGGTTCACCCTGCCAGCTGTGGGCAGAAAAAGGCAAAAGGGAAGAGAAGATCTCAAGGGAAAGGATGTGGTTACTTGTGGGACTGATTGCATGAAGCTGTGAGCTGGGGATGGGGAAGAGAGCTGCTGGATTTTCTAGGAAAGGCAGTGTGACAGTGGAAGATGGGCTGCTTTTAATAATCTGTTCAGAGCTATTTCTGCAAGAACAATGAATCTCTGTGCCTCAGTCATTCCCCATCTGTTTTCAGGACTCATCTGAAAACTCATCTTTCCTTCCTTTCTTCTCCCCTTCCGCTCTCTCCACTGTCATTTTTATTTTAATTTTGCCTCTCTGCTCTCCAAAGTTTTTGTGGGGATGGAGCTTGAATGAGGCAATAGACAAGGTAACACACATTAACCAGCAAAGCAAGAGCTGATTTATTTTTATTGCACCCATTTATTTTCTTCACACCCCAAACATCTTCATAAAGGAAATGATTTAACCTTTCGAGTAGGAAGTATATGCCAAGGGTTTGTGTTGTAAAGTATTGTGAAATGTAAATTGAGAGAGGAAAGGCATAAATCCCTCCCCAGTTTGGTGCAGCTTTTGTGAGGTGCTCCAGGTGATATTGTTTGCTGTGGCAAAGGTTCCTGCCTTCACTCCCTTAGCAAATATGAAAAGTAGCCTTTGTGTTTATATACAGATGTAAAAAGGATCAAGGAAGGGAAAGACGTTTTTACCTCCAAAGGCAGAATTCCTCCCTCTCTTCCTTAGTTCGTGGTGGAATTCAGGTGCTTTGGGCACTTTGGGAGAGGCAGAACACGAGTGGAATGGGGATATGAGGTGTTAATGGGTAGAAATCTCTTAATGCATTAAACATAGGCTTAGACATTCTCTCATTACGCTTTTCCAGTTCTCCCCACCCAAACTGCTCTCGAGGGTATGCTTCCCCTGGGTCAGAATAATCACCTCTCTGCTCTGCCGTCCCAAAACCTCTGCTCAGCGAGCATTTCCAATCTTTCATTAGGATAATTTTACTGCGTAGTTATATTTTTTCCCCCCTCCTGCCAAAATACCCGGCCATATGCTATTATTTTCCTGCTGTAAGCTGCCACCCCTTCCCTTTCCCGAACCGGTGGATGTCAGGGAGAAGCCTGAGCTGAGAAATGATGGAAAACGATGGAAACCCGAGGGGCAGTGCCTCCAGAGGATCCTGCTCCAGCCGAGCTGAGTGCCTTGGCAGGGGGAATTCGGGAGCTCTTCTTGCTGGGGCAAGTTTACACCAAAGGTCACAACGAGATTCATCCTGCATTTTTCTTTTTTTCCCCCCCATTTTTCTTTTTTTCCCCCCATGTTTCTTTTTTTTCCCCATGTTTCTTTTTTTCCCCCATTTTTTTTTCCATTTTTCTTTTTTTTTTCCATTTTTCTTTTTTTTCCCATTTTTCTTTTTTTTTTCCATTTTTCTTTTTTTTTTCCATTTTTCTTTTTTTTTCATTTTTCTTTTTTTTTTTCCATTTTTCTTTTTTGTTTCCATTTTTCTTTTTTTTTTTTTCCATTTTTCTTTTCTTTTTTGTTTCTTTTTTGGTTTCTTTTTATAATTTACCTGGAAAGTTTTCTCTGGACTGCAATCCCTTTGATTTTCTATTTTTTTAAGACGTTACTCCCAGCTGTGTCTGCCAGGAGTGGGCACCGTTAGTGCTGCAGTTGTTTCTCCCACTCTGCCTGAAGCCCTCAAATCTTTGGGGCTCTGTTGGGGCATTTGGGACAGGGAGAGCTGCAGATTTGTGCTGTGGAGCTGAGAAGCAGGAGCTGATCATTCTTGGAGCTCAGTGGAACAAAGTCTCTGTTTGTGGTGGTGCCCAGCTGTTGTGTCTCCATTTAAAGCTCGATCATTTCTTCTGTGAGCCCTGATGGTGAGGAGCAAATTCTGCCTCCTCTGCCCTCTTTCCCTCTAATGGCTCCCTGCACTCCATTAATTAAATGAAGAATTTTTAAAGGAAATTCTAAACACTTAGCTACAAATCAGCTAGAATAACTCTGACAGAACCTGGCTATGAAGTAACACTGAAAAGGAGGAAAAAAAAAAGGCATTTAAACATAAATTGAAAGGCTGAGAACCCAAAAATCCTCTAGGAAAAAAAGCAGACTTCCCAAATCTCATAATTTCTAAATAAATTCCCTGTTAGCAGCAGCTTTGCCATTTCCCTGCTGTAGTTAGCTTGAAATATTTTATCCTCCCTTTCCTAGAGATCTCCTGACTGCTTTGAAAATGAGACCTTGTGTTTTTCCCTTCAGCATCCACTTTATTCTCTGCTTGTGTTCACAGACCTTAGGATGCAATGCATGGCAAGGAGGAAAAACAGAGTTAATTTGCTGGTATCTGTTCTGAGCATGATTGCTGTTAATTGTCAAGCTTGTCCTCTCCTGACTGCAAAAATAAACTGGTTGAAAATAACCCACTGTGTGCTTCTGTATTTTGCAGACAACCTGCCAGCTACCAACCAGGGGTGTGATAAATGCCCAAATGGTTAAAATTTCCAAGCAGCTTTCCACTCTCCTGCTTTCCAAGCTGTGCTTTTAGTGTCAGGTTTGCCATCCATGTGCCCGTTGCCTCCTGCACGAAAGGAAATTCAGCAATATCTCCAAACCAGCTGGAATTTTAGGCTTTGGGCAGCCTGTGCAGCCCCTGAACCTGGGCCCACTGCTACATGGTGATGCCAAAGCTCCTTTTCTAGCCATGGCTTAGCAAAATTCTCCTGAGCAAGGTTATGCTGTTAATTGAGCCAGTTACAAGCAGGTTTACATTTTGGGGGACTGTGGGAAGAGATGGTGTGTGTGTTTAAAGCTGTTACACTTGAGAAAGCATGCTAAAGCACCATATTTATTGCCTGACTGGAATTATGCAATGCAGGATCTCTGCCCACCGTGTACACCCAGAGAAGAAGTTGGGTTTGGCAGTTCAGGCACATCCAGTAGCTGATAAACGTCCCCAGGTTTTGTAATTCTAGGTCTGACCCTTTTTTAAGGTGTAATAAGCCTCAGATGTGGCTTTGTGGAGATGGGGACAGGTCTGCCCAGTGCATCAACTGGTGCTGGCTGTAAATATTCCCTCTGTTGTGCTGCTGCCATGAGCACACAGTGCTGTCAGTGCATTGCTGGAAGAACACATTTGGTGATTTTGCTCCCCTTGAGGCTTTAAAATGATTGACCACTTATTGTCTGGGAAGTGAGTGGCCTTGTCTCCTGTCTCTTTGGGAAGGGGTGGACAAATATTGAGGCTGTGCACTTAATAACTTTCACTTGTGTCATTCTCCCTGGAGATCCATAAGCAATATATTTCTTGACTTCTTCAAATGAAACTTTGATGCCCTGAGAAATACCTGCAAAAAAAAAGACAGAGCAAGGATCTACTCACCTTAACCCAGAGATCTTGTTTGAAGCTGAGATGTAAAATACAGAGGGGAATCTGATGTTTCTTTGAAGCCAGATGCAGCTGAAATTAAAGATGTAATTCATAAAAGCTGAAAGCATCTTGACTGTCAGTTTGAGCTCAGTGGTTTTCGACCTGCTGAAGCAGAGAAACTAAGTGAGGACAGCACAGGTGGATAATGTGAATTTTTTTTTTTGATTATGATTTTTTTATTGTTCATTTCTTGTTAAAGTGAAGGCTTTCTTAGAGTTTAATTGTGCTCAGAGGAAAGAGTGAGAAGAATATAGCTGTGATGGTTCCAAATAATAAAATGAAGGATAATAGGGCAAAGGGAAAAGCTAATTATGAACATTTCAAAGGAAAGGCCTGAAGTGGGTCAGTTCTCTGCCCTCTGAGGTTTTTCTAATCCTGCTTGCTTTAATACCTCTTGCAGCTTGATTTAAAATGTTCATAGTAATGGGAACTCCACTGGTCCATGAGCAAGGAGACCTCCCATCCTGAGCTCTGACCCAATCCTGACTAACATGTCACCACCTTTATTTCATCCTTGTGCTCTCATTTCTTTACCCCCTGCAATGCTGGGACACATTCTATCTCATTTTTAACCAAGAAAAATGACCTTTTCTTTAAAGATCTGCAACCTTCGTAGATCAGTTTTCTACACAATCTTGGAAGTGGATCCATGGCAGAATGGTACACACTTCTCTCACTTCAGATTAAGGTTTGGTGGAAATGACAGGGTTCTGATTTAATGTAATAAACCCAGTATTGGGCACTTTAAAGAATTTTATTTTGAACCAGGGCAAGGGCCATCGTTATTTCTGGATATTCCTCATTGTGTGGATTTCAGGACAGGTCAGCCCACCCTTTCAAAGCAGAAAAAACCTTTCAAAACAAAAAAAAATTCAGCATGGTACAGAGCAGCAGTTGATCACAGATAATATAAATAACAGGGCAGGCTCGTGGAGTAACATGAGGAATAAAGCTGACACAAGGACTCAAAGATAAACGAAACTAAGAATGAAATCCATGCCATGAGAGCAAAATGTCACAGCTGGAGAACATCAGGGCTCCCAGCTCCCAACAATGGTGCTGCATTAGACACATGGGTGAATGCATTTTCCTTTTTAATGGGAAGAAAAAACAGATTAACAGACCATAAGGGAACTGCAGTGTGAACTGGTTAGATCTCTGACAAACAGCACAGGAGCTTTTTTTTTTTTCCCCTTAATGATTTGAGCATTTGATGTGGTATTTCTGAAAGCACATTGGGACCTTTGTCTGAACAACCAGTCCTGAATCACTGGGTGGAGAGAGAGGTCCAGAAGGCAAAAGGACATGACTGGGGTCACACAGAGCCTGGCTTTAAAGGAAAGAAAAGCTTCCTGCTCTCCAGGCTGGTTCCATCTGGGTGACTGAGGAGGGCTGAAGAATTCTCCTAGAGCTCTTGCTACCATTCACCACTTGCCTTTAAAAAAGGAATGTTTTCCTTGCAGTATTGTGATTGTTTATAGGGCTAAATGTTGGTTTTTTTTTTTGTTGTTGTTCTTGCTGTTTTTTTTGTTTGTTTTTGGCACTATGACAATGAAATGAGGTTCTACACAAGTTTATTTCTGTGGGGAGATGGGGCAGGGTGACTCAATGGGTTAATCCCAACTTTATTCCACCGTAGCTACTTTTTTTCCAATTAAAACTGCTGGCTGGCAGTTTGCATTATCAGGAGAACAGTGGGAGCTGGGCTGTGCTGAGGGCTTGCAGGCAGGATTTCTCCTGTGCCCTGGGAGCCACCATGCAGCAGAGTGGCAGAAGCCACTGGAAATTCTATCGTGGCCCTGCAGGTGGATGGAAATGTTCAGCCCTTTCCCAGCCAGTGTGAGCAAACTGATAGCAACTCCCAGGAGCTGGGTCCTAATTACATCCCTGCTTGGGGATCATTTGAACCTTTAATGAGAGGTTGGAAAGGAGAGAGGGAGAGGTGGTTTTTTATTACAGCTGAGGAGAGAGGAAGGCTTTGCTGCCAGGGAATGTGGGCTCCTTCCAGTGCCATGCTGAAGTAGGTGTCTGTCCCACTCACCATGGAAACAGCAGCTGCTTCCTTTTGGTTGAGGGAGTGGGCAGGTTTGGCTCATTTTGTGGTTCATTTTCCCCCCATGTTCCCTCCTGGTAGCAGGATTTTGCTTTGCAGAGATGGATTTGATGCATCGTCCCCAATTCTAAAATTTGGTGGCATTTATTTCACTTTTTGGGAGACAGGATGGAGGGGGAAAGATATTTTTTGGACCAATGTTTCCAGTTTGGTAATGTCATAGATGGATCCACTGGTGTACAGAGAGTGGTAGGGTTAGGGTTAGAAATGATTGTTTTCTATTTCTCATGGACTTCTGGCCACAATTTCTGGCTGATGGCCCCAGATCAGACAATTGATGCTCAGACATTGGTTTGGAAGGACAGAACTGCCACAGGAACTTTACCAGGATTAGCTCAGAGGTTGCTCTCTCAGTTTTCTTTAGCCACTACCCCTTGACATTGAAGACTTTTCATGGGATTGTTGGTGCAAAGTCCTGGAATGGCTTTTTGGAGTCTACCATGTCCCTATAAACTTCTGAATTGTGTGGCCTGGGAACTGAGCCAGTATCAGACAGTCTAAATCAACCAGACAGAGAAAAATGCTTGAATGAACTGTTATGGGAATGACAGGAGGGAGTTCTGGGATGTCCCTGACAAAACAGTTTAAAAAGCCTATAGTGTTTTTATTGAAGTCTCTTCATCTTGAAGAATAACAAATTGTAAGACCTAGCCTACTTTTAAGTCCTGGTGTAGTTGGAAGCCTTTTGATGCTCACTTTTTTCTGATTACTTAAAAAACTTAGTTCTATTGCTGCTATCAGCATTTTGAGACTTTGGCCATCTAAGATTTGTCAATATTTTTCTTGCCATTCTGCACTAATTTATTGTAGTTTACCTTTTGCTAACTGTGGGTTTTGCAGATAGAAGGTTTTGTAGCTTCAGTGAGCAAATGCTGACCACAGCATATGAGCAGAAATAAACTCAGCTGTGAACAAAAAAAAGTAATTTGAGGATTTCTTTTGGATCCCATCTTTTGTGATGATAAACAGGAGGCTGAGGACCAATGTGAGAAACTTTTGGATAGTACAGGCTGCTCCTAAAATGAGGAGTCACTACATTCTTACAGTATCATGAAAAGTTCTACCAGGAATATCACTGAATTTTTCACAGGGGGCCGATATGAAGATACTGCCTCTGCTTCCTCTTTGAGGTGTTTATAGTCTAAATGTCTTTGCTCTGGTGCCACCATGGGCATGAACACACTAAATCCTCAGCAGGCCCCTGGGACAATATCACTCTGCTTTTCCAGACTTTGGCACCAGGAAATGTTTCACTGTACTACTGAGTTAGTAGTGAGGATGGTGTAGTTTAAGCTGCTCATCTTCCACTGTCCCCTTTGTTCTCATCTTTACCTTCTTTCATAAGCTTCCCACCTGGACAGCTTTTTAAACAACCTCAGCAGGCTTGAGAAGGATAATTTCATAAGTAACTGCTCTCTGAATTTCATAAGTAACTGCTCTCTGAATGGATACTAAAAGGAGTAGGCAGGGATGTTTTCTTCAAAGTCCCTTGTGCAATGCCTGTGGGTGTTGGAGGAATCTGCTGAGGAAGGGATCACACAGGCTTCATATCCTGTCAACAGCATCTTCTATGGTTGTTGCTGGAGAAACGAACCACTGATCTAATAGGGACTTCTCAGGCCCTTCAAGCAGTCATATCTGTCCTTTTCTGAGCATAAATTGGAGCCCTGGAAAGCAATCATCCCTCTAAAAAGGCTGGATGTGTCCTGTGTGTATATCTGGCTCACTAACACAACTGAATTTCCAGCTGAGACCCTGGCAGAGCTTGCAGCCAGGTGCAATACTAGCTGAGCTAAAATAAAGCCTCTTAAGTCAATCCAGCTGGCATCCTGCTGAGTGTCTCACCTTTTGGCATCATCTTCTCATTTTCTCATGCTCCTTATTGTGATAGAGCTCTTGCTGTTGCCACAGTTCCTTTAGCTATCATAATTCACGCTGCTGCCTGGCACCCAAATGGTTAAATGCATTTGGCTTTGCTGTCTTGCTCGGTCCCTGTAGATTGTGTTGGAAGAATTGAATGAAATTGATAGAGCTAGCATTACAGTGAGCAAAACCCTCTGAAGAAAGAGTAGATGGGTGGATAGAGAGAATGACCCCAAAGAAAACAGCTGTCAAGGGCAGCCATTGGTTTATCTTTCATTGAAAGAGAGACGTAATGAATTCTAAATTAAGAGAAACTAGAAGCAAGGCTGTTTATCAGCTCTCTGCTGCAGCATAAACAGGCACTTTAGAGGTATTGACTGCAGTCTCACTTAATGTGCCACTAGGTGCATTTCCTCAGTGCCTGGGAGCACCATGAACCTCAGGCTGGACTAAAGCTCTGATATTTGAAATATGCCACGTCAGGGCAAGAACTGTTTTGCATCTTGGTCTCCTTTCAGAGGGTCTTTGAACATGTTTTTCTTCTGTTTGGCAGCTGTAAGAGCAGCATAAGCATGTGCAGCCCAAATGGCCTTTTGCACAAGGAAGACAAAGGGTACTGACTTAGGTGAAATCCCCAGGCACAGCACTTTGCAAGGGTCTCCTTGAAATTACTGGAAGTTCTGAGAGCCAAGCAGCTCCTCTGTAGATCTGCTCCTGAGAATTTTCAAGGAAAATATTATCCCACCTTCTTATCTCTTCCCATTGTGGGAATAATTGCCTCTTTGTAGCCCCACTGTGCAGACCCTGGATGAGTATTTATCAACTGAACTTTCAAGGGTGGCAAGTAATCTACAACGGACTCAAAACAATGTAATAAGGCTGACTGATGAGTTGTCCTTGCCATTCTTGACTGTTTTTCTCCACAGCCTGTCTCTGAGATACAGGACAGGAAAGTTGTGTCTACCCAAAGGTGGGTTTGTGCCATGAGCATAGATTCCCTTAGACTCCTAATTCAAAGACATTCTTGATGCTGGAAAGCATCATCACCTAGACAGGATCCTCAATTATTTACAGAGACATATATTTCACAGAACATATTTCAGATATTGTCCATGGAAATCCTATGTGAAGCTTGCCTTTGAAACTCATATTCTCAGCAACCACTTCATGGCACAATGACTGACACCTGAACTTGTGTTTGTGAACAATGTTCCCAGAAGCAAACTTTTCAGAGCTGATATGATATACCCAATTAACTTGTTTGATATTTCAAAGTATATCTCTTCAGAGCTAGTGAGCATTTAGTAAAATATTACTTTTTGCTTAGATTTGATGGAAACTTTGATTCTGATTTGATTCTTCTGATTTTGTCTCAGGCTTTGGTGTTTTTTTGTTTTATGTTTTGAGAGATGCCAGCAAGAGTTTTCTGCAGCCTGCCCAATAACTTGCTGATTCTTTGGGCTTTCCATATCTTCATTATTGAGCTGTAGGTCTTGGAAGGGGTTGAGTATAAATGGCTGAGCCACAGAGCCCAAGATGCTGGAATGGCTCCTCCATTCCTTCATCAGCACCACTTTCCCTTAGCTGGAGTGTTGAATTTGTCTCAATGTGCCAGCTCAATAATGTCCAAATCCAGATGCCAGGGATGAATATGGCTCATTACATTATCTCCTTGTGAAAACAATCCTCACCATCCTCTGTGGTGCTTTGACTCTTGTCCTTACTTGGCCGCATGCTCTTTTGTCATTTTTGCACATTTTCGTGTCTTTAATTAAAAAGAAAAGGCCTTCCCCATGGAAGATTAATTAGGATAAGTGTGCCACCATTAATATCTGCCATGTTTGGAAAGAGATGATTCACCCTGTGATTAAAGCCAAACGGAATCTGGAATCTGAGGAGTAATTAGCCCTCAGCGGCTCGTAAGTCTGGAGGAAGCACTATTTATCAGTGGCAGTGCTAATGCAATTACTTCTCCACTGCAGCCTCCTGGACTGATAAATCATGGCCTGAGCTTTGGGAGAAGCTATCAATTCAGGATTGTGCTTCTCTGAGTCTATAAAGAGAAAAAGGGAGGAAACAAAGGGACAAGCAGCTTCTCAACAGCTCTGATTGTATCAAAACTATGGAGGCCAAAGGAATCTGAGGGTCTTTTCTAAGTCTATTTCCTGATGTACAAAGCTGTGAAACTTTGCAAGAATCGTTGCAACTGCTTGAGATTATGACCTTCTGTTTTGGGGGTTGGGGGGAGAGAACTGAATCCAAGAAACGCTTATGTTCAAACTGTGAAAATCGGGCAGATCAACTTATCTCTGCTGAAGCTGAACTTGTGATCCATCTTTCCTCAAAACATTTTTTGCACATTTTTCCTATGTTGAATCTTTTTAGGAGTGGATGGTGAGCAGTGGGTGTTAAGATGCTGCTCCTCTTTTCTCTGTTGCTGAGTTGTTTTTTTTTTTTTTACTTTTGGGACTATTTTGCAAAAATCTGGAGCACCTTCCCTGTGGGATTTAAAAGATTATGAATACATTAATCAACAACAACAAAAAACTTTCTTCTTTCATGTGTATATGCATTCAGTCTCTGAGTTGAGCCAGAAAGTGATAAAATGTTATCTGATCCCCTTTGAGAAGCCAGGTGCATCCTTGATGATGCTGTTCTTGCTTGGAGAGAAGTGTGTGCCTCTCTCCATGAAGGATTTATCCTCCACACTTCCAATTCCCAGTCTCTAACAAAAAGCTTATAAAATGGTTTGTCTTTCAGAATGAGTAACCCCTGTCTCTTCATCCTGGTGTTTCATAGGTGCCATTTTCCACATCTGAATCACACAGCATTTCACCACATTGAAAATAAGCTCAGAGAACCTGGGCCACTCCTGGAGTCTTCCCAATGAATTCCATGAAACTCTGCCATGTGCCTTTCATTTACATTGCATTTCTCAATCCCTTCCATTTCCTGTAATTCCTAAGGTGGGACCAACCTGCCAATAAAATATCTGGAGGTTATGGATGAGAATATAATGGGTTAGGAGCTGATTGCTGGCCTGGCCCATGGGGAAATACCTTGGTCCTTTGCATTGTGGTTATATAGAAATACTCTGGATTTAAATTTGACTTCTTATCTCTGACTGGTGCCCAAATAAACAAGTGCAGCTGGGAGAAGTCTAGTGGGGTTCAGAATGGATGAAATCTTCCTTCTCACAGCTGCAACCTGCTGATAGAGTTGTTCTGGGATCATTCTGTCTTCTCTGACACAGAGGTATTTGGGCTAGGACCAAACTGTTTCTAGCACTGGTGGAAACTGCGACCCTGTTTTAGGTGTGCAGGAGAAGCCTTGTTGGAGCTGAAGTCTGTGTAGGGTGGAAGACACATCCAGTGGCTTTTTTCAATCACTTATTTAAGGACTTTCCATCATATTTCAGATCTGCAGAGAAGGGAATAGGGTTAACTGTGGAGCAGCAGTGCAAAGGTGGAGCTTGCCCTTCAAATCCCAGGCAGATCTTCCTTCAGGAACATGGAAAATGAACAACATTTGGGATGCTCTTCTCACAGGTGTTAGTTATGTTGGGGTTTTTTCAAGCAGATGGGCAAACCAAGTCGGACTGAGATTTCCGGAAGGAAAAGATAACATAAAATTACATTAGCAGCTGCTGTGTTGTATTTGTTGATGTGTTGGCAGAGTATGGTATGTGTCACAGTGAAACAGCTCCAGCATCAGTGAAAGAACACCATTCCTTTAGGAGCTGAAGGAAAAAAAAAAAAATCTGATGTCCCCTTTGACTGCTGGAAAAAAGAAGCCTTAATTACCTACTGCTCCTCTTATAGAAAAGATCTGGCATGAGATAAACATTTTTCTGAGATGATTTTCTTTAACAAGTGTGTCCTTGACCTAGCTAGTGAATTATAGATGCTGTTTGTCTTGTATCAAACACTTTGATTCTTTTTATTTCCACAGTGCAAATATAAGGTGGTTTTGAGCACTGAAGAGTGGTTTGCCTTTTTAGGTCCTGTTCACTTATGTCAAATTTTTGGGCTGGTATGTTGTTCCACAGGCAGCTTGTTAGGTGTGACACTGGCCTACAGACCCTTATGAAGATCAAAGGGATTGAGCTCAAAATTCAGGGAAAATATGGAGAAGAAGTAAAAAAAAAAATTGAGGTAAAAAAAAAATAGTATTTAAACAAGTGGCTCTGCCTTAGTGCTATGATAGCAACCAGTAAAAAATCTTTTGGCACTTTAATGGAGCTTGGAGCCATGTGGTGAAATAAGGCATGGGCTCATATAGTGGACCTGGTAATACTAAACCTCTGTGTACCTCTTTTCACATGTATTCCCTACAAGAACACTTGGCTTGGGTGAAGAAAGGTGGTATTAAGGAACTCCCAGTACCTGTTGATACTGTGTGATATAAAATTAACTCCAGAAGTGAAATGGAGGCCAAGAAGTTGGGTTGAAATGACCCATTGCCTTCCCTGTTCTGCACTGCCTCAGGTAAGGTCAAGTGCATCAATTTTCTGTCTGGAAGGTCAGTAGTGGGAGCTGTTGGGTTGCCAAAGAGGTGGATTTCAAGGGACTTCTGAAATGTGACTGCTTGACTGGTTCTGGTTACCCCAAAATCAAATTCGTGAAAAGGCTGCAGTGGGGGGAAAAGTGACTAAATTACAAAAAAGTAATATTTTTTTTTTTCACTTGTGAGAGACCGAGGAGCTTTTGGTTCCTGGTGCTTCTGTTAGGGGCTCAGTGGGCCAAAAGGAAGAGATTTGCAAGAAGTTGGCAGGAAGGTTCCCTGTTATGGGTCCTTGTTGCACAAATCCAAAGTCTGCACTGCATCCCAAGCGTTTCTTTCCCCTGGCTGTAGGAGTGGTGGATAGAGAGAGGTGCTGGGGATGGAAGGGAAAGTGCTCCACCCAGCCCTTAAGATGATCTGCTAGTTGCTTATTTATGGTCTGTGGTTAGAGCTGGTGTTAAAGCCCTTGCTGACTTTGCAGTGGTCAATAATACTGAAGAGCTGGATTGTCAATACCTCATAAAGCTGGGGATGGCTCACAATGGGAAGTGAGGTGAGACTGGCTTTAGCTGTAATTCAAACATTCAAACTTCTTTCATAAAGGTTGTGTTATTTTTTTTTTCTGTTTTCTTTTTCTCCCTCAACTTCCTTTGTTATTTGGTATGGCTGAACAGATTGAAATAGAGACATCAAATCTCTCACTCATTCTTCATTCCCAGCTGAAAAAGCTTCTTAAGAAGAAGTGGGCTTCCATTTTAACTGGAGTCAGTTGTTTCCCACAGATTTGGTTAAGCACCCAAAGATTCCAACCCAAAGTGAGTTTTGAAGAGGTGCTGAAGCAGAAGTCTGTTCCTGAAAGCAGTTTAGACATGTGGCTGCAGAAACTCTGCTGATAACATTCAGGTTCCTCAGTCATGGGCTACTTCTGCTGGCCTTGGAGTCCATGACCTCACCTGTTCCCATTCCCAGCACAGTAATCCCAGAATATCCACATCGCCCCTGCCTGGAATAAGCAGGAGTTATGTGGCTATAAGTTAACATTGCTGGCTTGCTCGATTTTTAAAGAATATTGTAGGTCTTGTTCAATTCTTTACTACTAGTGATTAACTGTAGCTCTTTCAGGAAGCAGGAATTGGGGCTTTTTGCTCACTTCTGGTTTTGTTCTTGAGGTCTCTGAAAACCTCAGCCAATGTGTTGATTTTTTTTTTTCTCCTCTTTGTTTCTTAATGCCTTGAATACTGCCTGTTTTGTTAAATTCTGGCTGTGGTTGGACTTGGAAGTATTAAAACAGCATTTAACAGAACTACCTGAGAAGTCTGAAACAGCTGGGGAGAGAACTTCCTCTTAGGAGATTTAAAGCCTTTTCCTGGAGCTGCAGGAAATTTTTCAACATGGTAGAAAGTTCCTTTTGCTTTCCTCTGTATCAGCCTGGAGTTTATTCACCTCCTATTGTTTTTTTTCTGTGTTATGTTTTCTTCACACCTGCAGAACTGATCAAATTTCACCACTATCTTCTAAACTTGCCTGTTTGCCTAGTTTCTTCAGAGGAACTTGAGATATTAACAATATTAAGGTCCCATGCCAAAAGCCTGATGTGTGCAAATGTGGGTGTGCAGTTTGGAAGCAATCTGTGGAGCTGCTGGCTGCAGGCAACTGTTGGAGTTTTAGGACCATTGTTAGCCAGTTGTAAGAACACAGGAGCAATTCTGAGAGGGGCTTTCCCCTCTCTTTGCACTTGTGCAACTCAGCAGCTCACACAAAATTAATTGTACACTGGACATACAGCTGCAACTGAGCAGCCAGTAGCCCCTGTGACCAGAGGGACTGGGTAATTGGCTAAAGTGGAAATTACATTTCATTTTCTTTGCCCTGAAGTTACTTCTGGGCTTCCCAGGGGCCTGCTGCAGTTTGGTTTTATTGACAACCTGAGGTACCCATTGGCCCTGCCTTTCTTTACTGTCCTCTTTGGGGTTCCATTCCTTGATATTAACACATCAAAATGCTGAGTGAAATACACTGCATAAGGAAATGTTGTGCAGGGGCTTCAAGCCATGCAGAAGGTGGATTGTATTGCTCAGCACCTGGTGTCCAAAGAGCTGATGGCAGCTGCAGGCAGGAGCTGGGCTCCTTGGACCTCTCTGAAATGAGTGGTGTCATCCTGACTTTACAACCAGCTGGAGGCACGGGAGGATGCACCTGAAGCGCCTTGCAACAGATCCTGATGCTCTTTCCCTTGCCTCCCTTCTCTGGGCACCCTCAGCTCGGCAGGACCTTTCAGCAGGCACCCTGGGAGGCTGCAGCAGGGATGGATTGTGCGCACAGCTCAGCCTGGCAAGAGCCCCAGGAGGATCCTGTGCTCGTTCTTTGGCAGCAGACACCCGTGGTGGTGCCTGGCTCCCGTTCAGGAGGCAGGCAGCCATCCCCACTCAGCAGCTCTGCAAGCACAGCCAGCCCTGCAGATGCCTTCCAGCAGTGCCACAGAGAGGGGCTTCCAGTCCAAAAGCCCTTTGCTGTTTTCTTTTGGAGCAGTTCTGATTGCCTTTGTTGTCAGCCCTGCTGACCACAATAAAATATATATATTTTATAATAATATATATAAAAAATTAAATAGATTAGCAACTGCCCTTTCAGCTGGAGGGAACAAGGCAGACAGCTCAGGAGGAATGTGATCTGAGAGGGCTAGAAAGCTCAGGCCTGAAGCATCACCGTAAATATCAGAATTCCCTACTGGTCAAATGACAGGCCTGGGTAGCATTTCACCCCTGGGTCTGTTTAACCTTTTTTCCTGTGCCATTGGAAAATAGAGAACTGTGAATTTCCTGATCAATGCTTCATTTTTGTGCAGATGGAATCACAAAAATGTTTTTTAGGACCTAATATTATCCATCATTGTTTTTAAATTTGGTATGTATGCAGGTGTAACAAGCGTGGGGGGGAAAGATGATGGTTTTGCCATCTGTGCTACTCCAATGTTTCTGCAGCCAGTGGAATTAATTATTATTCTTTATTGCACTTAGTGATAAATGTTCTGCTTTAGTGAGGAATGGAGGAGGAGTTAACATTGCTGGCTTGCTCATTATTGGAGCTGAATGGAGCTGTTCATGTCCTTATCAGAGATCACCTCTGCTGGTCTCTGACCCTTCAGTGTTTGCATCCATTTCTTCCCATGAACAAAGTGGTGGAGAGATTATGCCCCAGTATTTTTGGGCATCATCACAGGATTTTCCAGGTCCACACTGAGAGCTTGAGGTGTAGGCTGGGAGTGTGGGAGCCAAGGGTGAGAAGGCCAGAGGCAATGCACACTATTCTTTTCCTGGCTGAAGGAAGCTGCCTCAGCTGCTGTTGCAGGTTTTTGGCCACTTCTCTCCCATCCTGAGCTGGCCAACATGAGGTCATCCCAAAAAGTGCACCCTGATCACTTGGGAGATGTGGCCAAAGAGTCCATTGGGAAATGATAAGTGATGTCAGGGATTTCTGCTTCTCCATCTTCCATTCTTACCCTACTTTTGTTTTGTATGCTATTTATGTATAATTTTTTATGCCATTTCCTGTTACCCTCCTAAATGAACCTTTTCAACAGAAATCTCCTAACACCATATGTGCTGGTGATGAACTCTTTCCTTGCTGCCCATTTGCATTAAAGGCTATTAAGGTAATTACACTTGCTCTGGGAGACAAATCATTTCAAGAATCCATCCTGCAGCTGCAGAGAAGTGAAATTCTGTTGTGCCAGCGATGCCAAAGGATCTGCTGACATTCATGTCCAGCACAGCAGGGGAAATAAATTCTGACCTTAGACTGTGTGGATCAAAGTGAACATTGAGGGCTGTGATCTCTTGCCCCACCTTGTCTCCTGGCCCATGGATTTTGCCAGTAATTCCAGCTTGCTCTGGTGGCTTTGCCTGAGGCTGGGGATATGAAAGCTTTCTCTCTCTGCACGGCTCCAGTAGAAACAGGAGTTTATTAATTTCCACACCTCACTGGAAAATAACAGAGATGAGGCATCTTGAGGAGTTTACATTTAAATGTTTGGCTGGTTTTAGTCTGGCTAAAATCACAAGTGGAAATAATGCAGGTTAGGGGAATTTTGAGACTTGGAAAACTGCTCTTGTTGACTCTTTGGCAACCCTCTCCACAGAGGTACAAAATGAAAATACCTATAGCATCTCTCTGCTCAAGGATCTGTAGATAGTAGAGAAGACATAGGTAAGCATTTACCTTAACCTAAAATATGTGGGTTTATTATGCTATGAGACTGTAGGCAATAATGTAAATATTTATCACAGCATTTGGGAACGTTTGTAGGTCCTTCTTTACCTGCTTAGTGATTTTCCCTTGTGTTGTACTTTATGGCACAACTCAAGAGTTAAATACAGTCAGTTCACCAAAGGGATGCCAATGGGAGTGGATGCCCCTCAATTTATGTCCCTCATTGCATCAACAGACTGTGTTTCAGATAAGATAGTTTGATTACAATTGGTTTCTTTTTTCCAATTTGCTTGGATTGCAAATTCTGTGCATTGGGAGAAATAAATTTTTTTCCCTGTATCTGTGTTCTAGCATGTAAATTTCTGGGGTGAGTAGGACTGCTTGTCTTTCTTGTGATACAGGGAAGAAGCATTGAGAATTTAACTAAGTTTTCTGTCCCTGGGAATTTGAAGATGGTTCAATTACAGGTCAAAAGCAATTCTGTGCAAACTTCTAATTTGAAAAATGTTACAAGAAGGAAATATACATCATTAACTCATTTCTGTTACAGGGATAACTCTTTTTCCTCTTCATCTTTCTTTCAGCAGTAGTTTGGGGAGCCTGTCCACATAATTAATGATATCTGATTTATGTTAATCACTTATGATGTCTTTCTTGCTATGAAAAATGACTGTATTAAGCACACATGTACCTACCTTTCATATAAAACCTCCAAAACACGCTCACTAGAGTAAGACAAAAGAGTGCTGCACTTTAATGCCTGTGCTTGACAAACAGCAGATATGCTCAGGAAGGAGCTGGAAATTGAAAAATCAGTTCCTCCAGCCTCTGGGGATGAGAGGATGGGAAGAAAGGAACATAGCAGGGGCAAGACAAAGAGAGGTTACAAAGAAGGCTAAAAGGGCATTTCTCCTGTCCTTGCCCCTTAATGGACACTCTGGCCATTGGCCTCTGTGGGATGTCCAAGGACTGCATTAAATGGATCTTCTCATTGTTTGTAACAATGTGGTTTATTGGTAGGTTTGGAGCAGGCCAGGAAGGAGGTAAGAATTTAATGACTCTGAGCTCTTTCATTGCCTGTGCTGAATATTTCCCAGAGGCTGGCAGCCCAGAATGTTTCAGTGGAGCTAAATACATTTCAATTACTGCTATTTTTAATTAAAAATAGATGTCACAACTCATTTGACACTCTGCTCTGACTTGTGCCTTGTTTAATCTACACTTATTTAGAAGAGTGCTTAAGACAGGCTACTGAGATGGGGAGTCTTTGCAAATTGAAGTATGAATCTAATTTCAAATGACGTTTTGGCAGCCCCAGTAAGCATTTTTTTTTTTTTTAATTCTGCTTCATCTTCCATCCACATAGAAGAGCTCCCAACACAAAGCAGGGACAATGCCATGCCATGGGTTGAAACCATGGGATGGGTGCAGGGAGCTTTACTCACCCCCCTGGGCTGGCAGGTGTTACCTGTGAATGTGAGGACAACTTGTCATTCCTGTGTGGTCTGCAGCTTCTTGGGGTGGTTGAGGCGAGATAATGTGAAATAAAGAGAAAAAGAAACCTTGCTTTGAACCTGAGGCTTGACCTGAGCTCTTGTTCAATAGCTCTGTCTCATCAGCTCGATTCTTCTCGAGTGAAGGCTTTGCCAAACTTTGCCTTCCTGGTGGGCCTTAAAATTTCTGTCCTATTTAATATGGGGGAAGCTGCTTATTAAGAATCTCAGCTAAAATGTAAATGTAGCATCTGTTTGTTTTTTTTTTTTGTAGGATTCGTATTTCTCACTCAGTTTTCCAGTTTATGCCATGAAGGGGAGTGAACTGTTTTGCTGTGAGTGGCTGTGCCAGGAGGAATATTTTGCATAGTTTTTTATTCCTGTAAATGTCCTTTATAATAATGATATTGTGCCACCACCAAGGCAGGTGTTCAGTGGCACAAAGTGTCAGCAACTCCTACAGGTTTAAAAAAGTAGGGTAGGAGAAGAAATGGCCTTTCAGATGTGGCTTGTCCTATATTACAAGGAAAAAAAAAGAGGTTTATTTGTTCATTATTTCTTCATTGGAAGCAAATGCTTCCTACAACACAGAAAATAAAATTAAGGAAGAGATGGTTGGTTGGATCAGTCTTTGGCTGATGTGGCTGCCAGCAGTGCTCTCATTCATCTCCCCTCACTGTCCCTTCCTCCCACCTTGGTGTCCCCTGCTCCCCAGGCTGTGACACATCACAGTGCTGCCCACATCTTCAGCCAGGTCTGGTCCTCTGGAAACTTCTTCCAGACCACTGGGTAGCCTTCTCAATGGTCAGTCCTGTTGTGTTTTTGCAGCCTATTTGGAGTGGTGGAGAATTTAACCAAAGCCTGCAGAATGTATCTCAAACTTTCAGCTATAATCCTGCACCTCCCTTTTGGCAGGAGTCTTTATAAGACTTTTGCATTCCCCCAGCCTTGTTCCTCCTGAAAACCTCCTTCCCCCACTAACACCTTAGGCTGGCTGGGATCCTGGGGTTTCTCCTTTCCAAATGAAGGGTCTGGCAGGAGGAGGGATTGTCCCCCAGAGTCAGTTTGGTGGTGGTTTCAGCCATTAGGAGAGCCCTAAATTAAGAAATTTTGCTTGGTGTTAAGGCCAGGATTTCATAATTTTCTGCTTTTATTAGTTTGTTTGTACTTCCTTAGCCCCTGGATTATAGATTTTAAACCACAAACCTTGCTGCAATCCATCTCCGTTCTTTCTTAACTGTGCTGTTTGGCTCGGTCTGATCCCACTAGACATTCAGCAGAATGTCTAAAAAGCTGCAAAAACTAGGGAAAAAAACACAGAGAGGAAAAAAAGAGGGAAAAAACCTTCTTTTCTCCCTTTCACCTTCCAGAAATTTTGGCCCTGCACGGCCTAGAAATGAGGACTTTCCAAGACAAACGGGCTGCATTATCACACCAGACTCTCCTGGCAAGGAATGAATTTTGACAGCCTAAAACCATATTTTTCTGTGGATGGGGGAACAAATAGTTGCAAAGCAAACACTGAGCGTGTTTGCAGGTGCTGTGCTCCATTGTGTTTGCCAACCAGATGTTCTGTGCTGGGACTCTGCCCTGGCCTTTTCTGGGATGAAATGTCACTCTGGATGGAATAGAGCAAAAGCCCTGCACAGTCTCTTAGAATGAGCTGAGCTTTTAATTTGTCAGCTATTAATATAGCTGTGTCTTTGTACTGCACAGGGCACCCGGCAAAATAAACATGTAAAATCTGACCTTCAGAAAATTAACTATCATTGGACCATGGAAATCTGCCTTGCTGCAGCAGGCTGTGGTGTGCTTAGGTACTATGGCAGAGCTTTAAAATCCCTTGCCATATGTCACACAACTGGAAAGGTTTCAGGGAGCTTTCTCTGCATCAGGAACCTTGACCTGCTGTAGCTGAGTGCTTCCATGTGCATCTCATGGTGTTCCAGGGAAAGGTGACAGAGTGTGGACTTCCAAAAGGCAAATATTAAGGATGATGTCTGTGAGTAACTCTCCTAGAGTTGTGTTTTCTCTATTGCTCTTGCGACAGGTTAGATTTTGGGAGAAAATATTCCAAAATGTTATGATAGTGGTGCTGGGCCTTGTAGCCAGAGATCCAAGAGGGAATTATTTGACAAACAGCAGGATTTCAGCAGCTAAGCTTTGCTAACACAGAGTTTTGCTGTGAAGGTGGGTCCTTTCTGTGCTGGAATGACTGAATACAGCTGTTAACTGCTGCTTTGGATCAGTAAATCCACTGGTGCTTCCACCCTTGCTTGAGTGATGTCCTACATGTGTTCCTTTCCTTTGCTAGCTCTGTTCTCACTGGAGAACAGCAGCAAAAATTGTGATGGAAATGAAGGAGATCATATTAACCTTTACCAAAAGGGCTCTGAGGAAGGGGTTGGGATATTGACTCTCCAGCTGTCATTCCCTCTCAAGGCCAGTGGATGTTTTCCTCAGTTACTCGGTTCATCCAACATCTTGACTTACAGGTTTTCTCTAAATGAGCAGAAATTGGTTTTCACTGCAAGGAACCTTTTATGGTGTCAACTTTTCCTGCATATCAAGGATCAACTTTCTTCTCCCTATTGCCCAAAAATGAGGCCCCCTTTTTTTGGTTGCATCTATCACAAGGGCCACAAGAGTGGCTTCTTTGTTTTCCCTTTTTTTTAAACCTTATTTCACACACACGTGAAACACTCCCCTTGTGCTTGAAGCAGCGCTGCTAATTGACAGGGATTTGGAGGAGGCATACCCATGTCGGCTACTGTCTGCTCTGGGATCTCTGGAGAGTATTAATCATGGAATCACAGAATTGTTTAGCTTGGAAAAGACCTTTAAGATCATACAGTCCAACAGTTAACCCAGCACTGCCAAGTCCACCACTAAACTATGTCCCTAAGCATGAAGGAGCTCTTCTCTTTCATCCTGGCAACTCCTCTTAAAGGTTTTCTTTTTTAAAATATCAGAGGCCACGTTGTCATGTACACAAAAGCACATTTCACCTCTCTAGCAATGCATGGCATTCTAGGGTAGATAGAAATAAAAATGGCCTTCAGAGTTCTCTTTGTGCTCCCACAGAATAATGTAAAACAGCCAAAATGAGAAATTAGGGCTGTGTGAGAGGGAGGATGCTCAGGTTGTTAATGAAGTGCCGTCCCCAAACACTTAAGCACTGTTGATTCCTTTCCAGTTAATAAACCATTTATATGTGGCCTGCTTTTAGCATGGAACCAAATGCCTTTTTCACTCAAGCTGTGATGTATAATTATATAGCTGACATCAAACATGAGCAGATACCAAGTCAAAGGAATGAATTTGGTCCTGTTCCTGTAATTCCATTTCCATGTTAACAATTTTTCTCCCCCTCTTTAAATTATATTTTTATTGAAAGCTTCAAAGGTCAGCTTAGACATTCAGAGAAAATTTGTAACTCAGATTGTTTAGTATTCTCTCATATAGCACAGCCCTCCATTACCCTGTGTCAGCAAATTAAGGAAATGAAAGTTGTGGCCAAGGATTACAATAGTGCTGGTGCTAACCTTTTACAGCACATGGCATACTATCAATTTTAGCCACGGGAGAAATGTGCTGTTCACATACAGCACAAGTGGGTGTTGAAGTTTTTAATCTAAAAATGAAATCTTGCCTCTAGGAGAGACAAGTAAAGGCCATAGATCTTCCTTGCTGCTGGATAAACCTCTTGAACAGCTGAGATCTTTTCAGCCACAGGCTTTTCCTTTATCCATTTTTCCTTCCTTTCTTCCTCACCTGCAGACAGAGGGACATCTATTCTATTTGACTGGAAGGGCAATACTGTAGCACAGAGATATGTGGGTGCACATATATTCACAAGATGGAGGGCCAGGGGAGATGGATGGATAACCTACAGACTTTTCCTTAGCTGCAAAACCCTCACAAGGTCTAGCAACAAACATTCACCCAGCATCAATCTTCTCTGTAGTCCTAGGGAGGTTAATGGGATTGCTCAGCTGTTTAAGTACCTTGCTGAATGAAGGTGATAATTAATCAGGCTGCAAATTATTCTGGAGAACCCAATTTTAATGTGAGGTTTGCTTTACTCAATAGTTGCTATATAGTTGTTCAGGGCACACTTGATTTAGCTGGGCCAAGAAAAAACGGATAGACCAGTTTCACTTAATTGCTATTCAGTGTTGGGTTTTGATTTCCCTGGGAGTGTTTCTTTTCCCTTTCAGACATGAGATTTTTGACCTGCTTTTCTCTGTCTTCACTCCAAATCACAGCACCCTGTAGTCTTGGGAAGGCTTTAGTTTGGTCTCTAAACTTAAAAGGCTAAAGGCAATACATAGATGGTTCTAAACTGTTGTCAGAAATAAATTTCCCTGGAGTGCAGTGTAATAGGGTCAGAGTTTATTGGGTAATGCTTAGTTAGTAGATGGCCCAAAGATTAGGAGTTATTTTAGCTGGGGCATGAATAATTGAGCTGAAGGCAAACTAAAGTCAGAGATGGCTCTTATCAGGTTGTGTCACTGTGGGATATGATCATTCAGGCTTTCATGTTCCACAGAACTGGTGTTAGGTTCAAAGAGGTGCTGCCAGCTGAGCAGGTGGGGAGCAGCCAAGGAGCCCATTCGTGTTGAAATGCCTGAAAATGCTCTTTTGGAGAGAGGTGGTCCCTCAGGCAGGATTTCACAGCCCCTGATTTCATCTCCTGCTTTTATTTGGATTTAGAAGGGGTTGCTCGTGGCTTGTGTTGCCTGCACAGCATCACCCCAGCAGTGGGTGGGAGAACCAGCTTGTTGCTGGGCCTGGTTTAATGTCCCTTCCCAGTCCTGGGGAGTTTTAAGGGTCATGTGGGCATGTCCTCTCCTACCATTCTTTAAATGAGTTTTGCTGTGAGGATAGGCTGGTGGGAGCAGAGGTTGGCTTGGGAGGCTGTGATGGAATGGAAAAGAATTCCATGCAGATCCCCTGCAAGCAGAAGGTGGAACTGGGAGGTGAATCATGCTCCAAGACCCCCACAAAACTATGTTTTGTGCTCTAAAACCACCCCATTTTCTATGTTTTTCTGCCAGAGTCTGTGAGCTGAAGATGTGTCTATCCCCTGCTATTTTCCACAGAGCCCCTCGTGGGGCTGTTCCTGATTTTTTAACTCACTTGAATAAAGATGATCCAGTTTGCTCAAACTCTTATGAGCTCATTTTGACAGGAAAGACTCTGTAACAAAGGGGCTAATAATATCCCAGAGAAGGAGAATTGGAATGCACTGAGGATCATAAAGTTGTCATCTCACATAAGTGCAGCCAAAGGAAGATGGAGACTCATAAGCAGGAGGTTGAGTTAGCCTTGAAAAACAGGTCTACTTTTGGATTTAGCAATTATAAAATCTGTAAATAGAAGGTGTACTGGTTTTTTTGGTAAAAAATGCTGAAGGAAATGGAGTTAATGTATTTTAACTATTTTATAATCTCTTCAGATATGCATAGAAAGACCTAATCCTATTACTTTACGTGCAAGGGATAGTAATATTTCACACAAACCATTTTCAAAACTGTTGCATTCAGCAGAAAATGGATAGAATTTCCCCAGGGCTGATAAACTGGCAGGCATTAATTTGGGAGTCCATCAACCAGTACTGCACTCAGAGAGATCTGAAATAACTGGAAAATGAACAGGGAGGGAACTGTGCTGCTGCTAGAGACCATTTCAGGGGTAGATTAATGGGAAAGCAATTCAGAAATGGATCCTTGATGCCTGGATGGCCAACCTGCTCCCAAGGTTCACCCCCAAACAGAAATAGGGTGTTGAAGGGTGCATCAGATGACATCAGTGCCATAGAGAGAACTCAGCACAGTCCAAGTCAAACACAACCCACAGCTGCCAAGGTTGGGGGCAGGGAAGTTGTGTCCCAGCTCAGACTTTTGGGATGTTATTCTCCTCCCTCAAACACAATATGGGGGTCTGGCATGTTGTTTTTAGCATTACTTTCCTTTTAATTGGGAGAAGTAAGGCTTGTTGGCATAAGAAATACTGCAACTTTCTGCTGGGCAGGAATGGCAGAAGTGAAGCTGACAGGAGGCAGCCGGACTACAAATTAAAATTGAAGCAGACCAGTCTTTTCTCATTCCACTAGCTCAGGAAAATATTGAAAGTAAACCCCTGGCAAGTCAGCAGTGAAAAGCAAATTAAATTTGGGACCAGATGGTGTAGATCAGTATAATACAAGTTGATGTCAATAATGCAGTGTGATTAATGCTGCCAAGAATATCACTCAAGATCTTTCCCAATTTCAGGTGTTATTTGTAGCACAGGTGAGGTGCACACAGATGAGTGCACAGAGCATTTTGGAAGGTGGGATTTAATTGAATCTCTGCTCCAAAAGAAAGTCTGTGTCCAGATTCCTCTGGCAATGTGCAGCCACTAGAGACTGTCCTGGAGGGGGGAATCTGGGGTTAAGAAGAAAAAGAGCAGAACATAGGGTTGTATGAGCTATGTCTGACCATGAAACTCAGCGCAGGATCCTGACACTGAAGGCTTATCAGGCACTGTGTGTCTGATAATTGGGCATATCAGGTTTATAGAAGTGATTTTAGCATGTTTTGTATCATTCCAATAATTATAAATGTTGTTATTTCTCAGTAAATACGAGTGTATCTAGGCAGAGTGTTACCTCATCAATATTGCCTTATTCTTGTCAAACTCTTCTGTGGTGGTGGTTGTTGTCTGACCATAATACATCCTTGAGACTCTTCATTTTCAGAGTGCTCTGTGAATTAATTATGGAGAATATTTCATATAGTTAATAGTCTCAGTGTTGTAGTTCATCTTCTGATGGCACACTGAAATTCTATGTGAAAATCTGATAGAGAAATGAGGTCTATGAAAAATAAAGGCCTCACTATTGGATTAGATACCAATCTGCAAAACAGAGTTGTAAAAGATGAGTTTGATGATAGAATGAAGAATAACTCTAAAAGTGAGTCACATTGTTTTGAGTGATGTAGTTGTTTTCCAGGAAAAATCTGTTTCCAAGGATCAGGGCATCCTTGGCAAGCTTAAATGTGCAGTAACATCCCTTCTTAGTGCTGAACTCTTTTCTTTTGAATGTTTTTTAGTGAGGAACTTGGTAAGAGACTTCAGCTTTTCTCAGGGGATGAGTATCAGTCAAAATTGACTTTTTGCCACCTTTGCCCCTAGGCAGACATGAAATAGGCCATCTCTGAGGGTATATAGACAATTATTCTTATATCCTATGCATAGGGATTTAGACATTCAAATAGAAAATCTGACCTTTATGGAAGAATATTTTGTTCTCTGACTCTTGCCTTTTGGAATACGTTCTTAGTGACTTGATATGCAGCTCCTTCATTCTCCGGATGTGCCTTTTTTCAGTGCTTCTTGTGCTCATTAATCACATTAGCCATTCCCAGTCTTTGCAGCACGCTGGGAGTTAATATTTTCACTCTCTTTTGTGTGTGTTTATAAGCATGTGTCTTCCCTTTGGTTTGTATTGACTCTGAAGGCTGAAGTGAGGATCAATGGCTCAGATTATTTCCTTGCTGTCAGCTATTGACTTTCTCTCAGCCTGATAGCAGAGCTCCTTTCCCAGGGTGATGCTAGGAGGGGGAGCTGAGCAAATGCTCCACAGAAATCTTGCACTTTATCTCAAGGCATCTTTAACTGAATGCACAGGAAAATGAGAGAAATTGCCAGAAACCTGCAATTGAGGGTGGAAAATTAGAGAGGCTGAAATTCTCTATCAATGATGCTAAAACTGGATAGCTTTTGCCTCAAGAGGTTTATTTATTTATATGATGATTGTTGTTCTGCTCAGATGGTTTTGAAGCTGAAAGTGATTTCTTTAGCTAAACTGCTGTGCAGGTTGGGCAGTGTGGATTCCCTTCACCGTAGCAGAAATAATCAAGATCAGTATGTGTGCATACAAAATCCTCCAGCTTCTGAAGAAAGGCTTTTCCTCCGTTCATCTATTACACTGTGGGTTCTTGATTCATAATTTTCTGCTAGATCTGTAATTATCTACATCAGAGTACAGAAGTCACAATTTAATTCCTAATTAGAGCAGCAGCATTTTCCCTTTTCTGCCAAAGATGATGCTCAAATGTCAAAATAGAGAAAAAGGGTAGATATTTTCAAGGGAAAGTGAATTTATTGGAATATTAATAGCTCCATCTTCTATTATAACAATGGTTTGTCTTCCAGAGTTCCCTTTTTTTTTTTAATAGGGAAGTAAACATTTTTATCTGGAATAATTCTTTAGGCTTTGAATTAAAAATTATAAGCTTTTACTTGACAGTATAGATGGGGAGGAAAAAATGATGGAGTAATAGAGAAAGAGAAGCTGGGCATGAGTGAGTCTCTGAAGGACTGGCAGCTGCTTCTGGAAGAAGAGAAGGTCCTGTGTTGGTCAGCATCTCTCCAGCTTGGCTTCTTTTCCCACCTCCACCCCTGAGGATTAGGAGACTCCTTCAAGCCAAAAGGAAAATTTCCACTGACCTCAGTGGACTGGAGTCCCTGGCATTGCCCCAGGGCTGGAATTCTCAGTGGGAGAATGTGTGTGGCAGCCCTGAGCCAAAGCCTGGGTGCCAGGGTGGGAAGCTGGAGAGGCAGGTGGGATGCCTGGTGTTCCCGAGTGTGCACTGGGATCCACTGCCCTGCTGGGTGCTGTGGGCATGGGGGTGATGGGGAAAAAGCTGGATGAATGTGTCCATGGGCTGAGAAACACCTTGGGTTTGGATCTGGCTTGGGTTAGCTTTAGATACTGAGTCTGTCTGATCTGTCAAAGCTGGAGCTGTAATTGGGCAGCTCAAGGTGTCAGGGGAATTTGAAATAAATGCTTTGATTAAAGGCAGAGTATGGTTGAGCTGACCACAAAGTTGGCACAATCTCTATTTTGCACAAGGGAGATCTTCACGGATCTTCCTGGGCTGGGATCCAACCCTGCCCTCCTCTCCCCATGCTTATTTTGTTGGTCAGCTCAACCCCACATTTTAATCAACACAGCCCATCATTAATGTACATACCTAGCTATGTGTAAACACAAATATATAAACTAACTTCAGCTAGGATGGAAAGATAAACAAGTGCCTTTAGCAGAATTTCCCCCCTTGGATCTGCCTGAAAGCAGTCAGTGGAGTTAGCTGTTTAGCCCAATTTAGTTTTCATTTAACCAGACCAGAGAGTCTATATTACAAATGACACGTGGCCACCACAGTAGCATGGTTGCTGTTTACCTAATCAAACATGATTAATGCATTGGTTTTACATTAGGATCTGCTTTTCTCCACTGTGAGAGTAGTCCAGGGATTCTCTTTGTCTGCTAGCAAGGAAGAACAGGTTTTTTATCCTATTCTGCTTATTGTGCAGTCATGTCAGCAGTAAAAAATGTCTTTTAACATGCCTTCTTTTATCAGCAGAGAGATCAATACAGCAACTTTCTGAATGCATAATTCAGTTACATGTGTTGTGGGAGACTCACGCGGACTCTCTTGGCGAGGCTGCTTTTCAGATAGGCAGGGAAAGACATCATGGACTTTATTTCAGAGCAGGGTAAGATTAAAGGGATTTCAAGTGTGCTTTGAAAATAACTTATAAAGGAGGATGGTTCAGGCTTGCAGAGGGATCTGTATTCCAGAATGGAAATCAAGCATTGCTGCAGATAAAGTTTGCCTTTGCATCAGTGGTGGAACCAACAGAAAATCTCTGCTGCTGAATTGGACCTGAACCTGAAAATGACAGTGGTGGATGGTGAGGACAGCAGGTAGATGGATCTTCAGGGGAAAGCCACCCCTGAAATGGAAAGTTTTCACCCAGAAAATAACTGTAAGAACTAAACTCTACCCTGAGATAAGCTGAGGGATTTTAAGGTGCTTTGAGAGATGTTGGACAGACACGTCCTCAGTGAACTTGGTGAGTGAGGGGTACTGAAGCCATTAAAGGAGGCACTGAGCTGCACCATGTTCTGCTGTTTTATCTTGGGCAGGACATGCTGTTAAAGGAAATACAGCAGCACTATTGGATGGCTTTTCCTGGCAGGAAAACGAGGAGCTGACCTGAGTTAGAAAGTGGGCAACCACTTGGAGTTTGCTGGGGCATCACGACAAAGGGCTTGAAAAACATCCACCCAGTGTGGTGTAGAAGATTTTGGAGCACCACCTGCCGTAAGTCTGGATTTTATTTTGTCATTTATAAACACCAAGGAGGTTTTCTTCTTCCCTTGAAAAGTGCATGAATCCTCCTTGACTCCAAAAAATTTTGGGCCAGTACCTTCTCTTGATTGTCATTCACAGTCTTTCATAACTAGTCAGGATAAATTTAATAACTCATGACTACTTTTTTATAGCATGCTCACAAAATCTCATCTTGAATCAGGAGAGACATCCATAAAAGCTACTGAAATCCAGAATATTCATCACATAAGTGACTGTAACACGTTTCTTCATATTTTTCTGATGACTTTGCTGGCCTTAACACATTTTCAGCCTTGTTGGACCTCACTATCTCTCTACAGGAATGTTTTAATTTTCAGAGAGATTCCTGTACTTGTCATAGTCATTAACATGTAAATACATCTCATAAAGCACTGAAATGAACTAACAGTTACAGCTTTTCCAGCCATTAACACATGTGATAGTTAAGCTTGATTATGAACTTCACCTCATTGGCAACACATTTCTGTGGCTCTCTGTATTTCTCTCCCTGCTCTGAGCTGGGCTAACTTGGGAGTCCATAAAGCTAAAATCTAATTAATTAAATAGCAGCACTAGTTCTTGCACTGGGCTTAAATGTGCCAGGGAGCGTTTTTTTCCAATTCTCAAATAAATCTGCTTATTGAAAATACCATCCTAGAAATAGGAGTCTCTGACTTTGAGAGATGCCCTGGAATTTAACAGCCCATTATTTTTATATGGGCAATTTATTGCAGTCAGAAGTGATAGAGTTCATGGAAAGCTGGTGGATGGATGGCTGAATCATTCCATCACCTGTCATGACTCATTCCCATCATTTCTGTCTCCTCACAAAGGGTGCATAAACATGTCTGCAGACTTACCATGGCCCAGAGCATCTCATTAAAACATTGCCTTGCTTAGGGTCAGAAAAAAGGTTATGTAGCCCCATGACTAGATTAGAAGAGGGATTGAGATCTTGACTGCTTCATTCAGAGAAGGGTGTCCAAACCAAAAGCACACCAAGGGACTTCTGCTTGGGCTTTTTCCTGAGATTCTCACCTTTGCAGGCAATTTCACAGATATGGTTCCTTCAGGAGTTTTATTGAGCAGCTTGGTCTGGCTGCTCTGCTCCTTGAGTTCTGCCTGCTTTCAAGGGTCCTCTCATTCTCTGGATGATACTGGATATGGTGACCTTGTCTCTGGTAGTTCCATGTCAAAATATGCTGATGTATCCTCTTCTCTAGGCAGAACCAGATGTTTTGGTGATAGTGAGCCAGATGACTCCTGCTGGAGCTGTCAGACAGTGAAGTTGGCACACACTTCATGTATATTCTGTCCTCTTCTTCAACAGACTCCCATAGGGTGAACGGTGCAAACCCCTTTGTGGCTTGGCTTAATCCACCCTCAAAGTGTGCTCTGAGGGTTTGCCCAGCCTGTTCCTCCCAGCAAGAGCTCTCTGGACCCAAGCTCTGAGCTGACCTGCTGTGAGCTGACCTGGCCAAACGCCACGTGGCCAGAGTTAACTTGAGCAGAATTTATTGCCTTGCAGAGGGCACTGCATAATCCACTTACACAACTTCACTTTTGGAGCTGCTTTGTGTCTGGCCAGGTTGGAAGATGGGTAAATGTCTCTGGAAAATTATTTATTATTATTTCTCAACAATGAAATCTTGTTATTTGCTTGCTGTAATGGCTGAGAAATCTAATCACTGATTAAGCTTGCACTGGGGTAGGGATACTCCAAACAGAGCAGCAGAAATACAGTGTGTGTCCAAAGGAATTCATAATCTGGGTGTCACACACCCTCAATAGCAAGGGAGCTCCAGGCTGAGCCCAGCAGCAATAAGCTCATGCATCTGTGTGCTTTGTGAAAGAAACACAGTGCCGGTGGGGAAATGAAGGCATTTTGTGGCTCAGAGTAGGGTTGGGACACACAGTAGGTGCTCCCTGATGGATGCAGACTCTGGCACTGCACCCCTGGAGTGCAGCAAGGCATGAGCAGGTTTGGGTTTGCCAGCCCTTGGCCTCTGGTGGAGCCCACAAAACAAGAGCAGTCTCTGTCCTGTGTCTTCCCCAGGTCTGTGCCTTGCAGACATCACCTCAGCAATTGTTGCTGCCTCTTCCTGAGCTGAATCCTTGGCTTCCTGAGCTTGGTCCCTGGCTCTGGTGGTGATGTGATGTAATCCTGCGAGCGCGGCCCCTTTACTGCACCGAGAGTATAATGCCCCATTATTCTCTAGACAAGGGCAGGGGGAAACAGCTGTTTTACTGATTGGGTAAATAAAAGCATGGCTCTCCAGTCCTCCTCCCTCATCCAGCATGCAGAAATCTGCCCAGGCTCTGTGCACCATCACCATCAGCTCCTTGCCCCCGAGTGCCGTGAGAGCAGCAGTGCCTGCAGCTGGAGGGCTGCCCTCACCTCTGCTCGCTCTGCTCCAAGTGGTTTTGTGAGTCAGGCTCTTTGCTTTTGCATAGAAACCCATATTCCAGCCTGCCTTTCCATTTGCTCATGCCCCTCTGCTGCCAAAGTAACCATGGCAGGGCTGAGGTGGAGGGGAGGGGAGCTGTGTTGCCAATCTCTCATTAATTTCTAGATGCAGAATGATGGGGGTGATGCATGTGAGAGTCTAATAATAATGACCTGAGGTCCCAGGCATGGTGAGCAAGGCAAACTTCTTTAACTAACAACTTAATTATAATAAATTTGAGTCTAAGAGCACCAGGCAAGTAAATCAATCAACCCTTGCAGGCGGGCTCATTAAAACTAGCAAAGTACAGACCATAAAGGTCATCTTATTAAAAGGGATTAGCATTTTCCAGTTAAATCCTCTGCTGCCCATAGGTGCCAGGGGAGAATGTGCATCCTGAGGTGCTCTGTTGTTGCAGTGGTGAAGGGCTGGCCCTGCACAGCAGTAAATGCCTGCAGTCCCCATGGTCAGGCTCCTGGCTGCCAGAGCCAGTGGGCACAGCTGGATGAATGCTGGTGGAGCTCTGCCAGTCTTGTCCAGCTGTGGGCTGCCAACTGTCCCGTGGAGCAAGTGAAACATGATCAGGGCTGAGGTCTTGCTTGCAAAATAGGAGTCAGCTTGCTCTCCAGGCTTTTCTCTAGTCCTCTCTCACAGACTGAGACATCACCTCAGTAATTGTTGTTGGCTCTTCTTCCAATGACTTCTCTGGCTGTGTGGGATGTCTCTTCTCCTGTCAGGTCTTAATATATTGTAGCCCTCAAGCAGCATTTTTTATCTTTGCCTTTCTTTCCTGGCTGAGTGGTACAGTGCTTTGGGTTTTCTAGTGCTTTGAGAGGCAAATTTTCACAGGCCCATTATGATCTTGTTCCTTTAGGAGAGTATATTTACCTTGGAGGAAACATTAGACCGAGAACAGCTATCAAAACAGCTGGCATCCTTCTTCCTGTTTTCCTCTCCTGTCAGATACAGTGTTGATGGCAGGAAAGGCACTTTTTTTCCCTTTCCAAACTTTCCTCTGCCCACACTTGCATTCCAGTGATGACCCTCTGCCTGTGCAGCACCACTCACTGCTGTTGAGGAAATGTGGGATGAAAACTGCTGTGTTTTCTGTGGGTCCTGTGGCAGTGGGGCTTGCAGGGGATGGTGCTGGAGGGGTCATTCCCACTCCTGCATTGCATTTTGGATGGAAACTGATTTTTTTTTTGGAGGTGAAGTGTCTCACAGCAGTATCTGTCACTTGGTTGAGCAAAATATCTGGAGTTAAGAGGATTTTTTCCATGGACAGGCAACTGCAGTGAGGAGGGTGGGCTACACACCCCCCTATGCTGCACTCCCACCCCTCTAACCCCCTTCTTGATGAGGCTGTTCTCTCCCATTAGGGGGACACAAGCCAGTGCTAGCAGCTCAGTCAGCTGCTGAGGAGAGTGACTGTAGCAGGCACAGCCCATGGCAGCCTTCCCTCAGCTCCTGCTGTGCCCAGGCAGCGCTTTGATTGCACAGCAGTTTACAAATAACTGCGCTTCATAGGATGGAAGTTCCCCTGCACTATACTTGATCATTTCCAAAGGTTTTTTTTTTTCTTTTAAGCCCTGGGAGGCCTCGGGGGCATGTAGGAAATTAAGCAGAGCCTTGCAGCAGTTCAGGAGTTCATTCGAACCAAGGAGTCATGTTTTGGAAAATAAGGTGGGAGAGGTAAGGATGAGGAAAAGTGGAGCATCTCTTTTATCCCACTAGGCTTCCCTTTGCATAGGAAGTACTGAGGGTCTTTCCTGCTCTGCTTGACCCATCAGCAGAGAATATCACAGAGAGATACAGGCTGCCTAGGGGAGGAAAAAAAAAAAAAGGAAGAAGAAAATACTTATTTTTTACTGTGTTTCCAGTCAGCTGTCACTGTGCTGCTTGGTGATCCTGTGCCATCTCTCTGTAACAGCAAAAAACTGCTGAGCAGAAGAAATGGGTTTTGAGATTGCCCTTGATAGGGAGGTGCTGGCAAGTGGGAGGTGTCTACCAGTCTGTGCTCCCTCATCAGCTCCAGGAGCGTGCTGGGGAACCTTTGGGTAATTGTCACTTAATTCTTCTGCATCAGGCGTCTGATTTGGAGTGTGTAGTACTTAACACTGTGCACATCAGCCAAGTTGCTTAGATGAAAGGCTCTGCTGACTACACAAATGTATTTCAGCTCAGTTCAAGAGCTCAGCCCTCCCTGCTGCAGGTGAGTGCAGAGTTTGGAGCCATTTTTATGCTCTTGCCTTCAGGCACTTTCAGCTCCTCACATCCCTTGAACTGAGCTCTGACTGGCACCAGCTTTGCACGGTTTTGTCTCAATGAAGGAGTTTCCACAGAAGAGGAGGAGCCCCTTGTGCTCCCCATCCCCAGCAATCTTTCCTACTTCCACAGGGGCAGGGACAAATTCAGGACAGACTCAGTACCATCATCACTGTATGAGTTCTGCCTGCCAGTGTCATCAATGCAGGATCCAGAATAGTACAGTTTAATTGGAATACTGTAGAAAATACCTATTCTTGGTTCTCTTGTTTCCTCATATATTCCACTCACCACCTCCCCTTCACATCCCTTCAGCCCTTGCCTGGAATTCACCTCAACCCACAGGCTTCTTCTATTTTTTCCTTTTTTTTTTTCTGGGAGGTGAGGGGTTAAAACAATAAATATATTGGTTCCTGTTTTTCCTCTCTGCAGCTCCTGAGCTCCAGCTGGGTGCAGACATGGAATAGTAACAAGTCCATGGGAAAGGCTCATCTTCTCACAGCCCTTGCAGCAGCACTCTGAGCTCAGTGTGAGCTTCCCAGAGCACAGAGGCAGAGCTGAAACCCTCACTGATGCTGCCAGGAACTTTCTGCAGGGATTAAAGCAGCAGGGTGGAGATGAAGTGTGTGTGAACCCAAACTGGATTCCAGGTGTCTGTGAGGAACAGTGCACTCGGTCTTCAGCTGAATTTAAGATTTGTGTATACACTTACATAATCTGTGGCCATTGGCAGTTAGCTCTTTGTCATCCAGAGACATAGCAGAACCTTCCAGACCCTGAAGGAAAGCACATTTCTGGTGGAAGAGACAAACAGGAGGCAGCAAGATCCAGACACTTAATGAAAACTTTGTTTTGCTTTTGTCCTTTCATGGCAGGTGCTCTGCTTCCATGAACTGTAGTCCTGCTATAAACACTCTCTGTTCCTCAATAATTCCTGATGGGACAGAGGGAATTCTGCACCCTTGCACTTGGATAGGTTTGCTTGGATTGAGCAGAGAATGGCAGGAGGGGACAGACTCAGCCCTGCACAAAGACTGGCATGGTGCAGGCAGCCTGGGTGGTCTCAGCTGGGTGCAATCCCATTTCCATCTCCCTCTGGCTCTGTGTGTGCTCATGGAGAGTTGCTGTGGCTCAGTTGTCATTGCTGTTTCCTTATAATAGCCCAACTGCTGTCTCGAGGCCCAGTTCTAATCTGGTGTTAGGGAATGCCAGTTCCTGGGAGGTCTCCAGTGTGCTGAGCATGGATTATCTCCTGGGGATGCTGCAGGAAGGAACATCCAGGTGCTGCTAAAAGTTGTGGCTCACCAGGATGGCACAGGGGTATTGGCACTGCAAGGTGACAGGGTGACCTTACCTGTAGAGTTGTTAGGCTTTTGTTTGCTAAAAGATGCTAAAACTCAGTCAAAAGTACTGAAAGTGGAACAGGTAGAGATGAGAAAGCACTGGGATGTTTGCTGTGTCAGCTTAACTGGGGTGGAAGTGCCAGGAGGGCAAATGAAATGAAACACCCCAAATTGTACCTGATGTCACTTAACACTGCACTCCTTGCAGTCACTTTGAATAAACACAAGACATTTCTTTATTTTCATGCATTCTTGGTGGAGAAAAATAAAGGGAAAAAAAAAATAGGGAGCAGTAAGACAGTCTGTACTTGCCCTAGCCCTCGCCGAGCAGTGGGAAACAGTTAGCAAAGGTGTCAGATTTTCTCTAAGGGCAGTCACAAGGCTCTTGTGCCAAACACTATTTGACATTTAATTTAAGACCCATGTAAAGTAACAGCCAGGGCAGGCAGCAGGCAGAGCGTTCCAGTTGACAGACTGGCTCTATTTGCTTTAATTTCCTTAGTGCCATGGCCAAGTTTATCTGCGAGCGAGAAATACTCAGAGTATTATTTTTTTTTTTTCCTGTTAGCCCATGATGAAAAGAGAGCTCTGTGTTGTGCTCAGACACAGTTTTGGGCTTCAGGTGGCCCTCATTAGGGAGCATAATGCAAGAGAGCCGTGCGTCAGCGCCGGGGCAGCCAAAGAAACTTGTGCCTCTTTGATTAAATTCTGCTGAAGTCAAACACTCTGCTCCTGGGCTGAACTGAGCCATTCAGCAGGTTTAAAGGTGCAGGGAGGGGATCTGTGTGTGAGGGTTTGCAGCTCACAGAGCAGGGAGGGCTTCCCTCTCCTTAGGGGTTGGGTCAGGACCCCTTGGGGCAGAGGGGTTTGTGTGAGGACGTGTCCTGTACATGGCAGAGGGACCAGCCACAGCTCCTCCAGGTGCTGCTCTAGAAAAAGGTGTCCCTGCCCAGAGCAGAGGGCTGGAATGAGATGATCTCTAAGGTTCCTTCCAACACAAACCATCCTATGGTTCTGCTCTGTGTGGTTTGTGCTAGAAGCCTGTGTATAGGGAAGGAAAGGTCAAGGGTGCTGAGGGTTAGGTTGCAAAGGGGTTTTTTGCATTCTAGTTATTTTAGTTTTCCTGTTGGAGCTGAGAAAACTGGTCTGGTGTGCTGCTGAGGAGGTAAGATGGGAATAAAACCCACTTGCTGAGTGGTGGGAGTTGGCCTGTGTGAGGAGGGGAGCAGTAGTGGAAGCTGTGCTGGCTGAGTAGCTAACATTGGCAAAGAGGAAATGTTGCAAGGTGCACGTGGAAACGAGTCAGGAAATGTATTAGTTACTTGAATTTATTTTTTTTAAAAGAAAATAAGTGTGTTTAGTCAACAGCATGAAGTGTGGTACCTCCAAGGGTAACTGTTTGGTAATGGAGATATGGAATTATGGTGTTAACCACGGAGATAAGGAGTATCAGGGGAGGAAAGTCTGTGAAAAAAGTGATTTGTCGCATTGAAGAGCAAAAGCAGCTGCAGAATATGAAGCAGTGGGAGGAGAAGGGTTCCCCAGGCAGTGGGACAGAGACAGCAGCCTGCAGGCAGCACTGGCTGGGTGGAGGAGCACTTGGCTGCTTTTCCAAGGTCATTAGGAAGTCTAGACTTTCCCATAAAAGGGTCCCATTTGCTGGAGAATCCTTGGGCTACCACTGCCCTGAGGGCTTCACAGAGAACTTAAAGGCATCCAGAACAGCCTGGCTAGACTGAGGCACCTTCCCTGAGTTTTTCTGTGTGTATGGACCTTGGAAGACAACTTTGGGGCAGACTGGCAGGGATGATTTCCATGGGGCATGCAGCCTGCTCCAACAGAAGGCAGCTCTGGGGCTGGGACACTGCTGCTCCAGACTGGCTGGGTTTAGCTCCTCTTCAGGTTCCTTGCCCAGCAGGCAGAGCAGAGGAGCCAAAGCCAGCTGCATTCCTCTCAGAAAGCCAGAAATTAAAAAACCTGCTTCAGTGTGCTGATGGAGGCATTTGAGGCATAACTCTATATTTGCAGTTGTTCCCAAAACTCAGCAAGGAGACTTCCACTTTTGCTGCAAACCTCTCTTGGTGCCTCATCACTGGGTTGTTTGACCAGCTGGTTGGTGCCATCCTGTGGCTTTAAGCACTTTAAATACCTGCTGTCCTCCTTATTTTAGAGAGCATCTCTGTCCAGCACAACCCACCTGGAGAGAGCTTCTCCATAGCAGTGTTCAGAGTAAATCACAAGTCCAAACCCCTCTAAGATCACAGAGTGTGCTCTTTTTCTTGTTAGCAGGGGCTGCCAGCTCATGCTGCAACTTACCTTGGAAGGAGAAACCAAAGGGGGATGCTAAAGGCAGGGAAAAAATGAGTACAGCTTTCTAATTGAGTCAGGGGAAAAAAAAAATTCCAAGATTTGTTCAAGAAAGGGTTTGAATGTTTGGAAGACTGGGAATTGTTGGATAATATTCTTTTTGCAAGCCCAGAATGTCATCCTTGTCTTAGGGCCCTCTTGAAAGCCAGTGTAGGAAGACTGGCCTGGTGGACTGAATGAGTATTTGTCAATATGAAGGGCCCCTGGGGACAGACAGTGGTGCCCACCCCAAAAGAACCAACCCTGGGGGCTGCAGTGGTGGATAAAGAGTGTGGCCAGGCTTCTGCCCAAGGGAAACAGTTTGCTGAATGTGAGAAACCTTCTGGCATCTGCACAAACTCAGATGGGATTCAAGCCTTGAGGAGTTTGTTGTCTGACTGGGACCAGCAGTGTGACTGGGACAACCATAACACAGCTGGGGATGATTCCATCCTGGGAAGGTGTGACTAACCTGGGGCCACTGTAAAATGGTTTCTGTGTGCATTTACTGGATATTTTTGGGGCAGGTTTTCTTTTTCATAATTGGGCCTTCCTGAACAGCAGTTGGATGTTTCAGCAAAGAGAAGAATGTGTACTAAAAATCAACCAACATTTGGTGGCTCCTCTTCTAAGTGGGGAGGAATCCTGGATAGCCAAGGCCAACTTCCAAAACTGGTGTTTACCTTTGCTTTGCTTTTAGCACTCCAATTTTTCTTTGTGAGCTGTGTGTGCAGAAGGGAGAATATAAACTGAGTTTATCACAGCAGCAGAGCTGGAGCAACTCCAAGTATGTTGGTCTATACCCTGGAAATAGGAGACTGCTTATCCAATTATTTGCAGCTTGTTTTCAAGGGAAAAACGATTGACTTGAGTCCTGCACAGGGTAAATCCTGTTAGAGTGTGTCATTTTGTCCTTTGGAGTGGGATGTAGTCCCAGGTTTCATGAGATGTTATTTTGCCTCCTGGGATTGTTGAAAAGCTGCTGTGTCAGACGGGGGATCTTTAGTCTTCAGATGAGAAAGTAGCTCTCTGTTGGAGAGAGAGGTGAGGCTTAACATACACATGATGAGCTTTATCTTCCTGTCCCAACCCTTTTTACCTACTGCCATGATTAAATTTGTGAGAAGAGTCACCGTAATAAATAAACTATACATTACTGAGGTAAAAACTCCCAGAAGGGAGGCACTGAGTGGTACGGAGGTACAGGCACACTTAACAATGAAACAAAGAGACAGACCTTGGCTGAACATCTGGAAAATCATACTGAGAGTGAGATAAATTTGGCTATAGGACTGCAACAACAGTAGCAGCAGTCCTGTTACACAGACTAATTTTAAACACTCCTGTAGGCATCACTCCCATCTGGGGCTGGTAAGAGAAGATGTCAGTCTCGTGCATAGTTTGAAGATGTCGCCCTTTCTTTGGCCCAAAATTTTCCATGAATTTTTTTTTAAATCAAAATGGAGAAAATTTCTTTCCATTTGAACCATTCTCTTTGTTTGTAGCAAATTTTAAAGAGAAAAAATAATTTCAGTAAGATGAGGACAAAGGAAATTTTCAGCTGTTTTAATGTGGCTCTTCCTTTAAAGGGGTTTGGAATCAGCTATAATCAGACCAGATTTTTGCACTAGGTAGCAGAAACAAAATGAGCTGGAGGAAGATATTAAAAGACAATTTCCTCTCCAGTCCCTATCACAAACCTGCATCTTCTGAGGTACAGGTGGGTCTGCACAGAGTGGTAGCATCAGATGCTCCTTGCCCTCATACAAACCAACCAGAAAGGAGAAAGGAGTCAGGAACGATGTTTGGCCAGTGGTGGGGATACTCCACATCAGCCACAGCCTTCTCCAAACTCTCGCTTTTTCCTCCTGGCATGTTTTTTTTCCTGTGTGCAGAGTGAATTGAGTATGAGAGCCCTGCTACTCACTCACTGGGATTAAGCAGTGATGAGAAGAGGTGTGAGAGGTAAGGAAAAGATGGTGCAATGAGTCAAGCCCTCCTCAGAGCCTGTGTGGGCAGCCTGAGGGCATCCCAGCTGCTGGCTGGGAGGGCATGGAGCTCCTCCCAGGGCTCCTGGCCATCTGGAGGGGCTGGATGGTGCTGGGTGGTTTTGTGTTTGCTCCCTGGCTTAGTCTCTCATAACGTGGTTTTCAGCACATATTTTGTGCTCGCTTCTAATGCACCTGTTGGTTCCACAAACAGGCCTGCCAATTAAAGACAAAATTCAAATCCCACAAGGAGCTGGGTTGCCTATGCTGGAAGATGTATGTATGTAATAAATGCTGTTATGAGGTATACACCCAAGCCTATTTATGAGTTACCATATGAGAAAGAAAGCAGGGTCAGAGTACTGAACAGGCTCAAATAACATGTGGATTTATATGGTAGATCCACCTTCCAACCCTTTATTTCATCTTAGGCAAGTTATTTAGCTTCTCTGGGCCTCAGATCCTTTACTGAGTACATCTGGGACAATAAAGAAATCCTTTTTATCTGTTTTTTCTGCTCCGGTTCCTCAGGCTCAGAAAAAGGAATTGTGTCTTTGTGCACATACTTGATTTTGTCAGGGTTTTTAGCAATGCTCAGGTGCTGCTGTTGTATTTCTGCTTTGTGCTCTTGCAGACCAGAGATGATTCAGGAGCAAAAGCAGAGATACTCCTTCAAGTCCCCTTTTGTGTTTCATCCTTGGTACCTCCTCTCACAAGGAAGTGAGCTGCATTTTAGTCATCAGAGCAGAGCTAAACTTTGGTTTCCATGGAAATCAGGTACCTCTGTGTTCAGCAAAGTCCTGTTATTACTCACCAGGAGAAGAGCAGCCAACACTGTACTTCAGCTGTAGCTGACAGGCAATTTATATGGGACAAATCCCTGAGCAGAGGAGTCCAGCCTTTCCTGAAATCTTATCCTTTGCCTCTCCATGCAGCTCGTTCCAGACAGATGCTGACAACTGGAGCTGAGTGGTGCTGAGGGAACGTGACACAAAGCTGCAGCAAATGTATTAATTGCACTGCTGGGGGAGGGCTGGATTCTTTCCTCTGCCCCTCCTTTCTCTCTGCCAAAGCTTTGTGTGTGCTGGGAGCCTTGCTGGGTTTTTCTCATGTATGGTAATTAACTAACACAGCCCCGAGTTCTGGGCATCTGCTTCCCATCCCGGGAAGGTGCGTTATTAACCCGAAAGGATTTGATACCCTCCTGCTGTGCCCCATTTTCTCTGCTCTTGCCTGGTCCTTCTATTTGATTCAGCCTCCCAGGTCCATTAAGATCTTCACAGTTGCCCATGCACAAACCTGACAGGCTCATGGGGAGACTCTAAAACGATGCTGGTTCAATTAGCAGGATATAATTTGCCCTTTGGTGAAACCCTGGGCTCCCCTGCCAGGCTAAGCACTCGCTGCCAGAGCACTTAGCACAAGGAGGAGTGTTCCCATCACATCTTTCTCAGTGGCAGGTCACAGAAACCGTGAACCCGAGTAGCTGCCATAAGAAAGGAATTTTATTTTTATCCCAATTTTATTTTTCCTCACAAAATGAGTTTTAGAGAAACCAGAAAGCCCAGTTTGGATATTCGATGTGAACAAACCAGCTGGCAGCTGTAGTTTTTATTTTAGCCTGGGAATCCTGCTGGCTGTATTTTTTTCCTCCTTCCCCATGAGCCCCTCTTGCAATTTGAGTTGTTCTGCCCTATAGGTCACAGACCAGTTTGCTGTACAGTCTTCTATCTCTGTGTTGATCAAACACTTTTCTGAATGATTTGCTGTTTGCTGTGGATGTTAACCTCCTGAATACTCAGTCTTGCTTCTCTCTCTTACCTCTGAGATGTGCTGAAATACCTAAAGAGATACCAATATCAGATCATGCATATTCATAGTGGTTACTCCCCATTCAGCTGCACAGACAATTTTCACATGCTCACCAAAAGAAGATATGAGCCAAACCTTGAGCAAAAGTGATATTCGGGATGGGGGGAGGGAAGGAGAGTTGAGATGTAATTTGGAGTTTTTTCTCAGCCACTTTGGACAGTAGCTGTTCCCATGAGATCTTTTGTACATCAGCAAAGGGATGGATTCGTGTGCTTTGATGGTGGAGCTTCTCACACTGGAGGAGGCCTTCTGGAGAGACGATGTGGAAAAGGCTGATGGCATCTGCCCCTGCTGGGGCAGGGAGGAAGCTTGGCCAGAACTGCTCTGAGAGTGGTGCCAGAGTTTGGTCTGGTTGCACTGGCTCTCTCACACGGTGGGAAAAACCTGCCCTTAGCTCTAGTCTTGAGGAATGCTTTTTCTTTTTTTTTTTTATGTCACTTCTCTTTCCCAGGAGACTTCCTTGGGTTTATAAATGACTGCGTTTCCCTTCGGCATGACAGCTGCAGCTTCACCTCTTCTCGTGTGAACCTGGAGTCAGGTCAGGCTAAAATGCTGAATCCTTCCTTTCTCCTTCCCCTGGTTCTCTGGCCCCCTCCTTCCTTCCCCATATCAACTGCCTGCATTGCCATAACTTGAGGATTAGCTTTTTCCCTGCAGGACTGAGCTGAAATTCAAGTGCTTTACCGAGCAAAACAAATCTCTTCAATATTAGCAAGGCAAAGCAAAATGCTTGAGCACATGTGGTTTTTGTTAGCTGACTTCTCCCCCAGCCTCATGTTCGGTCGCAGTGTCAAATTCCCTCTTAAATATGCTTAGGAGGTCACAGAAAGCAGGTGAATAGTCATACAATAAAAATCACATCACACCTCTTTAAAAAATTAAAAAAAAATACATCCCCTCTTTCAGTCTTCCTTCTACTCCACCCATCCCTATACATAGCAGAGGCAAAGACCTGATTATGCGCTTAGTGGGAAAGAACTAAAAATGAGTTTTCCTAGCAGGTTGGATGTAATTAACAGATCAGGCTGTTGCAAATGAAGACACAGAGTTATAGGGTGCCCAAAGTTAAGCAGGTACGTCTAGGTCAGGCTCTCAGCAGATAAAAGTTGTCTTCCCTGGAGTGATTCCACATGGCAGCGTGGTCTGGCTTCCAAAGGAGCGTGCTGGTGCCAGCTGGGTACTTTTGGGAAATGTGTGTTGAGTAAGATGCTGAGGAGATGGCAAAGGTATGTGTGCAGAACACACCTCTGAGTGCTCGGTGCAGGTGTGAGCAGTAAAGCTTGGATGGGGTTTTTGAAACCATGACTCAGTTCCTTTAGGAAGATCAGATACTGGGTTTCTGTTGTGTTAGCAAGGGGAGCTGAGCCAGGGCCACAACACCCCCAGTGCTGCTCAATGAAACTCACACAAATCTCTCTGATTGATTTGACCTTATGAAAGAAATTCTAATAAATCCTCAAGGTCCTGGTAATGAATTTTATGAGTCCCCCCAGCAAAGGCAATACCTGTGCTTTGGCAGATATATGAACTAACTCAAAGCTGGCCTGAGCACCAGAGACAGCGTGAGAAATGTTTCTGAGTTAAGTCTCTCAGTGAACCCAGTAGCATTGCCTGAAGAACATTCATTCCTTTTACAGCTTAGATAGACACTTGCAACACCAAAGGAGCTGTGGATGCCTCATCCCTGGAAGTGTTCAGGGCCAGGTTGGATGGGGCTTGCAGCAACCTGATCTGGTGGCACCCATGGCAAGGGGTTTGGAAACAGAGCTTTGCACCTGTGGGTTTTATTCAGGTTGTTTATGTGTATACACTGATTTTAATGGCCAAAAGGTGACAGAGTGAAAAATAGAAATATTGAGGAAACTTCATTGTGTTCAACTCCGTGCTTGGGTATTTACTTCTCTCAGCAGGGCACTAACATGTGAAAAGGTTTTTAACAAAAGGTTGTCATAGCTCAAAGCCAAGACCTGCCTCTTGTTTTACTGAGCAGTGTGTTGGACTCATATTTGAGGCACCTTTTGAAAGAGAAGCTGTCATGGTGTGTGCAGGTGTGTAACCTATGAACCTTGTACAAAGCAGTGAATTTATTTGAACTGAGATTTGTTCTCGGAAGTTAGTCTTTGGGCTGTGAAAACAATTCTCCTCATTACTCTAAGACAGATTTTCCTGACAATAGATATCCTGGTTTTTATCTTGATTACTTTTTTTGTTCTCACAGCCCTGCACTCTGCTCCTGAGTCTTTGGTGCTCTGTAATTTCCAGTTTTTCATGATGTAAAATAGAGGATGAAGACAGCAATTGAAACAATTGCAGTAGAGAAGGTTTTCAACCTTTGCCTTTGCTTGCTGGCATACTGTGAGTCTTAAATAACATGTTTATAAGGTGGTCTGATGCGTGACATTCAGATGAATGCAAGTGTCGTTCAGAAGAGCACAGACCTGCAATTTATACAGTAAATACACCTTTCATGTTCAGTAAAGTCAAAGTCAATCACCATAGTCTCAGGGTGACAGTATTTTAAGCTAGAGCTGTGCAATTCTACTAATTAAAAAGTTGGGAGGCAGAAAGGTCACAATAATTCAGCCTGTTTCTCTCTGGGATTCTTTTGCCTATGAAAAAAGAAAGAAGCAAACTTTTGGTGCAAAAAGGTTCAACTTGTAGGCTTTTTTAATTCTTTCGTGGGCTCTAAAATCCATGTAATTGCTTACAAGGACTCTTGGTGATTGCAATGATAGTGTTTAGAAGCAATTAATTTGTAGCTTTAGTCTCATAAACAGTAGATGGCAGTTACTGGAACTCCTGCTGAACAGCAAAGGGAGCAGCCCTGGACCACTGGGTTCTTTAGGGTGAGACTGGAAAAGAAGAGATCTGTGGTGGGTGAGAGGGTAGATGTGCTTGCATGACATGCAAGCAAAGAGGTACTGGAAATATGTTTGCCCCTGGAACACGTAGATGAAGTGCTTTCCTCCTCTTTAAAGGAAGCTGTAGCAGTAAAAAAATGGAAGTGACAAGGATGAGTCTTAAAATTTCATCCCCAGTGAGAAATCTGAGATTATTACTAACATCAACTTTTTGAAGAAAATCAATAAACCAGAGCTATCTATCTGAAAGCATAACAGAAGACTGCCTATAAGGGTAAAAAACCTCAAAATACTCACAGGTAGCAGCTGAAGAGGGTGGTTTTAGAAATCATTATTATTTTTGCAGCTTTTACCAGTGGTTGAAGTTTGCTATTAGAACAAATTGGTTACAGTGGCAATATCCTCACAGGGAAACGTTGCTTATACCTCATGTGTTTGTTTTTCCTAAGAATCTAATTTTCTATTTCAGCCAGGAGCAGAGTGCAGGGATCTGCACAACATTATGGCAGCAAGGGTTACCCATGAGAAACACCCACCTCATGCTTTAAACATCTGAGAGGATGAAGCACAGCTCAGCTGCCTGCTGTAACAGGCAGTAAAATAAATAAAGATAGATAAATTGCCAAGAAAAAGTGAAATGCTCCCTACATACCAGGAGTAAAAATGTAATGGTGTCATGTCCCTTCTGGGCAGCCCCAGAAGGAGAAGTAGGGAAGATTGAGTTGTGCATTTTGGATAATTCTGCCCTTTGCACTGCAGAAGCTGCCAGGCCCATTCCAGTTCAGGTCCTCTGAGGGCCTGGGACATTCACCAGTGATGGGGACAGTCAGCATGGTGAAATGTGCCATCATGCTGGGGCAGGAAAGTGGTGGTGGAAGCGTTGATGGCTTTGATCTGCCTGGGACTGATCACAAGGGATGATGCCCATGTGTTGTTTATTACTGACAGGGCAGGAGCTTGGCAGCAGCAGTGGAGTGGAGGATGTGCTGAGGTGGAGAGGCTGGGGATGGTGAAAGACAGATCTGCCCACTCAGTTTGGGAGGATGGGTTGCTCTGGGAGACAGTCCTGTTTCTCTCAGCACAGCTGCTCAGTTTGGATCCTCTACTGCCTTACTTTAAAATGAGGTTTTGGATTTTTGGACCTTTTTGTCTCATTGTCACATGTCTTTCAACCGTCTTTGTGTCTTGGGAGCTTGGTGAGCGAGGCTGGGTTTGGAGCAGGAGCTGCTATGATGATAAATAAGGTGCAACCAAAGCCATGGGCCCCAGATAATAGATGTTCCATTCTGCAGGACACTCCAGTTTGGGCAGTTTAATTTCTTACCAGTTAAAGATCCTTCTTGTGAAAAATGACTTCCCATTCCCAACCTTATAATGAAAGTAAAATAGTGGGAAGACAGATGGGTTAGCACTCCTAGAAATCTATTATGTAGCTGGGTGAGAAATAAAACAATTTGTCTCCCCCTTGACTGACTTTTCTTACACCAAATAACTGTGTAATTGTCTTAAACCCCAGATAGAGAGCCCAGTCTGGAGGGGAGAGGTTCTTATATTTCAGCTGGCTCCCAGCTGTTCAGCTGGGGAGAGCAAGGTTGTGTGTGTGAAGGGAATGCACTGGGAACCCATTTCTCAGAGCTGTGACCCTTTTCCTGTTTGTCAGATGCACTGATTCGCTGGAATAAGTTTTCTTGCTAAGCATTGTGTGAGATTCTGGCAGTACAGTTGCCTCTGAGCCCAAAAGGAGTCCTCAGCTGGCTGAGCCCTGGGTGGACAGTGTGGGATTCTGTGCTCTGTGAACAGCAAGGGGAGCTGGCTGGAGCCATGGGGCTCAGAGCTGCACCTTGGATGTGATGGGGCAAATGCACTCAAAAATAACCCAAGTAGTTTTTAATATTTAAAAAAATTGCATTATTTAATTTTTTACTCTCTTTTAAAATTGCTGAAACAATGCAAAGGAATTTTGTTGGAGTGAGATTACTTTTTCTCTGGGTTTACTGTAGCTGAATATGTTGTTGTTCCTTCCTTACATCACATTTTGAAGTGCTGATTCTGAATGCTCTCTCTGTAGATTCAGAACCCTTTTTTACCATATAGGCTCCATTTTAGAGCTAGCCATGGCAATGGCTTCCCCTTACTGAGAGAGATGGGGATCTCTTCTGATGGAACTGGAACTGATGGAGTTTGGATCAGGAAGTGGAAGAGACTTCAGGAAATATCAAGAAGCCAGTTTTTCAGCACATGGCATGAATCTTACCCTCTGTGTTGGTATCTTTGGAAATTGTTTTCTAAAAAATGACCAGTTTTATTTGAAAAAGTGTATTTTTTTTCTCAGTATGAGGCATGTGAAATTCAGAGACTATTAGGTCTCTAAGTTTCGTCCTGGGGCTAGCAGTGCTATATCGTTCAACTCCAGCTTTCAAAACAATCAGTAGTTTATTGTGTTAGGACAGATTTCTCCTCTTCTGAGAGCAGAAACTGTGTTTTAATAGCAATGTTGATAGTAATCTTTATAAAAGTTTGACGTTATGGTATGGAGAAATTCAGAGCTCTCAGCACAGTGCGAACTTTTGTAGTTAAATCAATGAACTCCCCTGTTGAGAGGTGAATGACCAAAGGCTCTGCATCATCCCTGCCCCCTTCACATAATCCCAGTGGTGTGGAAAGTGGGGCTGCTGCCCAGAGATTAGCAAACAATTCACAACAATGAAGGCACAGTGACACACACTGAACACACAGCCAGGCAGGAAGTTCAGGTTTGTGTACTCTGAAAGGAGAGGAGTCAAATCAGGAACAAACACACCCTTGAGAAAGCCAGGGGTGTGAAAGGGGATTTCTGTGCTTTTCTCTCTGCTGCAGGGATGAGCTGAAGGTCAAGAGCAGGCCTTGTCCTGCTGTGGCTATTTTGTGTGTGCGTGTGTGTGAAACCTGCCCAACTCCTTCTGGGACTTGGCTTTCAGGGAATCTTGAGTCTTTTTTGTCTCTGGAACCCAGCTGAAGTCACAGCTGATGGGACATCCCAGCTGTGAGCCATGAGAGCTGCTCTCTGCCCAAACCCATGGCAGAACAAGTTTGCTTTCAGGAGCACCCAAGGATGGTTTGGGCAGAGTTCTGTTGATATTTTGGCATTGCTTTGGTGAGGGCTGTTCTGTTTGCTTGCACTTTCCCTCTTTGTGGATGGATTTCCTCCTGCTCTGTGTGTTCATGCCTGAACCTGTCTTGCCAAGATTTGATTATGGCTTAACTGTGTGAGGCTAAGCAGATGAAGCTGTCCCCTGAGCATGAGGCAGCAGGGCACAAATTCATCCTTTACTTGACCTCCCCTGATGGTCCAGCTCCTGTTTCAGTAAAACCTCACCCAATGAGTTTGGCCAAAGCATAGAGGTGTGTGTGGAGACTCTTCTGAGGGTCTTTCCTCCAGTTTTCTCCCAGCCCTGGTGCAGGAAGAAATGGAATGGGCTCCTTGGCAGCTCATGCACAGCCTCTCCTGCTTGGCTCTGGCCTTGGTGCTCCTCCACACACCTGCAAGGTGCAGAGTAAATGACTGCTTCAATGAGAAGGAGCTAAAAACTACACATGGTTTGGAGCCTGGTTGTATTAAAGAAGAGCTAATGACAGATGTTTACATGGAAATGTCAATAAACATTTTCTACATGCTTTTTGACTGGCCCACTGGTAATGTATTCCTAGTGGAAACAAATTGGATCATCAGTCAGCCCAGTGCCTTTGTCAGTCCTGAACTCTGTTTAAAAATAACATTATTTTAACATGTTTTTAAAGCACCTTTTCCTAACGTGATCCAGAAGGCTGTGTAAAAACAACTTGGAATAATCTTGAAACCCATAGAGGGCCAAGCCAGAGAAAAGGAGCCAACACCTTTGGGCAAAGAAAACCAGAAAATCTGAGGAGAAGAGCCAGGAAGAAGGGAGGGAATATATTTTCATGGAAAAATCTACCTCTAAAACAACATGCTCTCCGGAAAAGGTATTTTTTTCCTTGAAAAAATATCCCTGTAAAATAAATACAATGCTGTATATATTTATTTAGTTTTCTCTATATATCTATTCAGTTTTCTCATTGAAATATTACCCCATTAGCACCTAGAGCCAGCAAACTTTTGTCTTTGGAGCTTCCTCAAATGATGGTCTTGGTCATTCTATTAATGGAATATGAGATTAGGGAGTTTTGGGTTACAGTTTTATTTTTCTGTGACTGGTTAATCTGTGAATTGAGGAGACAAGGTGTTTAAATTCCACATTCTTGATATTCCCCTAGCAGTGTCTCCCAGTCTGTGGCAAAACACAATCATTTGAGGCCACTCTGAAGGAATGTTGAAGTAAAGCACAGCTCGAGAAAGACTCTTTTATAAGAAAATGGTAACTCTGCAGTTTGTGTCAGTCCTGTTCCTGCACACTGACACCTGAATGAGTGGCAGCAGCACACATAAATACATCAGCACGGGAGCTGAGGTGACCAGAGGCACATTCCAGTGACAGACTCAGTGATATCCCGAACTGATGTCACTGATGAACATCCTGACCAGTGAAAAAGTCCCAGGATTTGGATTCAAAGACACTGATGGAGTCTGAGACAAGTTCCAAGGCACAGATTTCCCTTCACCTGAAGCCTGTTCCCCCTGGGCTCAAGTCCTTCCTGCAGGTTTTCAGGTGTGGTCATGCAGGATCAGGAACTCCTCCTTGGTCTGTTCCTCTTTTGGTACTTTGGTGCTAATATCTGTTGGAAAGTAGGAATGTTGAGCTCTGCTCTGCTTCTCCACTGAGATCTGGAGCAGCCCATTATTGCAAAATAGATGCAAAACAACGAACAGTCAAGAAAAAAAAAAGCCAGCCAAAAGTTGGAAGCATTTTATTGTGCTTAATGGTCCACCAATAGTAGGTAGAATCCACTGCAAGGGTGAGAATGCAGTTTCCTGCCTTTCACTGACCAACACCTGTTTAGTGAGTTTAGTCTGTAATTCTGGGATGGTGGGAATGACGTAGTTTCAGGCATAGCTCCAATTTCTGCATCTAGTAGAGGCCCCTATTCTGCTGAGTCCTAAAGGTGCCTGTTCTACTCCTCTAAGTAAGGATTTGTAAAGGAATATGAATGATTACTGAAGATTTAAAAAGAAAAACTTTTATTTCTTTTTTCTTTTCTCTGCTTGCTTAACCATAAACCCAAAATTGTTATTATAAATAGAGGTTGTATCTGGTCCCTCTCCTTTATGGATTTTCTATGCATCCAGACAGACTAAGGCAGACTACATACCTGAGAACAAAACTTCTCCCTCAGAGAGAATTTTATGATGTACCTTTGTGTGATATTATATCAAAGCACTTATGGGAGAGTTTCCCAAGCAGTGTGTATATATGTGAACAGCCATGAATGCATGTGGACTCTCTCTGCAGGATAAAAAGCTTTTGTGATGGTTTAAGACAAATATTGAGCTACCAAGGGGGCTGGATAAGCAGCACTTTTCTGAATACTTGTGCTTTTCTCAGACAGCAGAAATAATCTTTGGCTGCTGAGGCAAGAAATAAATAAAAAAGCAGCAAATTTGCTCTGATGGGGATTTTTTGGCTTCTGTATGAGCCTGGATCACATGAATGGACTGGGTTGATTTACAAGCAATGCACTGCAAATCTTTTTAAGGGTGCTGAATTCAGAGGCTACTAGGCACTGCAATTAGATAGTGCTTGTAGGATAGGGGTATTAGAAAAAATAGTCACGTTACAGCTGCCCTGTGTCTCAAAGCTTGTTTGGAAACACTTTTAATTGGTCTATCTGTCATGCCTTTCGTTTGGATTAAGAATGGCTGGTGCTCTGTGCTGCCCAGAAGCAATAATCTCAGCAAGACCATGTTCTCTTCACAGCTTCATTAACCTCTACAATAAACAGCCAAGGCTTTACAGCATAAATGTTCACAGAGAAAATGTTTTGTCGCTCTTGTATGGGCCATCTGTCTTTTGACGTAGCCATGGGTGAATGCTAGATAGTTGTTTCTTAAAGAGTTCACTACAAAAATCAAATTTTCAGTTCCCTGAAGATATTTTCAGTGGACTCCAGCTCTTCTTGTGTGCATCCATCCCCAGAACTCTCTTGTGGGCTCCTTCAGCAGAGTTCAGTGCAGTTGGAAAGGCACGACAGGGTGCTTGGGATGTCTGTAGCCTTTAGGAGGGTGGAAGTGAGGAGACAGGTTGCAGTTATTCCCCTAGAAAATAAACAGTACTTTCACACATGCTGCATCTTGCTGGTTTTGGCACCAGACTGCAGTAGGCCCTAGCTGGAGGGAAGAGCTGGGTGGAGAGACCTCGTGGAAAGATCTCCTGGATAAGCTTCTCTTCTCATCTGGGAAGTGCTTTGAGAGAGGAGCAGAAAAGGGGAGAATAACCCAACCATGCAGGGACTTGGGTTTATGGCCAAAACTTGGCTGAGTGACCTGCAAAATAGGGAGTTGGCTTTGGGAGCTTGCATATTCAAATGGCCCTCTCAGGCAGCAGCTAAGGTGGTACTTAAGACAAAAAGTTCCAGATAAGGATAAAAAAAAGGAAACAAGACAACAAAACCAAAAAAGAAAACCCAAACCCCACAAAACCTGCCAAAATTTAGCAACGATAAATGTATTAATGGTAATTGGAAAAAAATCTCCCTGCCAAAATCCTGGAATGGTGGGGAGTGATGTGGGGAGAGAATGTGTGGCTCTGCTTCTTCAGCTGTCTGTGCTTGATGTGAGCGGGACTGAGAGTTGGCTTATGAGGTTAGGTTGAAAGTAGAGTCAAGAGAAGGAATTTACGGTGTTCCACACTGGGATTTGGGTGTGAAGTAGTCCCTGAAGCTTTTAGGCTTATTTCTTTGAAAGTAATCCCATGATAGTCCTGTAAACCTGCCCTATTGCTTGCTCTGCTAAGGCTGTCTGGGTGATCTCTCTATGATGGTCTGTCTTATAAAATATGCAATATCTGATTGAGCTGAGATTGATTCAGGCTGTAATGAGGTTGTGTATGTGTTAATAAAACCCTGTTAGGCTGTTGATATAACAATGCTGCTTCTGTCACAAATTGTTTTAACTTCAGCTTGTGGCAAACAACTCCGGGCTCACAAAACAGATTTCACTGTTGGCCTTTGAGTCATTCAATAATGATTAGAAACAACATTTTCAGGGAGAAACTGCAAGATAAATTCCAGTTCCTACTTGGATGAAACTCCTTTTAAAATCCATCTTCTCTGTGTCTTGTGTCCAGGTATTCACAAGAGTTTTTATCATCCAGCCTTAACTTGGCTGCCTTGTTGACTCTCAGCCTACCAGCAGGGAATGGGTACCTACATTTTTGGTGAGCATGGGGTTTTATTGGAACTATCTATGCTTTTTAAATCTCTTTTTTCCTTTCCAGCAATGCTTTAGGGTTTGATCAGAGTCTTGAGAGGAGCGAGTCCATGGAACATCAACCACTTGTATTATATACAAGCTACTGGAAAACAGACAGGATGTCTTCATTTAGCTGAGATGGCATCTTCTGCATTCTCTGGGTCTCTAGCCAAATTCATCCCAAAGATAATGGGTACCACAGGTAATTTAGGGAACAAAGAGCCTCTCCCTGCAGCTATGTGCAACTGCTGGTGGTTACCTAATCCTGCACCTGCACACAATTGCTGATGGTTTCATGATCCTATCTCCTGCTATCTCACACAGTCCACTTGCCTTTTTGACTCTGCAAAATGTCTTGTGTTGTAGACTCTCTTGTGGCTGGACACATCTCCCTTTGCTCCAGTTCTAATTTAATTTCTCTTCATTTGATTCCCCTCTGGTTATAGGTTTTTTTTTAATGTACTGAGAAAACTCTTTTGTGCAAACCAGAGTGGCTGGTGAGGTAGCTGAACCTGATTAGTATTTCTGAGCATCTCCATGAGATAATCTGCAGTCATCCTTCCTCCCTGTTCCCTCTCCCTCCCTCTATTGCAAGATAATTTTACAGCAGTGAGATCATGCATTCAGAGATGTTGTCTTGATGCAAACCTGTATCTACTAACACATCTGTGTGAACCATTTCACATCAGCTTTCTGTTGCAAACTGAAGTGTTCCCATTCCTTCACGAATGCTGAGCCTCTTTCCTTGTGGAATTTTCCAATGATGAAACAAAGAATCTATCAGTCAGGAATTATATCTAGGTTTTAAATCTCTTTTTGAATCATCTCACAATTTTCCCAGCTATTTCATGGTCTCAAACTATTTAGATTTCCTTATGTCTTGTCTACTTTCAGGAAGATTTTACTGAGCTATTTGTTAGGTTCCACTTTCTACCTCTCTCTTAAAACTCTGGATCATATTAAGTGTATGTGTGGAAACCAGGAAATATGAGTGGTTTGCCAGAGGTCATTAGCAGCTGTTTTAGATCCTAGAAACTCTTAGAACTCTTTGCTCTAATTATGAGAAATAACAGCATGCACCTGTATTATAATTTTTATCTGCAGATCTCGAAATTATTCATAAATATCTGTCAAATATTCACCACTTCTACATGGGAAGGTAAAAGTCTGAGCAAATGGAAGGGCCACATCACCAAAGGAACTAAAATAATGCACTGTCCCTTTTATCCATGCTGAGATGCTCTGGATGCACAGCTCTGAAGGAGATACCTGAACTTGCAGGATAATGCACTGGGAGAGCCTGGGAAGTCAGTGCAGTACATGAAAGCCAGAATATGGAGTGGAAAGCAATGCAGATTCACAAAGAATTAAAGGTTTACACAGATGCTTTTCTGGGTGTGGGTGCTTTCAGGGTGTCTTATTTGCTGCTCTTGGAAAGGAAATCTTGTTGTTCTTTTCATGTTTGAGCTGCTTTTTTTGCATTCTTAGAGCAGATGGCAAGAGAGACAGTTACATTTTTGGCTTGGTAATTCCTCCAGAAGCTAACTCTGCCTCTCTGATTCCCTCCTCTTTTGCTTAAACCCTTGGAACATAATGAAAGTAGGTTCATTAAGTCAATTAAGAATAGGTTGGAGAGGGCATTAAAAATAATCTGGTTCTACCTCCCCTGCCATGAGCAGAGACACATTCCACTAACCCAGGCTGCTCAGAGCCCCATCCAGTGAGACCCTGAACACTTCCAGGGATGGGGCACCCAGAATGTGTGATCATGTGGACCTGAACTAAAGCTCTGGGACTTGTCCATGTGGATATGGACATAAACCCCCCAAGAAAAGATGATTTCAGACCCAATGGGAGAGTTACTGCAGGTGTAATTGCTGTGTGTATAGCAAACCACACGAGCATAACTCTCCGTGTTGAATTGGAGCGCAAAAATGCTCATTTGGAGGATCCTGATTAATACATTACTTCATGTCAGAAACAATTTTCATATTGAGGAGAAATTATTTGCATTTGATTACTAAAAGCTGATGTTTAGTCAACAACTATTTATATTTCTGAGGCAGATAAGTAATTTCACTTATTTGTAGGCAGATATATACAGACCTTAATGAGAAGGCTGCAAGGATTTCTGTGATGAATTTTACATGAAAGCACAGTGCTGTATCTGACACCAGTTGTCCAAACTGGAAATCAATATTTCTGGGTTTGATGACACTTATAAAGAAGGAAATCAAGCTTGTTAGTGTCTGTCATGAAATGAAGTGGGTATTTAGTTTTCAGCAAAAATCTGCAAGATTTCTGGAAGTCTTGAGGACTGAGGATTTTTTTTTTTTTTAGCCAGTTTATCCAAGGTACTCTTTTCCTATATAAAAAGCTGTTATTCTTTTTATGGATATTTCCTGTGGGGTGGGTAGATGTAGGGAACCATGTTTACTGTGGAATCTCATTTTTCTCCATAGTGTTTTTTGATATATAATTACACTGTTTTGGTCACATACAACTCTATTATCTTATGATTAAACTCATGTATGAATTATTGTCTCAGGGAGTGCAATGCTGAAATAAAGACATGGTTTATTTTAATTTAGCTGATTACACAACTTAAAATCTGAACACTGGAGGTATTACTCTTAGGGGGATTTTCTCAACTACAGGCCCATTTATTTTAATAGTAATAATAATAACAACTAAAAACCTTAAAGAATGGTTTGAAATTAAAAGCCTTTAGAATGTAATATGGGAATCTTTCAGAAATATCAAAAATAGAGAGGTTTATAATAATTCAGCCGTGTCTTCACCTGTGCAAGACAGATTGGTAACTCTCACCAGACTTTATTCTTCCAATTTCTCATCTTTTTTTAGTCCTTCTTTTTATAACTCTTTCTGGCTACTAGAACTGGGAGGATGAACAGCATCTGTCAGTCATGAAACAAAATACAGGGGAATGCCATTTTTAGATTTAACAGCATGTATGTTTTGGGCCTCTGTGGGAGGAATATTTTTGAGCTGTTCCTTGGCCAGGTTAAATATTCAATTATGGACTTAGATTTTTAGATACACCCCAACCAAATCATTGCTTGGCAAGTCCCTGTAGACATTTGTAAGTCAATGCCATGGTTCATTCTATGTTTCTCCAGTCAGAAGAGTTAGCCATGGTTGTGAGACTCTTTTGGTCCCTTCTGCTGAGGAGGTGAAGGTGGGGAGGAATTGCTGCTCTCTCTCTGCTGACTCTGCCTGTGGATGAGAAATTAAATGCTCCAGCTCTGCAGTGCTGAGCATCCATCCCATTTGAGGGGTTTGCTGTGATTTGCTGCTCACACCTATCTGTACCCATTAGCCATGCAGGGCAGAGTGAATGGAGTAGTTGGTGTTCAGGCTTTCAGAGAACCAGGAGTGAAATTTTAATTTGTTCAGAAAACACAGTGTAATGTTTCCATTTCTTCCTGTCTGGCTTAACCAGTGTTCAATATGGGCCTGTCTTGCTGAGTTACTGCCAAGAGAAGGTGAGAGTGTGTTGCTGTGAGGGGTGAGTGAGCAAGGACAGCCACCCCATAATCCAGCAGAACAAAACTGTGTCCTTGCAGGACAATATAACAGTGTCCTGCAAATTAATGGTTTTTTTTTTTTAGAAAATCCTTTGTTGATTGAGTAGCTGAGGCAGATATTTGAAGACCTCTATTTGCTCCCACTGTAAGTGTAAGCTGATGAACTGTGGGCTTCTGGGTTTTTTCATCCATGCAGTGCTTGATAATGAACCTTCCCCGTGTCTTTGGAGAATCCTTCATGGTGGTGAGAGGAGCAGCAAATGAGAAGTGTGGTTAGTGATGCTGCCCATATGAACTGCAGTGTTTTCACCTTTTTATTTCTCAGGGGAGTAGGTTCCTATCACAGGGCCCTGGTCACTGCAGGCTGGGCATCTCCAGCCACATCATTGCTCGAAGAATCTGGGAAAATGGGAAAAGATCGTGCAAGAAACTAAAGAGCAATCACAGGCAACATTATTAATGATGAATTTCTTCCTGAGCTGGATCTAGCAACTGTCAGCTGGGAAAAATATTGATAGAAGTAGCTGGCCATGGATTTCAGAGGAAGCAGAAGAAAATGATGATGTGAGCACTGTTCTGGGCAGAGGGCTCTGATAGTCTTGCCAAATAGTGGTACAAATTTTAGCCTCCTGTTATCTGTCTTGACAAGGCCTTTCTTTCTGCTCCTATCTTTGTCTGCAGGCTGAAAGTCTGTGATATTCTGAAATGTAAATACCTAATTGTGCTTGCAAATCAGGTACTTAAACTTCCAAATCCTCATCATCTTAGTATCTTTGTTTTCCAGATTATATGAATCTTAAGGGTCAGAAAAGGAGATTTCCATCTGTGAAGCTGTCATCCTGACACATTTCATCCAGGACTTGTGGCATTTTGTAAATGCCACCTTAACAATCAGGGATGAGGTATTGCTCAGAAATGTTTTTGGTAAATGAATAGAGGCCCTTTTAGAGGCAAAAATGGAGACTGCCACAGCAAACATCCCCAGGGCAATGTATTTTCTAGGCTGGACACTGTCACCCATTGGATTTGTGATGGAACACAGAATTTTTCTCTTCTGCTTCACTTAACCTGCCCAAGCAGCTCCTGATTAATGAGAATTTCTCACTTAAGAAGCTGGCTCCTGTAGAAACAGTGGTGGGCTCTTACCTGTCCTTCTGTAGAGCAAATGTCAACTTTTATGTTTTGCTTTCAAGTTCAGGAAACACCACAAGGACCAAGTAATTATTTCAGTGTGGTTTAAAATATGTCTACCCTCAGGTAACAGTAGTTTAGCAAAATGAATCACTGCCGAGTTAAGTGGGATTTGGATCTTCAGATTCTTATTTATAACATAATTTTAGTGTTGAGGGGAGGGTGAACCAGAAGTTTTGTGATAAATAGAGGCTTAATTAGGGCAATAAACTGTGGCTTCTTTCTCAGAATGGCAGCCTCATTTATTTACTTTTAAAATAGTGTGAAATTATTAGAACCCAGGAAAAAAAAAACCAAACATTTTATCATCCAGAGTAGTTCTCCTTCTTTTATGAGCCCTAATTAATAACACTCTTACTTCAGTTGATGTCCTCTCCAGAAGGAGCTCAAACAGTGCAGTGGAGCTTTGTATTTTTCGTTCACAGACGATTGCAGTTATTCTTCCTGTGAGACACCGTGATGCTATTCCCACTGGAATGTTTGTCAAAGTGAAGCCCTGACAGCTTGAAAACATGATGGGGAGAAGAGCAGCTCTGGCTGCCTCAGTCTGGGCACAGGCAGCTCTGTGGCAGTGAACGGCAGTCACGCAAGTGGAAGCGAGGACAGGATGGTGCTGTTGTCTCTGTGTGACAGCTCCTCCAACTGCCTTCTGCAGACCTTCCTGCCAAACTAAAATATGGGCCTCCAGCAGCTCCTTGTGAATGTCTAGACATCAGATCAGTATTGCTGAAATTTTCTTAACTCGCAGTCCCAAATGCCTTTATGGTTGAAACATCACCATCGTGTTTTTGCTCATTGCAGATGTCTCCCATCCAGGCAGTGTTTAGATTCCTGTAGCTCTGAAAGTCTTACATCCACTTTTTGTCTAGGTCCTGTGTAATATTTGAGTCAGCAGCCTGTTCTATCTGCTGATTTAAATAAAACTCATGTCCAGGTGGTGGCTTTTATTTCATTTCAGCAGCATCATTTTTCCTCTGACTTTGACAGGTGCCGTGCGGCTCAGTTATAGGACCTGAATATATCACTGTGACTGTGCTACCTATGTACTCATTCCTCTCTCTCTAATCCTCCAAATGGCTTTTCTTCATTTCCCAGAGCTTTCACAGGCTCTTCCCCACTTATCTTGCAGTCAGTATCAAACAAGATCAAAGTTCCTGCCTCCAATCAGCCCATAATGCTGCCCTTCATCACCTGCTCATTACATTTTCAATCACACATTTCTGCTCCTTTCTCTCAGGCAATCCTCCACTCTTGGAGGAAAGCCACCATCAGCCCCCACCCCCAGAAGTGCCATTATCAGCCTTGGAGTCCATTCTTTTTACCCCATTGCCTGATGATAATCATTGGGTCTGTGGAAGGTGCATGCCACAGTCCTCATCTTGATCTCACGACTTCCTTGCAATTTTTCCTCTTTCTGCACATTCCTGTCATCTCTTGCCTTTGGATGGTGACCTCTTTCAGGCCAGGGTGGCCTCAGTACATTGTGTGATGGTGACACAAAATTAGTAACAATAATATCGGAATAATTTTGAAAGATAAAGAATATTCATATTCATCATTTTAACACAACTTTGGTCCAAATAAGACTTCAAAACCAAGCTACTTATTTAGCACATTTTTGCTGTCCTATGAATGAGATAATGAGTTGGGTATCTATGTCTTTTATTCAGGTTTTTAGGAAATGTGGGAGTACATTCAGTCACAAGAACTACTCCACAGCTATCCACTTCCTCACTAGCAGCATCAGGGCAAATTTAAAGACATTAGTGCATTCTGAAAAGGATACAGTGAAAATGGTTCAAATTAACTAAAGCTCTACATTAGTGGATTATTCAAACCTTCTGGGGGGAAGCATTCATGCAAAGTTAAAATTGCCTTAATTCACTTTGGAATAAATATTCAGTTTTAAAATATTCACACAGCATTTGGGGATGTTATCTCCTCTTATTAATTTTTTTCTGGCTTCCTGGTTTGCCCGGGTGGGAAACTCAATATTGGGCTGGGAACTGAATTCTCTCACTGACCTCTCTGCAGCTGATCTTTGGGATGCACCTCAGAGATTTGCTTGACTTCGTGCCCAGATCCATCTCTGGGAGCCTTGTGCTCACCCAGCTGTGTTTGGAGTCAGCTCCCAGGGGCTCTGTGGGTGCAGCTGATGCTGGGGTGTCCATGTGAGCAGCAGGAGCTTTCTCAGATGGTTCTGGATGTGCTTGCAGGCAGACCTGGCACTGGCACTGGCCCCATTCAAGCACGTGGTGGAGAACAGGGATTGCAGCTTGCAGAGCTCATTGTCTGAATCCAGCCCTGCAATTCTTTGTCCTTCCAGAGGAAGACATGTGGCTACATTTAGCAGGAGAGCTGGTAAATTGAGTCATTCTTTTGACCACCTTTTAGCACCATCAGAGCTGTTCTTCAGTCAAAAACCCACTCAAATTACACTTGTTTAGGTTTAGTTGTCAGACTGTGTGGGAGACTTCTAACACCATCTCTCCTGCTTGAATATATGTGCTATGAATATTTCAAGTGAAAGCCTCCTCACCCCCCCACATTAATTTTATAGATGGATAATTAATTATCCTCCCTATGGCAACTGTCTGTGGTTTTTATTAACTTGCAAATCAAAAGAAGAGCCTGAAAAATGACAAGCTAATTTTTTAATAAGGTATGTCTTCCGTGTTTATTTGTATTTTATTACCCAGCAGTCTGTAAAGTTATCTATTTAATTTAGAAAAACGCATTATCGCGGTTTGAGCAATCTCCCATGGAAAAAAAATAAAGATTATTTTGCAACCACAGTGTTGAAATATATTGTACTGCAGTCAGGAGTATGCTAACCAGATAGATATCTTTGCCTGATTTCAGTAAATCAGAATCTCCCTTCTCTCATTATAATGATCATGACAGTAATGTTCATGTTCATAGTACCCTTGGATGGTTTTCTCCTGATATGTGATGTTCCCAGACATGAGATTTCTGCCTGCCATAATTTTAATTTATTTTTGTTTTACTTTTGAGATAGGCCCAGGATTTATTTCAGCAATAAGTGTTTTGCAATTAGTCTTGATGGAGTCAAGATTTCACTGGTTCTCTCTGGTCCGCAAAGCCCGGGATTGTTCCACCAATGTGTAATGAAGTTTGTACAAGCAGCTCTTCCACATGAAGGGATTGAAAAAGTACAGAGGAGCTCCTGCCAATGCTTGCTTCATATCAAAACTATTCTGAGAAAGATTCTGAGAAATGAGGATGAAAATCATGGAGAGAGGAAGGAATAAAGCCACAACAAAAAAAACTGCTGCAGTATTTTCGTAGCTGTTTGTACCCTTTCTACAGAGTTGTGTTTACCAATTGTGGTCCTGCTGTTTCTGTGGCTGATCAGGAAATAACGAGCTCTGCAATCCTGGCCAAGTTTAGCAAAGTCACTAATTGCTAATTGCTTTGATTTCACTTTTCAGCTTCTTGTCCCATTGAGTGCTGTCTCCTGCCTGGGACTGTGTCTGAAGGTGGTGACAGATTGCTGCTGCCTGGGGCTGGTGTGTCCTTCCCCTTAGGAGAAAGGCAGCTCAGCTCTCTATCCTGCACTTCTACCCTGCTGCCAACAGGAATAATCACACCTCTGCTCACGTGCATCCATCTGCTGTTTCATCCTGCTTCAACCACGGGAAGTCCCAGATGTGCTCGTGGATGATGTTGGGTGCCCATAAGGGAAGAGGGGATTTCTCCCTCACCCCAAGGCCAGCTTTTTGAGATGAGCTCACATCCCCTTTGAAGCTCTGAAACAAATTGCTCTGTTTGTTGCCCTGTTGAAAACTTGGCTAGAAGTCATTGGCTTTCCTTCTGAAGTACAATGGTTTATCATCTCCATATTCCTTTTGTTCTGTTGGCATAGTTTAGAGATTTTTTTATTATTCATATTTATGCATCACTTCTTGGAAGCCTGTGGGGAAGACAAGATAGAGAAATCATACTTGAAAGAAAAAGCTGTCAAGCTTAATTTGCTGCATTTCTCATTTTCTGGAATGGGGGGAAGGAATCTTTGCGAGGCAGTTGTTTGGACAACCTGATCCAGCTTTAGAAACCCTGGCAGGTTTATGTTTGACTATATGAAAGGTATGGGTGAATGTGAGGGCTGTAAATCCAGGTAAGTGGGGAATTCAGCCCCATGGTTTGCCAGGTGACAGCAACAGAGGACACCAAATATGCCTGGGGTGAGGGGGCTGCAGCCACAGGTGCCCCAACAGGCAGGAGCTGGCTCCTGACAGCAGCTGGGAGCAGACATGAAGCCACAGCATCATTGATCATCATCATATTTACAGGTTTAATATAGCTGGTTTGTGTCTACAGTGAGAAAAACACGATTTTGGATAGCAGTAGTGTTTTGTCTGCCTGAGTGATTAGTGTTTCACTTAGCACTCTGTTAAACTGCCTGCCAGATCCATAAAGGATGCAAGCTGGTGTGTCATATCTCTCTCCAAGACTGTTGGAGAATTTATTTAATCAGAGGTTGAGGGAAATGTTGTGCTAAGCACCTCAACGAGCAATGTGATCATACTGGGGCAGCAAGAAATGTGCTTGGATGTCTGTGGGGGTGAGTTGGTTTCCCTCAGTCTGCATCATGGGGCTTCAGAGGTGAATCTGAGTTTGTTGGACTCTTAAAGCATCCACAAGGTTGCAATGGGAGCAGGCTCATGCAGGGCTTAGCTGACCTGCTGGAATTGAGCTCTTCCCTTCCCAGTGAAGGGAATCATTCGAGTGTAGGTTGGCATCCAGCTGCAGTGGCTTTGACCAGCAGGAATTGCTGATCCTCCAATACATCCCATGGGATGTGCTCTCTCTTTCACTGCTGCTCACACCCAGAAATAAGACTCCACACACTCTTCCAAAGTTCTTCTCAATTCAGAATCTAGTATCTGGCACCAATAATGAATTTTGAATTCCCTGGGCTAATTAGGTGTAGCCTGAAAAAGCCAGAAAGGACTTTGCCTTTAATTAGAATTTATGTTTCATAGAGGTAATAAATCTTGCTGGGGTTTAGGGCAATCCATGCACTTCTTTTGCTTTTTATTGACTCAAATTTTGGTTTCCCTCCTTGGAGTGTCACTGATCAATATCTTGCCTTCCCATATCCTTCCCATATCATGCTGTTTAACTAACATTTTTTCCCATGCTATCCAAAACTAGATCCTTACCATTAGTAAGCAATATGCAAAACACTTGATTTCTCTCCAAGCTCAGGATAATGCAGGATAATCCCCACCCTACCAGCTTCCCTGGAAGAATGCAGCAGTCACATTTCCTATTTCTTTCTTCAAATTTTGTTCATAACCTTGCTGTACTGCAAATTAAAGAGAGTATTCTTTTCAGCCCTGGCACCAAATTAATTTAATTTCCATATTTTCATTATCTTCCTATTAACCACTAGCACTCTGCAACAAAGAAGCTATTTGAAATATATAAAGCTACAGCCTTTCCCTGCTGCAAGCTCTCAGGGGTGCTTCGATAAATTACATCCTCATAATGAAGAAGTAGGGGAAAGAGTGGCAACAATAGATTTTTTTCACAATGAAATGAAATCGGGATTTGATCTGATGCAACATGACTTGCTCACAGCGCAGATAGAATATCAAATTATCCCTGTGAAATTTAAACCTTGCTGTATTCCTCCCCTTGTATCCATTGTTCTGCTGAAGCCTTGAAGACTGCATACAATAATTTGCAAATGGGGGTTTAGTTGATACAGTTTATTTTTGTCAACTTTCTCAATTTAATTATCTTCAGCCTACAGTCTAATTTATGTGTTTGATGTCACTATTCATTAGCAGTGCAGATGCAGCCTGGAAAGGGATTGTAAAAAAGCCCAACAATGCAGCTGGGTTCCCTCCTTAAACACAGAGCACCAGTTAAATACTGGAGCTGGTGACAGAACGGGTTTGAAACAACACCATCAGAAAAATTACTACCTCAAGAAGCATAAGAATGTGAGTTTGTATAAGTAATGTCTGTAAAAGTTGTAATATCAAAAGGATGTAGTTCTAATTCTGTGCCAGGACACATATCTGATTCATTGGCTGTCACTTAGAGGAGAGACAGACAGACCCTAAGCTGGAGTTATGATTTTCAAGGTCACTGGCCAAATGAAAAACTGGCAATACATTTCACTGTGGGTTACTGTGAAATGGATTTGTTTGGGTTTTCTGTTCCTTCCCTTATATAAAAATGCCTTACACTGTTTTTAAACAAGTCAAAGGTTTTATATGTTCAAAATTAAATATCTGGATTTTTTTTTGTTTTGTTTTAAGCACAAACTACAAAATGAAGGTTACTTCCATCTGAACAAAAAGCATATTTAAAACGTTTTTGTTCCCACTTGTGTGGATTTTTTATTTTGTTTTAAAACCAAATATTTCCACAATCAAAACAACTTACTGACACTGACAGAAACATGCAGCTTAATTTTGATTAACTCAAATACAAATTTGTGAGGAAGTTACAGACATTGGTTTGGCTGACTCTTCCAAATACAGTCCCTGAGTTGGTCAGAGACCAAATCAAGGTGCTGGCTCTGCTGGTCTCCAGCTCTGCAGGTGAAACCCTGGATTATTTTATGCCTGCCCATGGCATAAAGGAAGGAGTTTTTCCAGTTCAGGCTCATCTTGCTGGCAGGCAGACACCTGCTCATGAAAATCTTTTCATCACAGCTTCCTCCCCCCATCCATCTTGTCCCTGGGGAATTATTGGATGCCTGGAAAGAGGAAGGCTGAACCCTTTGCTGTGACCTCTCTGTCTCTTGCTGCTCCCTGAGGATGAGCCCTGCTGGGATATGGGACAAACCAAGCGGGCACACTCTGCTCTGGGAGGTCTGGTCACCCTGGCAAGGCTGATCTGTGCTCTTGGCTCTGTGTCTTTGCCTTCAGAATGACAAAGTAGTTACTGGAAAATTAGGAAATAACTCATTAAAACCCAAACCCCCCCATCCCTCCTCCCCAAGCCCAAGCTCCCTGCTGGTGCAGAGCACACAGCCCGTTGTGGGAGGTCTTGCTTGGGCTCAAAATCCTCTGGGTTTTGCTGAAATCTCAGGTTTCAGGAGCGTGGCCTGCTGCCCTTGTTTCCCTGGCCGTGGGGCTGAGGAGGAATTGCTCAGTGCCTGACTGAGCCAGCTGGAGCTGCTGCTGGTTTTGGGGCATCCCATGGATGGCAAACAGGTGCCAGTGGCTGCAGGGACTGTCTGAGTGGGATGTGCTGCTTGGTTTTGGGGTGGTGCTGCTTGGTTTTGGGGTGTTTGGGGTCTGAAGCTCGTGAACCTTTGCATGCCACTCTGGTGATTGTTCCCAGTTATCTGGATTAAGCCCCACCTCTTCTTACTGTGAAAAATCCAGCCCACATAGCTTTAAAAATGTAAAGCCATCAGGTGAATCGTTATGTGTATCAATTAAATCAGCCCTTCCAGTGACAAGTGGATATTTGATTTTCAACCCCCAAAGGACAGTCCATACTGTATTACACTATGGTGATATTTTCTAATAAATTATCCAGCTGACATCTTGCCTCTGAGGGGGAGAGGTAGATTGTTAACAAAGAAGACAAACCTGTCTTTTTCCTATTCATGCCTCACTTCCATTATGCATAAGGACACTGCTCTCAGTGCTCTGTACCTTGTGTACTTTGTGAATGATGAGAGATGGGACAGGAAGAGTTCCTGAGCTGCTTATACAAATATATATATATATATATATATATATATATATATATATATATATATATATATATATTTTTTTTTTTTTTTTTTTTTTTTTAATAGAGAATGATAGAATGGTTTAGGCTTGAAGAGATCTTTAAAGGATATTTAGTCCAAGCCCTCTGCTGTGACTGGGGACATCTTCCACCAGATCAAGTTGCCTGAAACTTCCAGGGAGGGGGCATCCAGCACCTCTCTGGGCAGCCTGAGCCAGTGCCTCACCAGCCTCATTGTAAAAAATTTATTCCTTATATCTGTTCTAAATTGGCCTCCTTTAAATTAAAAACAATGGCCCCTTGTCCTATCACAGCAGGCCCTGCTAAAACATTTACAAAGCAGTCACAGAGTCAACCCCAGCTTTGCCCTTTCCTCTTCCTTTCCCTACCCAGAAGCAAGTTATTATCTCACTCATAGTAATGGAAATATTAAATCAGATCTTCTAGTAGTTTTATATCAGTATTGCTTCACCTTCACATTCACAGAGCCTCACCTAGGGTGGGCAATCACACAGCTTGTGCAAGGAGACCACGTGAAGTTTGCTGGCTTGGGACAGACCCTGGCTCTGTACAGGAGCTGGAATAAAGGGCAAAGCTGGGTTTGCTCTCTTTTGGTCTCAGGGACAGCCAGGATTTGTTCCTCAGCATCTCCTTCCTCATTTGTGGAGATGGTGACCCCAAATATCCCCACTGGGGCTAAGAGCCAGAAGAAAGATGGTGTGAGGAGAATTTGTTTGGACCCAAGGGAATGTTTGTGAGGTTTCAGTGGTTTTGCAGTGTTTGACAGAATCAGTGAAATGATTAAATTGGAAATAATGAATTCTCAATTAATTCAACATTTTGACCATGTAAGCTGGGGGCGAGGGAGGGAGATGACAGCTGGTGGAACCAAGTTTTGCAAACTTCCATGAGTTTTCACTGCCCAAAAAATCTTTTGTTAATTCCCAAGTTGTTTCAAAAGCATAATGGGATCTACTAAGGGATCAAGAACCACACAGTGAGGCACCTGTAAATAAACAAGCAAAGCAGAAGTTAGGATGCAGTTTTGAATGAATCTACATTGAAAACACTCCTCTGATTCACTTTTCACATATTTAGGAAAGTGCTTCTTGGGACTCAGTTTCACTTGAAAACAAGACATTAGCTCATTGTCTTTACTGGGAGCTTGTTATGTATTAATATCTGTTTATTAACATTTGATTCAACAAGTTACATGAATTTGGTTCCAGTAATTTATTTTTTTTTAAACAAATTTTCATGCAGCTTTATCCCATCAATATGTGACAGAACAACTGGTTTGCTGGGCTGTGTTTTCCCCTAGTTCTGCCTCCAAAAGGGTTTTCACAGCTTTTAAATAGGAGTTGTTGTGGTTTAGTGTCTCAGAGCTGCAAGTAAATGGCAGTTCTCCACAGGGAAGGATGTGTCTGAAAAAGGCTCAGCCTTCTGTAGACAGTGGAATAACTGCAGGAGAAGCCTTAATTGGGTGCAGGAGGGAGGAAGGAAAGAAAGCCCTTGACAGGTTGAAATATTTTTCTGTAGCAGCAGCATTTTAGAGGCACTTGTTAATGAAAATGATTGATTGGAAAATGAGTCAAAGCTTTTAAATCTTAAAAAATGATTTTTTTTTTTCTTCTCCCTTCTTGAAAGTGGATTCCTCATCTGATCAGGAAGACAAGAGAATTTTCCTCTCCACCTCCAAAGAATGAAAAGTTCCTTCAGGCTCAGTGTTTCTGAGAAGCACTGCATAATTATGCATGGGACACCTGGTGCATGTGTGTGACAGGCAGGATGAGGTAGCTGGTTTGCTTTTGAGACAGAGAATAGAGAGAATAAAAGGTGAAATACCTTTTGTACTAAGTGTTTAATAATGTCTTTTGTCAAACAAATTAACACCAGACACCCTCCCCAAAATCCAACCTCAGCTAATGAACAGCTGGAATATTACCTGACATACCACCAAAATTTTTAGATAATATGTATTGTTGGTTCTGATGTAAAAGAATGAAAATAAAATAAATGACAGGCTGTTTTCAAATGGCTTTATTGTCTGTTCTGTTCCACTGGAAGTGGTAGTCTTCAGCGTGAGTAGGGAAGGTAGAAATAATGGTAGGAATATTAATACCCATCTTCCACTTATGTCACACTTCCAAGCCCATGAAGTATATGCTGAGATGATACATGACATCAATGTAGCATTAATAAAAGCTCAAATATAAAAAAAATTCCCAAAGTGAGAGATTTTCTCTCAGTTAATTCACATTTGCTGCCTATTTATATTTCATAAATAAAATATATCTTTTTGCCACCTGCTTATATAGCTGGCACTCATAAATAAAATAGTGACCCAGTAGAGTTTGAGCATTAGGAAAGGGAGTGAATATAATTTTAAAATGTTGAAATTAGGTGAGGTGGAACAAAAGTAGCTGGCAGGCTGCACTGCTTTCTGTGTATTCAGCTTGCATTCAGGGTTTATATGCCTTCAAATTGTTTGAGCTTTAATGGTCATAAAGATTAGAAAAAATTAAAATCCAGTGAAGTAGAAAGCAGGGCTCTCCCCACACACATTTTCTTAATTTAATTTTTTTTTTAAATGGGTCTGCTTCCAGCAAAATATTCGGTTCAGAAGCTCTCACCTCAGATAAATAATGTGTTCTGCCATTGTTTCAAACCAGTGGGTATTGTCCATGTGCTCAGTGCTGGCTGGGTGTGTGAACACCCTGCTGATCAAGGTCTCTTCTGGCAGCAGCCCTGAGGTCTCTGCACCTGCAGGAGTGAAGCTGCTCACCTTGGGAAACGCTCAGGCTCCATTTAATGGAGGACCTGTGCTAAATACCCCTTCCTGAGGATCCTGAGGGTGAAAATGAAGCAATTCCTTGTTGGGAAGTGTGTGTAACTGGCCAGTTTTGGCTGCTTTGAGAGGGGAGGGAGGCATTGCAGGTATGGCTGGACTCAGATTTGTCTCTGCAGCTCTGGTGCCTTGCAGCCCACAGCTGTGGCTCCCTTCCCAGGGCCACTTGTGTCGATTTTGTCTTTAAATGATGGCAGGAGGGGATGAAATGATTTTTTTCCTCTGCTGGGCTGGCTTTATCCTCTGAGCACACACGATACAGTTCTGGGCTGCGTGCCTGGGTGCCGCTGAGCCTTGGATCTCTTCACAAGACCTGCATGGACAGAGATAGGGACTGTGTTTCAGTCCAGCTCCTGGGCTCTTGTTTGCAGTCCTCTGTGATGCTTCAGTAACCCTAGGAGCTAACAATAATAATATCAAGTGTCATTACCAATGGCTTTTTTAATCATCATTATGATTCTTATTCTGAATAGCACTTAAAGCACATTTTTATCTTTCGTCGACAATAACGTGCAGCCTCATAAATATTTAAATTGTCTGATTAAATTATCCGTGCTGAAACAGATAACTGGGCACTTTAATAAGCTTAAACTAAAATCTTGGCTGTTATTATCTCCCTGGAGAAGAAAGTGATAAATGTTCCCTTGGCCCAGGTGACCCTCACACCATTCAGATCAGCAGTGGGCAGTTCTTGTCAAACCTGAAAAATGCCTCAGAAATGAACACAAAATTGTTGATAATTAATAGCAACCATCACAGTCTGTCTTTATATCTCTCCATCTGATGAATATAAAGAGAGGACAGAAAGCCTGCATGGCTCCTCTGCTCCAGAGCCAGAAAACCAAAGTGGGTGGAGATGCTGGATGGGGCCAGGCTGGATGGGCTTTGAGCAACCTGATCCTAGCAGCAGGTGTCCCTGCCCATGGCAGGGGGGTGGAACTGGATGATCTTTAAGACCCCAAACCATTCTGTGGTGGTGCTCGTGCCGGTGCAGTGTCCCACTGGGGAAGGGGAAGAGCTGTGATGCCTCAGAGGTCGATTCCTCTGTTTAGAGTCCCTGTCAGACACTCAGAGACACTTACCTTGAGTCTGTGCTGAGATTTTCAGAGCCAGAGAGGACTGCTGTGCTGCTCTCTTGAGGCACATGCCAGCCATGGGATGTCACCCAACTCCTTGCAGCTGGATCGATGCATGCGTTTCTTAATTGAAAAATGAAATTGTTATGGCAGCTGCTGTTTTTCTCTCTTTGTGTTCCTGGAAAATGTTGAAACAGCCTCTGAGTCACCTGTTGCTGACTCCTGAGGTCATTGACCTCGCTCCAATGGAGGAATCTTCTGTACCTTGCCAGCCTGAGTCAGTGAAAGCTCTGTACAAGCACCTGCACTGGGTCCTAACTCTCCTCCAGGCATGAGAGAATCTCCCAGAGCCACTTTCCAGCCCAGAACTGAAATATATTGTGATTTCCCCATTTCACACATACACAAAATACACTCTGGGGTCTGCTGGAGCCTCAAGGCCTTGGTGGAGAGAGAGAGGAACCAGATGAGCAAATGGGGAGAGCAGGGAAGTTTCAGAGCAGGGAAATATGAAGATAAGGAGAATCATGTTTTTAGCAGAACTTGGGACAAGTCTACCCTGTGTGGATGTAAGAGAGCATCATGGGTGGGGGAAGGGGAAGAGGAATGAAGATCTGCAGCCAGGCTCAAAGCTGCACAGGATGGGTTGCACTGTGGAGCTGGTGGGTGTCTGCAAGACCCTCTGTACCATTAGAGCCTCCTCTGCAGGACGGGGTCAGGCTGGCTTTGTCTGATCCCAGCCCCCAGATCACTTTGCTGCTGACTTGCAGTGGCTTACCAAGCCTTTGGCTGCCTGCTCAGCTATTTCATATCCTGTCCAAAATTCTTGTGCCCCTCCTTTTTTTTTTTTTCTTAATCACTTCTGCTACCCACTCCACTGGCTCTGCCAAGCAGCTGCAGCGAGCAGGGCTGGGAGCCAGGACCTGGCCTCCCTCACCTCGAACTGCAAGAATTGTTTTGTTCTTGCTTTTTGTGCTCAGGGGAACAGCTCTCAGCAAGGGTGGACTGGGTTAAAGCAGAGAGAAAGAGAGACAGAAGATTCCTACTGCAACCTGTTAGATTGGACAAAGTCAGCATAGAAAATGGAGGAGGCAAGATCTGATTTTGCTTTCAGTCCCTTTGGTACTTCACAAGAAATTAAGCAAAATGTTCTCAACATCCTTCAGCAGCAAAAAAAAAACAAACAAAAAACAACCCCAAAAACAATAAACCCTCCACTTCACACACATCTGAAGAAAAAGAAAAACCAGATTGGTCTGAAAATAAAAAGGAAAAGCAGGGCAAGAAATATAATTAACAGACTTAGTACCTCAGGGGAAAAGAAGGGTTTGTTTGCAACTTCACAGGATGGGAAGGATTTAAATGTTGGGTGCCTGTATATCCCTGTGCACATGAATTTCTAGCTCTGTCTATGCTTTTGTGTCTGAGTATACAGATGGAGAGTTGGCAGGGCTTGTGTTACTCCATTTATATGTAAAATGTATATACTTTATTTATACATTTGATAGGAAACATGGAACAAGCTGTCAAGAGCAGGTGTGGGGTATGTGTGTGTGAGAAATGCCTAATATATACTTTCTCCCTCCTTCCAACTTACACAAACACACCCAGACCACATTTCCACTCCATTTTAGGCCAAATGCTCCCAAAGTCACTGAGCACTCTGCACCTTTCCAGTGCAAATGAGGCACTGGCAAATAACAGCTGAAAACCCACCATCCCCTAACTCTCATTCCCTTTATTTTATTTTATTTTCTTTAAACCATTTTCCACGATTTTGCTGCACTCTAGTTTTTCAAAAGAGAAACTTCAAGCAGCAGAACTGCAGGTCTTTCTTGCTGAGAACAGAACACATAACACCACAGACAATTGTCAGTCTGGCAGGTAGTGCACGTCCCTCCCCGTTAATTAATCTTTAATGCCATTAATTGGTTGTCTGCTTGGTGGCGAGGAAAAAGGGTAAACATTGTTCACAAATCAATTTAATTCTGCTCCTAACCAGGTTGTTTTCAAGGGGATAAAAACAATTATGAGCACTGCAGTGACTGGACACTTGGGCTTTGCTGATAACACTCCTGGAACAGCAATATGCATGAGCCACCCTCACTGGTGCAGGGCTGCTGATTGAGTTTTTTCCCTCTCAGACTGACTCATTTGTTTGTTGTGGACCCAGGTATATGAAAAAAGAGGGATATCATTGGATTTACCTCCTTCTTTGCAGCTCCTTTATTTTATACCCCAGGCCTGGCCTAAAAGGGACCTTTCGGAGTCTGCTGCAGCACACAAAAATAAAAGCAGTTGTTCCTTGCTTACAGGGCAAACTTTTGGGTGTTTTCTTCATTCCACAGCAGGATTTTGGATTTTTCATTCTGTTAATCACTGTGACAATCTTTCCTCCAGCACCTGGGTACAGAGCTGGCATGGGACAATGGTGCTTAGTTTTAGCCTGAGGGCTGGGTGTGACAGCATTTGGACAGAGCAGGAGGGGGAGTGTGGAACTTCCATCAATTAATCAGATTTCATCAGAGGTGTGCAGTGATCTGCCAAAATGAGCAGGTGTCAGGGCGAGGCGTGTGAGCTCTGTACAGTCACTGTCACAGATGTCATGGGTGTTATATATCATAGATATATAATATAATCTGCATTATATAATAATATAATCTATATTATAGATTATCCCTGCCCACAGCAGGAGGGCCAGAACTGGATGATCTTTAAGGGCCTTTCAAACCCAGACCATTCTCTCATGTCTTCTGGTGACAACCCTCTGGCAGAGAGCTCTGCTGGGCTCTTCACAGCCCCCATCTTCTCTGAAAGATCCAGGGACAGGTCTGTGTGTGTATGTCTATAAACTCTTATTCCACATGTCTCCCAAGCTCCATCTTCTATTTTAAAACCTTTCTTCCTGCCAGAATTGGTCTACATGGCTTAGTCTCATGTCAAATTCCCTGAAATACCCTCTAGTTATCTGGTGGCCCCTTTTCATGTTCCAAATAGCTTTTAGTAAAGCTCAGCCAGTGGTGTGATAATGTGGCCATCTCCTACACTATCTGTGGATGATCTCAGAGAAAGCTGCAGGGAAAAGGTTCTCCTGAGCCTTCAAATGATACTCAGGACTAAACAAAAACATCAGCCTTTGCTGCCCTGAACTTCGGAGTAACTCAAACCACCTGGTGAACAAGCTGGTAACTCAGGAAAGCTGAGATTAGGGCGGCAGGGAGATTTACACATTATCTGTGAGTAGCAAAGGAGAAGGTTGTTCCTCTGGTTCAGGGCAAGAGCTGAAGCAGTCACAAGTAAAATTTGTTTTGCTTTAGGGAAGAAAATGTATCTTCCCAGAAATGCCTTTAGCAGAGATGAGGCCTTTTGGCTTCATGGCAAGGGTTGTGGGCTGGAATGACACAAAACAGCAGCCCTGATAGAGGAATAGGCATTTGTAAGGCTCTGAAGAAGGATGATTTCATGGTGACGTTGGATTCCCTGCTTGGTTCCACACAGACCTGCTGGTGTGACCTGGGGTAAGTCCTTCTGTGGGAATTATGGCTTGATGTGTGACCTGGGGTAAGTCCTTCTGTGGGAATTATGGCTTGATGTGTGACCTGGGGTAAGTCCTTCTGTGAGAGTTATGGCTTGATAGCCTTGCCCTGCTCTGGCTGTTGGTGCACAGTGCTGCAGGGAGCACAAGGTGCTGGAGGTGCTCTGCAGGTTCAGCCCAGAGGACCTGTGGGGGCACTGAATGGGCAGAAGCCACAGATGCAAATGTCTGGTTGTGCAGTTTCTCACTGATGTGCCGATTCTAGCTTTCATTAAGAAGTTGCTACTTTAAAATAGTCTGTATTTATTGCCCTTCCTGAAGGACTCTGAAGGCTTTTTCTCTGGTTTGTAGGAGTCAGGAAGGGCTTTGGATTGTAACCATGAGTATTTAACCCTGGATGAAGTGATGGTTTGGGTGTATGTGGTGCTTTGGCTCATGCAAGAGTAGAGGTGGGACCTGGCTGCTCTAAGTGAGGCACACTCAGACAAACCTGAATTCCTTCAGCAGAACTCAGACTGGAGCTTTGTGTCCAAAGCCTTGTGGCATTTTCTGTTCCATTGTGACAGTTCTGAATGCTCTGCTTGCAGCATTTTCTTATCTAATGTGATGGTATTTATGAAACCTTTGTTGCTGTCTTTCAGGGGGATTCTTGTGCCTTTTTAATCTTAAAATTCTTTGACATGGAGAATATTCTTTGTACTTCAGATATTTCCACAGAAACCCACAGGTGACTTTACGCTATTGACTTTTCTATGCTGTTGAATTTTTACTTTTTCTGTTGGTGAAAACTGAATAGAAACCCAGTTCTCAATCTGTGTTCAAATGCCACATTCACCTTCCCCAAGCAGTTGAACTGACATTTCCTGTGTGTCCCTCTCAGGAGCTGAAGCTCTTGCCAGGATAACTCCTTCTCCCACATAATCTATCAGCTGCTGTTGGGGTATTCAAAGATTATCTGAAGTTTATATTGCTTTTCTTTTGAAAATTGCTTTAACTTAATTACTCATAGCAATTCAAGAGGATAATACTCTCACTGGTTGGGGTAATTAGGAAGCTTTAATTAGCCCTTTAAAAAATATCAAAATGTAGCTGTGTCATTGTTATAACATCCTCATTATTTCAATCTGGCAGCTTTAACTGGTGCATTTATGTTTCTGATTTACATATTCTTTCCCTTGGTGCTGAACAATATGACTTGGAATAATAATAAAAAAAGGTAAATTACTCCAGAGAACCATTACATGAGAGATGTGGGTATAGACAATATGTGAAGAATATTCCAGTATCTTACAGTTAAACTTGGTTTATTACTACACTACTTAAAATGTAATTAAATTGTATTTGTGGATGTTACTTTGTTGTATCACTATCCTTGTCTCTCCTTAAATTCAGTGGGTGTGCAGGAACACATTATTGCTCTAAAACCCCCTTATTTTTGGAGGGTAAAAATGCCAAATGTAAGCTCCTCTCAAATACTATGCTAAAGCTTCCAGAATGCTAAAAAACGTTTTTGTTGGACACAGCTGAAGATTTTGCTCATGATCTTGAATCAAGCAGAAGGTGATTTTTTTTCCCTTTTTCTCTTTTAGTCTTAATTAGAATAGAAATTTTTGAACACTGTTTTGTTCTAGAGGAGATATAAATTCTTTATATAGAAGTCTATTGTACATTTGTCAGTATAAAAAAAATTACACTGATTATGGTGAAGAAAAAATAAACCTTTCAAATGATCTTTTAATGAGTAAATAAATATAATTTGACCTTTAGCCATCATGTGCTTCACTGTGATTTAAAGTGATTTTTTAGGTAGAGACTGAGGGGTACTAGAGGAAATTATACTTCCTTGGATGTACAGTTTTTACCTATCCAAGAGATGCTTCCAGGAGTGGAACAGGAATTCAAGGAAAAAAAAAAAAGAGGTGGATTTAAAAAAAATTGTACTTACTATTTTTAAAAAATTATTTTAAAATTTATTTCATTGCATTTTGTATAGAAAAGTCAGGATAGAATTGCACAGGTGGCCTGAGAAGGCTGCAGCAAATGGAGGTGAAGGTCTGAGGCTGGAGAGGTGGTTTTAGGACAATCAGAACATTTGGAACACTATCTTGTAGCTAATCTATAAATAGCCCAGTTAATGTTTCCATTCCAATTCCCTGTTATGCCTCTTATAGAGTTCTGTATGTATTAAGAAGGGGAAGACCATAGGAAATAAGTTTGTGTCTGAAAATGCAGGGAGCTGAGAAGTAATTTAGAAGTCAGTTATCTGATATATATATTAACTGATACACGAAATTGAAGGAAGGCAGATGAGTGGCCTCTTGGAGCTGATTTCATGATGTTGAAGGATGGATTTTTCACATTTGAATGCAACAGTTATTCAGGATGGTTTTCACTCTTAAAATGAATACTCAGAACAGAAGGTTTAATTTTTTTCCTGCATCAAAGCAAAATCATGCCTTATTCTTAATGCAAGTCAGTGTGACTGTTGTGTAGGAATTCACTCAATAATTCACAGTGGTTGTCTCCCTGCTCTCCTCATCCTCTTGCTGGTCACTGAGGCTGCTGGCCCTGCTCTGATCTCCTGGTGCTGTGCTGACCAGTACATCCTGGACCTCGACAACTCAATAGCAGAACCACCACGACCTTTATATCCTCTCTCCAGGGAGTTTTCTTTGAGAAAATCTGTTCAAACCGCTTTGATCCCCCATTAGTCGTGCACATCACTCCCCAGGTTTGATGGCACTGGAAGGTCTTGAAAGATGCTCTCCCCCCTCCCCACCTTTAATTTCTGCTGTCTGCAGAAATGAGCTCAGCCTTTCTTTTCTGACATTTCCTTGCCATAACTCCCTCAGAAGCAGGATGCTACTACAGATATTTGATGGAAACAGCATCAACTTGCTTGAATAAAAACCATACCACTGGATGGGAAAAATGACCAGTAAGTAGCAAATTCAATAGCTTTTCCAACAACATAGCATCTAAATTAAGAGACAGCCTCTGGCAATGATGCAGTCCACCTCCAGTTTATTAAGATGCTGGGGATTTGGGAAGTTTCTAGATAAATCTGCAAGCCTTGCTGAAACAAACCAGATGAATCTCTCCGTTCGAGCGCTTTTTTCTTTTAACGCAGCATTTACCTTCTTACAATGGCTAAGCAAGCATGTTCCTGTGAAATCAGCTGGTTTGTTCTTCTCCAGCCATGCTTACCCTCTGCAAAGCCACAGGATAAACTAATTAGGGATTTGCTGTTTGGAGAAAGTTGTGATAAGTTTGCCGACAAGGGCATCGCCTAATCTCACTGCACACACGTCAGTGGCCATACATGTGTGAAATTAAGTGGGTTTTTGCTGATTCCCACAGACTGCCTGTTTTTATCTTGAGACAACATTCCCAATCATAAAATGCATTAACATCTGCTATCAGGGGCTTACTGTAATATGTGTAACACCAGCAGCAATTCTTTGATATCACCTTCAAATGCATTGTTGAGGGAGATCACAGAAATGGCTTTGATAGGCTACATGATTTACCTAGAAGAAGGAAAAGCTGATAGGGAAAATAATCCTGCAAGGTTTTTGCTCCAAATAGAAATGGTATAGATGGATCTGGTACCTTAGCTGCTGATAGGAGCTGGTCTACCTGAGGGCATTTTGTTCTTTTAAGCTAATTTTAAGTGAAACAATTGGCTGCTAAGGCCTTGGAATCAAACACACACCTGCACTTGGGAGAATGATGGGAAGTTTGAAGTGATAATAATGCAGAGCAGGGAATCCAAAAAAAAAAAAAAAGGCAAAAACCAACTACCTTCTATGCAGTGGAAAAGGATCATCTTCAGTTCTAAAACCTAAGCCTAATTTTTCTCTAGGTTACAATAAAACAATACTTACTTAGCCTCCACAAGATTTGCTACAGGCAAAATGTGATTGTTGTTAAAGCACCAGATACACGAGGCCAAGAAAACAGCATTCCATTTATTCAGTTATTTTGTAGTGTGATTATTTAGTACTTGTCAAGAGATTTCCAGCTGGTTGAAGCTTTCTGTGCTTTCAGCTGAAGCACAGTTTTGGAGGCAGTAATGTCCCAGTGGGGAATAGGGTAAGAATACTAAAATACAGGGTTTGTCACACATGCCTGAAGTTAACTGCAGGTAGGCTCAATAAAACAGCTCCCCTGGCAGTCAGCAATTACTTCATCCCTTCTCACTGGGGATGCTCCAGGACACCATTTCCTCTGTCCTTGTCTGGAGCTGCTCCAGTTCCACATACAGTGGCTGCAGGATACCATCACACCCAAAATGTGAGGCATAGGGAGGGGGAAAAGAAGGAAAAATAAAGGGGAACACCAGTTTTTCTTCCTCTTGAAGCATCTCATCTCAGAGCTTTTTCAGGTCCCTGTGCTTTCTGTGCTGTTGAGTAGAGCTCACCATTCAATTTGCAGGGGGCAGAAGGTGTTTGAAACTGCAAAACTTTGGATCTGAAACAGCTGTGGGTGTGGGGAAGGGTGTAAAATGCAGGGAATTTGTTGTTATCTGATGGCATATAAGGATTGATTATTTTCATTCTGTTTTAATTCTGTGGAAATAGGAGTGGTGGGGATCTGCAAACTAAGAGTGGTTTGGTGCTATGCAAAGGGAAATCTTTCCTTTTACTTTTTGCCTTTCTTCCCCCTAACCTCAGAGAAAATTCCCACTTTTCTTCCTAACTGGAACCTTCAATCTGTCTCTGTGATTAGACTGAGCCTCTGTTTTCAGCAAATGGAAGGAGATGGTGAAAACCTCCAGTGGAGACTGGACATGTGATTTACATAGTTAACCTTAGGGATGTTAATGAATGGGTAGCTTGTAGGGAACAAAACTAAATGGCTGCTTATAAATGCACTAATTGGGATTGCTGAGGCTGCTGCACACCAAGTAAAATAACCAGGATGCATTTGGGATATTTGCCCCATGGTATTCAAAGCACGGAAGAAAACCCAGGGAAATTGCAGGAGAGCCTGACTTAATCAGAAGTCCCTGCTGCAGCAATCAGGATCAAATGAACAGTAATTGTGTTAATCAGCTTGTGAACTTTTGTGCCATGTTCATAATTTCAAGTATCATAAAATCCAGTGCAGTGGGCCAGTTGCTGCTGCTATAATGAAATATTGTCTGTGGGAGGAGGAATTTATTCTGTTGTAAGCCAGTTGCTGCTTTCCCTCTAGCAGTTTTTGTAGAAGCCTTGGATGTTTTTATTTTATTGTTTTTATGATTGAACTAGAAGAAATATTACAAAGCATAGCTGTGGAGTCTCTGCCCTATTTTTCAGGACAGGGGATTATTTTTTGGTACATCTGCTGAAGGATTGGTCCCCTCTAACTGAGCAGAATGTTGTCATCTCAGGAAAAACCCTTTTTTTACCTTCAGGTCAGGTTATGGCTGACCCTGAGAGAACTTTGCTCCCCCAGCTGTGCTGATGTCCTGGGGTGACTCTGTGTGGAATGAGGTTCCAGCCTCACCCAGGTGAGCCTTTAACCCATCTGCATCTTCCAGGAAGTCCCTAGAAAAAATCAGGAGAACCTCCAGAATCCTGCTAAATGTTTACTACCTTAAAGCTGGAGCTGGATGTGCAGGAGTTTCCTGCAGACTGGGCCCTGCTTTGCTGCCCCAGTCAATCACACCTCACAAATAAGGACGGTTGTTTTGGCAGTGGTGGTTAAGGCATCAAATTCACCTTGCACCTGGGGGAGCAGCCTGGCCCAGGGCTGAGCTGCCCAGCTGGTGGCAGCTCAGGTGTGGGAATCCCTGACCTGGGCTGTTATTTCCCAGTGCTGCTGCTTTTATTTCCCAAAATTGATGTTTTTTGATGTTTCCCCCCATCTTGTCTATTGAAGGTGTGAGCTCTGTAGGGTTCTGAGCCCTAACCCAGGAGCACCTGGACTTGGGAGCAGTTGTGCTGTGATGCTTTGGCTCTCCTGTGTGTATTTGCATGTTTGCTCTTTCCTTTTGGTATGACTCTTTCATGGGTAACATTTTCATTGCAAATAACCATAAAAAGGAGCAATAAATGTCCTGCCTCAAAGGACTGAACGAGGTTGTAGTGATTGGAAGTGCATAATGCCATGATGCAGCACACAAAACTTCTCCATGCTCTCATTAAATTAAAATGTCACTTATTTATGGGCCCAAATCTTCCTTGCAGAAGTCAATACAGATCCACTCCTCATCTGGGACCCCTTCCTCTTTCCTGAAAAATCACAAGCCAAGTATGACAAAAGCAGCATTAAAAATAATCTTTACCTTCCTGGAGCCAGAGAGAGAAACAGAGACTGGTGCCTCTTTAAAGTCAGGTTCTGTTGAAGCCAAAGGGAATTTTGCTTCACTGAAGATGGAGTTGATCCAAATGCAGAATGGGAATGTAGGAAAAAAGTGGGTGCAGGAAGTGCAAAGCAGGAAAACTTCTGAAAAGTTAAAGTAAATTAGGACTTGAAGTAGCCTGTATTCAGTTTTGCCCACCACTCTGTTTCCTTTGTCAATTTAAATTAATTAAGCTGTTGATTAGGGCACAGTCAGGTTATAAAACATGTATCTTAGAAAGCCAGAGGAGTATGTTCTGTTTTGGTTTGTTTTTTTTCCCCCCTTAAATGAGCCTGTGCCTTGCAGCACAGGGCTTGGATTCCTTGGGAGCTCTCAAGTGTATCCCAAACACAAATGCAAGCCTGTGTGTTGGCTTTTCTTTTTTTTTTTTTTTATTAAGGTCACGTGTGATCTATGCCATAAGCAGGGGAAAGGGTCAGAAACAGGAGCAGAGGGAGGTGAGGGGGCAGCAGTGATCACATCCCCACCTCACCACATCAATTAAAGCCTCTCTTGTCAGCAGGGATGGGTGAGTGGCACCAGCACCCTCAGCTCCCTCAGAGCAAGGCTGACAAAGCCATTTTATTGCTCATGTCTCATCTTTATGGGGAGATGTCTACAGGAGTCTTCTCACACCCAAATTCCTGTCTAGCAGTGTAGGAAAGAAAATAGCTTGTCTCTTACCCTGTTGTGATTAACACTTATGAATGATGTGGTTCTTTCTGCCTGACTCCATAGTTAAATTTCAAAATGCTTCTCTTGGTCCTGGTGCTGCTGTCCCTGCTGTAAAACACGGGGGTTGTGCACAGGGAGAAGGCACAGTTTGGCTTTCCAGTTTCCCTTGCATGGGGAAAATCATATTCCCTTCCTTTTCCTGACAGGAGAACAGGGCACTTCTGAGGTCTTCCTGGAATCACTGCAGCAAGTTGTGATGTGAATAATGGATGACATGAAAATCCCTGCCCAGCAAAGGCAGAGCAGTACAGCGTGGTGCAGTTTTCCTGCTGCACTGAGACACTGAAAGCATCCAAGCTGTCATCTGCAATTAGAAACAAAATAAAAGCACCTGATAAGAAATAAAAGCTCTCATCCATTGCTATGCTCTGACTGGAGATAGTGATGTACCAGGCCTTTGTTCTGAGCACAAATCTTCTCCTTGGGAATTTTTTCTGTCGCTAAATTGCAGAGAAAGCAGCAGCCTCCCTTTCACCTCTTGCCTTTCCCCTTCCCCTCCAGCTCCCAAGGAAACCTGTTTGCAGCACACAACCTGATCTGTGAGGTGCCAGTCCCAGCTTTTGGGGCTGTCCCCAGCCTTGTGCCACTGTCCTCTGCCCTGTGGGGTCTCTGCCTTGAGCAGAGCTTGAACTGCCTCACCCTTACGGGTTTTGCTCCCTCCCTCACAGTGAGGTGCTGCAAACCCCTTCTCCTTGGGGGGTGCTCATATCAAAAGCCCCCACAGCTCCTTGCAAGTGTGGTGGCAGTGGCAGAGAGGGTGAGGATGCACAGACAGGCTCTGGTCCCCCAAGGGCCCTTCCCTCCTCCCTCCTGCCCCTTGGGAATGGGGCTGAAGAGGCTTCCCCTGCTATTCCCCAGGCTTGGCTGCATTAGCTACTGTGGCATCTTCCTGGAAAATTTCAGAGCCCTTCTGAATATACTCTCATTTTTTTAGTCATCAATTTAATGATGCAATCATCCTTGCCAGGATGGGGACCCTTTGCTGTCACTCTATCAGATTTTCTTCTGATCTTCCCGAAGCCTTTTCCCCCCACCTTCTTTCTGGCTTATTCTTTTCACATTGACATGGGTTGTTTGTTTTTTCATGCTCCTTTTCCCCTCGGGGTAGTCTGTGACCCTCCTATTTATCTTTCTGTATTTTCATTTTTCTTTGTGTTTTTCCTCCTTTGGCATCTTTGCTTCATTGCACACCCTGCTCATGTTCCCTCTGTGCCCGAGATCCCCTTTATACTCTATGCTCTTTCATCTTTTCCTTATAGATCACCTATGCCTGCTCAGTAATTTATTTCAGGATTTCTAATTTCAAAAATACACCTATTTCACTTTATCTTTTTAATTAATTTTAATGTACTTCGTTAGGTGACAGCTTGAACCCATCAAATATGAACCCCTCAGCAGGAAAGAGTGGGTGAAATTACTAAATCAAATTCAGTAGAGAATGAGCAAGAAGTAGCTTCACATCTTAAACACAGGCATAGCCTTAGTGCCTTAGTAAAAGTTGTATTATTAAATAAGATTTCTAGCTTGATCTTTGTTCTTTTCTCTTCCCTTTTTTTTTTTTTTTTTAATTTTTTTGAAGACGAATGGGAAAAGGGAAATGTGTAAATGAAATCAGTATTTTCTACCTCTCTTGGTTAGGGGAGGTTTTTTGTCTTGTCAGCCCAGAAGGTCACAAGGATAGAGTGGAATATAAATGACTCTGAAAATGTTTAGATTTCATAAAATTCAAGCATGTACACTTAACATGCTGTCTCTGATTGGACTCTGCAGTCCCAAACTTCCTGAGCAATTTACGTGCTCTGTGCTGCAGACTTGAGAAAGATTAGTGACATTTAAAAAGTGGCTATTTGGAGGGAAATACATCCTAATGATGACCATAAGTCTTTTGTGTCTATTCATGAATTCATGAGGTTGGCCTAGTGCATCAAGAATGAACTCTAGGGACAATAAACAGAAACTCAGAAATGCTGAAATATGAATTGCTAATGAGGTTCTTCAACCCCGGGCTTGTGCTGGAGCCTCCTTGCTTACCTGGCTGGTGGGTAAGGGAAGGCATTGCAAAGGATTTCACTTGGTGGAGATGAAATAGGTTAAATAGGTTTGGGGTTTTCATTTCAGCTTGATAGTTGTCATTTCAAATTCAAGCAAAGCACGCTTCAGCACACAGGAAAGTTAATTTGCTGGGTCTCTCAGAATAAGTAGTTTCCTCTTTCTAATTTGTACCTCAATATCTACTCATGTTTTTCTTCAGAATTTTAGATTACTTTTAATAGCTTGAATTTTCTTAGGGTAATTTGGATTGAAGCAGAGAAGATTTCAGCTCTGCAGAATTTAAGTGGCTGCAATTATGTACATAACTAATCCATCAGCCAAAAGTTGAGTGTGGATCATCAGAGGAAGGACTTATGATCAGCTCTGTCTTCTGTAATTTGCTGTTTCCAATTACACAATGTCATTGTTGCAATGGATAGCATTAAACATCGATTCCTGTTCTGTCATTGCCATTTTCCCTGCTTCGCTGTTCCAAATGAGGTTTGGAGTTATTGCAGCAGTGAGCAGAACTGTGAGGAATCAGAGGTGCATTAATTAATGTGTCAGCTGCTGCAAACCTGGCTCACCCCTGCTGATGTGTGCCTCTAGAGCTGGGATAGGATGTGTTGGAGGGCAAAATTTGCAGAAATTTGGAATTATTCTCCCAAATTCACTTGTTGAAGTCTGTAGCAAAGCTGGGAAGAGAAACAAAATTGCTGCAGCCAGTTCATCTCTGGTTTGAGAAAGGCTCCTTCACTTGTTTGCATATTAGCTCTTCAAAGATGCTTTGCAAGTAGCCACATTTGGCCTCTTTTTATGAGAGCAGAATTCCTTCTCCCACCCTGCCTTGTACCTGCAGGCTTTGTTTGCAGAGTATCTTCTATTCCACCTCTTGCAGACCTCTCAGGAGACCCAGGCCACTCTGCATGTTCCTGGGCTAAAACTCACTGCCTTTTACAGAAATACATGGTGGTGCCACATAATTAATTCTAGAAGTGGTTTAATTGCTTTCCCCTTCAGAGTTCTTGCTCTATTTGGGCCTTATTTCTCGAGCCAACAGGCCAAGAAAGGTTTGATAGTCACAGTTCCTACAGCTGGTGTGGGATCTGTGTATTGAAGTCCAGCTCTGCTGTTGGCAGTGGGCAGAGCCCAGAGGAAAAGGGCTGGAAGGTGAGAAAAGTATTCCTGTTTCATGGGTATTACAGCCCATGGAGGGTCTCACATCTTGTGCAACTGGATCCTATGTGTGAATTGCAAGCCCTTTTTTTAAATTCTGAAAAAGAACCAGTGAAAATTTACAGATGGATGAAAGGGGGCAAGTGGGGAGAGGATTATTTTTATAAGAGCAGTGAATGTGTTAACTCTGCTGTGGAATGGTCTGGTGATCTTAGTAAGTTTATAGCTCAGGTGGATACAGGTGAGCCATTGTTTAAGAAGCTTGGGATGATAATAGCTGGAAAATTCTGTGTGATTAATCCAAATGAAATTAGTGAAATTGCTCTACCCACCCAGGGATGACTTAGGGTGAGGAAAAGATGTGTCTGCCATCAAAATAAGTTAGTTTGTTGGATCTGCAATGGGAGAGAGAGGGAGGGGGAGAGGAGGAAACTCTGCCTTCAAAATGCAGAGCAGCAGTTTGATGCTGCAGCTATGACACATTCTCCCTGGTACATGTTCTGGTGAGATGCTCCAGCACTGATGAATAATTCAGGCCCCTGAGAGGAGGCCATTAGACACTGACCCAGCACAGGCCTGGGCCCATCAATCTCTGTTTCTGAAGGATGCAGCAGCATCCCTTTGAAAGCACCAACACAAGACACTTTTGATTTGCAAGCTAAAGCGGCCCTCAAGTAAGAAAATCAATTTCAACACAAAATGACACGTGAGTTTTATTAAGTCAGCATCGTCTAGCCTGCGTTATTTAATAGCATGAGCTCCTCTGACCTCTCTAAGAGTTAAGCTGCATGAGCAGAATAATGGAGGCTTCAGTCTAGCTCCAGAAGTCAGTCAAGAGTTAAGGTACAAGGAGTCTGGCAAAGTGGATTTACCTTCTATTTATGTCCTGGAATAATAAGTAGGTGAAATGTAAAATCTCAGGTCCAGCTAAAGTGTTGTAAAGAAGATCAGGTGCTTCCTTTCAGTACATTTGGTTGACATCAGCTCTGTTTTCTTTGACCCACCCCCCTCTTTCCCCCTCTCCCAAACCCCCTCTTCTGGTAGCCTTTTGGCTCTGAGGAGAGTAGGAAGTTTGCCAAAATCCATTTTTTCCTGATATTTTGGGACTTGTCCATGACATGAGTATAAAGGCTGTAGTTTGGAAAGCAAAACAATGTACATAAACACAAGGAGGAAATGGATTTTTTTTCTTCAAACAACTATCATTTGAAGATTGCAAAGTTTATTATGAGTCCAGAAGGTATTTAGAACTTTCCAAGTTCAGGAATGGAAGAGGGGGTGCCATGCTGGGGAGTGGCCAATAGCTGGGAGATATTTTCAGCTGATGTGGGAGACAGATTTTAATGTCTGCTATCGGTTATGTAGGATGTGTTTCCAAACTCTCTGGACTTGACTGGAAATCTTGCAGTTGATAATGCATCCTTGACAAGACTGTCATTAAAACTACCGAAAAACAATAGTTTAGCATCTGGGTTTTTTTTCTGTAGAGGAAAAAAATGAAGGTTTGAGTGTCTGTTTGGTTTTTTTTATTTACCCTGAATTAAAGATGTGTGAAACTTTTCAGTCCAAAGTTTTTTCCCGAAAAATATTCATTTTGCTGGCTTATTTTGGCTGCAAATATGTTACCTTAAAAATGAAATGCTTCAGTATATTGTTTCAAATAGGCATTTAGTTTTAACATTTTCTGTACATTGATGTGGTTTAAAATTTTTTTGTCATAGATTAGAAAATCCATTCTTTCTGTTGAGCTTTTTTTTTTGTATTTTTTGTTCAGCCAGGAATGTGGAAAATCAATTATTCACACAATTCTATTTGAGTGAAGGCTTAGGTCAGGTTAGTTCTTACTTTACCCCACCATTCCAATTATTTTCTAATATATGCAAATTCCCTTTGGCTCTCTGATAGTCTAGTCTGTCAAACCTTGGCTGCCTAATTGCATTAAAAATGAGACTCATCAGGCAAATAAGATACAATTCTACCCTTAACAGTTCTAATTGTCAAGAAGGCTGGAGCCATTGTTAAAGAGACCCATCTTTTGATAATATTTTTTATTTTTTTCCCCTACATATAATAACATTACAGTGCACCTCATCTGCTAGGAGTAGAGGGTGATGTTACCTTTGGAACTTTCCCTACCAGAAATGTGTGAGGCTCCCAGTCCTGTGTGTGGGTGATCCCTGCCATGACCAGAGAAGCTTGGGGCCTGAGGATGGGGCTCTGAGTCACTTGTTTCCTGCAGTAGTGAAGCCATTTCCCCAGGGACTTTGGTTTTGCAAGCCCAGCTCCATCCTCTTGATTAAGGAATCCCATGACTTGCACCACAACCAGTTTTTCATTTATTTCGGATACAATTAAAAGCAAAGAAATTTAGTGTGTAATTTGCTGGCAAGCTGCCCCCCCCTCCTCCCAGCCCCCCACCATTACCCCCTAACCCTTATGCTTGTTTTCCAAATTTGGGTAATGATGAGACTCAGGGGAGATGTGAATTATAACTTGTCTGTGGCTTGGCTAATGAACAAGGAACAGACTCGGTTTCCATCTGGACTGTGTTTTTATTTGTTTTCTCTGCTTTATTTAAGGGAAGCTGAATTTCTTAAAAGAAATATATTACATAAGCAAATTAACCTGAGCTTGCTGGTCCTGGAGTGTGACTCCCAGGCAGTCTTGTCCACACAAATACTTGTTGCTTATACAAAGTATATTTGCAATAGGAGAATATCCTCAAGATGTACAGAGTTGCGAGGGTTTGCTTACAGGCTTTTACATTCAGACTTTCTCTGTGATGTTTTTGCTAAATGGAGGCTCAAAAATTCCTTCTGCAGGGAAAATAAAAGGTGGTAAGGCAGCCCTGGCTTTGGAGCTGAAAGAACAGGAGATAATTTGTGTGGATAGCCAGTGCTGCAGCTGGGGAAGCTGATCACTCCCTTTTCATTTAGCTTACCCCAATGAGCTGAGAGCAAGAGCTGAGTGCCCTTTGCAGGCTTTCCAAAAAGATGCAGGGGTCTGGAAAGACCAACATCGGATAATGAATGGAAGCGGAGTTTGAGAGGCTGACGCAGTGAGGACACACACAATTAGCAGCAGCTCAGCAGTTTACACTGTTTCAGGATTAGTTTCTGACTGTGGAATACTCTTCCACATATATATATATATATATATACACACACATATATATATATATTCACATATATATACATACATATATATATTTCCCATCTATTCCCTATATAAATGCATTAATCTGACATCATCCAGTTGTTCCTCAATCCCCTGCTGTGCTCCCCTGGGTGCTGAGGAGGGTCCCACATCTGTAGGGATTTCCCTGCAGGCTCCAGGAAGGCTCCTGGTGGCTTTTGGAGCCCTGCAGTGAAGTGTGAGGGTCACTTCCACACTCCAAATCCTCAGCACCAGCTGTAGCATCTTACTCATCTTCTGACAAAATCAATTTGCAGCTTTTTTGTAGGAGATAAAAAAGAACTTGGATGGGCTTGTCGTGTTTTTTTTTCTGCTTCAAAGTGACCATCAATCTCCACAAAAGGTTTTGATATGTACTGTCATCACACTGGAGAAGGTTCTCACAGTTGTAGGCTTGACAGGGATGGTGTCAAAATGGAGCTGGGCTAGGAAAAAGATGCTGAAAAGGCTGTGTGGAAGAAACAATTTAATATTGTTATGTATCTAGCAACTTGTTTCCTTTCCCTGCATGAAATTTACCTCTGGAGGACAGGGAACCTGCCAAAAAAACCCTATGGAGGTCTCATTTCGAGAAATCAAAGGAGACCTCTCTGAGCAGAAAGCCAGAACACAAATTCCTTCTTGTGCACATTATTCATCCCAATTAATGCTATTAGAACCTGTTGAAGAAGGCTGTTTTTGCTTTTCTCTGGGCTTTCCATCCACTCTTCCATTTTCCTTGCTGGAGATGGAGGCCATTTAACCTCCAGTTCCAAACCCACAGCACACACAGCACACCCCATACACATCAGTGTGCAATTTCTGTGTGAGGGGGCACTTTTGTTCTTTCTCAGATTGATTTTTCTTTAATCTGACACAAGATGTGCAGACAGAGAGGACGCAGCTGTTGGAGCAGCACAAAACCAAACACGTGCAGTGATGGAGAACAGCAACGCATCCTGTCTGCTGTCAGGCCTTGGTGCACATTATGTCATATTTGCTGCCTGCTTCTTTTAGGGGAATTAAACAAAAGTATTCAGGAAGGAGCCATTTTTAACGTGCTGCCATGAGAAACAACTGTGCCTGACCCTTCATTGCTATCATGTCTATGAAGCCCCTCATGAATTAGATCACATGTGAAGCCTTTCCTTTCTCTGGGTGCTTTTTTTTTTTTTTCTTCCATTTAATAAGGTGCCAAACAATTTGTCCCAATTCTGTAACTGATTTATTTAAATGCCTTGTCTGAACTCCTGAAGCTTGCTAAAATATATAATTCAATCTTATCAGATCCTGTTACGCTGCTTCCTTGTTGACCATATGGTGACAAAGTTCTGAGGAAGGAAATAGATTTAGGAAAGAAACAATGAGAATTGTTCCTGGTTCTGAATGATATATGGGGTTTACTTAGTTCCTACTGTTTCCTGAAAGGGCACTCTGGAGAGTAAATTACTCTGTTAATGGTCTAAAGACGTGTGCCTAAAATAGCTTCTGTCCTGCTGTTAATAAATAATCTGCAAACATGTCACACTTCTCAGCTTTTCATTATTTTAGGGAGAATTCAGGCTTTTCACAGTCCTGTCCCTGGGTGTGCATTTACTTCTATCCATCTTCCCTTGTACACCAATAAATAGAACTTTTCTCCCATACTCTAATCCAATGAAAAGACTTGTGTTGGTCATGTTCATAAGCTTTTCTTTTTAAAAAAACTCCAAACCTGTAATCAGTTGTTCCTTAAAGTAGCATGGACATATTTGTTGGTTTTTTGTGTGTGTGTGTTTTTGTTTTTTTTTTTTTTGTTTGTTTGTTTTTAATTTATTTTGGTTAACAAGCCTGAGAAGAATTTAAAAAAAGGTTCTTTGGGGGTGAGGTCACAGGACCATCTCAGGGCTTTTAGTTCCTGCACCTTAATGAAATGAATTGGTGTATGGGAGCCACGTGTCCCATGGCAAGCACATACTGGGTGAACTAAGATCAAGCTGCTGTCACTTTTTGGCTTACAAACTATCCAGAACTTGCTGACACTGAAAAAAACGGGCAGCCTGACAGCACAAGCTATAAAGGGGATTATCTTGATCTAAAGATGCTTCTCCTTGGAATGTACAAACGGTACAGATGACAGCACCTTACAGCTGAAGGGGCTTTTTGCCACAGGTGTGGACTGAGTGATGTTCCCCTGTTGCACTGTACTCCTGACTGTGTAGCTACCCTAGAAAGATGGGGTTTGGCTTCAAAGAGCTGTTTGATTTCTCTTTTGCTCTCATCTCTGGTCATTCCACTTTCACATTCCTGGTTTATTCCTCTTCCACTGTCCCAGCCCTTTGTGGAACTAGCGGCCCTGGCAGGGAGATGAGACACGGGGATGGTTTCACTTCTTAATGTTCTTTATTCTTGCCTCCCAGGCAAGTCACATCCATCCCCTGTGGGGTGACAGAGTGGGAAAAACCACTCTGGGATGTCCTTGGTGGCTCCGTGTGGTGATTTGGGGGTGGTGAATCCCTGGCTGCATTTCCTCCCCATATCTCAGGGCTGCACTATATAATATTCACGTGAAAAAAAAGAAGTGTGTTTTCCCACCTTGTTATCCTTCAAAATATTTCTCATCTGACAGCATTTAGGAACTGATTGTCTTGAGCATTTTGAGGCACTGGGCACTGATTACTCACCGCTTGCAGTTTGCTTCAAAGTTTCTTAATGGAGACAGAAAACCTTTTATCTGAAGAGACCTGGAAAGTGCTTTGCAAATAGCAATTAGCCTCCATGCCATTCCAGTCAGTTGTCAGCTGTTAGCCTCGTAAGCTCTCTCCTGACTACTTTGCTGTGTGGTTTTGGTGCCTGAACCTCGATTTAACACAGGAGATGTTGCCACGGTGTTTGTTAAAATCTCTTCTTGACCCAGGGATAAGCTGGACATTTGGAGGTCATTTTGGTTTATAGTGTGAAGGGGAAAAGGAGAATTTTGTGGATCCCAGGTGGATTCTGAGTGGAGAAGGGAAAGGATAAGTCAGTATTTGGCTTTCCCCACCCCCAGTTTCAGTATGTTAAAGGTTTTTTAGGGCTTTGCTGTGCAGAGCTGAGATTGATCGCTGCAGTTGAGGCTTGCAAATCTCTCAGGATGCCCTGGCTCAATGCAAGCGTCTCTCCTGGCAAAATATTTTAACCAGATCAATAACTGCTCCTTTTGTTTATAATTTAATTACACTGTGAACAGTGGAAACAGGCAGTTGAGAGTTGATCTGATAGCTGCAGGTCTCTTCCTGCTCTGCCTTTGAGCAGTGAGGTCAGACCCTAAGAACTGCTGGGCTTTGGTCGTGTTTGCTGCCATCCTGTGTTCCACCAAAACCATCAGCTGCACCAGGATAAAACTGGGTAATCTGTGGCCAGCCAGCCTCCCAACACACACATCTCCCTAACATGCATTTATTAGCTGGAAGGACTGCGATAACTCTCCTGCCTCAGTTTTATTAACACCAAAATGCTGTGTCATGTTGAGCAATCGCTGAGCTTCTCTGCACCTCAGTTTTTCAGTCCCAAAGGAGTGAAACAATATTAACCTGTTGTTCAGGGGCGATGCAAAGGTGAGTTGCTATCTGCAAAGTATTTCTAGATTCACAGGTGGAAAGTGCTTTTTTTTTTTTTTTTTTTTTTTCCTGTCACAAGCTTAGCCACAGAATGCCCCAGTTTTTTAATCGCATTTAAACAAAAAAAAGTAGGTTTTTCTCTGTTGCTTTTCAAGCTGCAAGGAGGTAGATATTTATGCCATACTAAAATAAATTAACTGGGTATTCAGGTAGTGAAGGGATATCAAGGGATATCCTTGACTCTGGACTTCTAATGTATTTTTATTCTCCTCAATACTCTAGAGACCTTTTCCTTCACTAAAGATTATAACAGGAATGGGAATAATTTCGTGCTGATAGTGGATTTAGGAGAAAGAGTAAGTTAAAGTGGAAAGCTGATGCTTCTGAAATAGGATTACTAGAAATCAGGAGAACTTGTACTGTTTAGTGCACTCTGATGTGGGCAATTTAATTACTGCTGAGTGGCAAAGGTGAGAAGAAAAGCTGGTGGTGTTGATGGCAGGTTAAATACCTGGGGATGGCACTTGCAGTGTTCACAAAAGCCAGCCCTGCTCTAAGAAGCTCCTGTTTTCCTCCAAATATTTAAATGCAGTCTGTAACACTAATGGCTGTTTGTGCTCCGTTCCTGTTGCTGCTTATCCTGCAGGTAAAATACACAAGGTCACCGAGCTGGGCCGTTTGCCAAGGAAGTAAAATTGCAAAATCTTTATTAAAGAAGAGGAAACACTGAGAGCAATGTGTCTCTGGGAACGGATTACATTTTCTTCTAATTACCCAGAAATAAGAAAGCTGTGTGCAAGGGAATTACTGCAAGAATTAGCATGAGATTATGTATTCACCCATTTTAAAGAGGGCCAAATTTACAAAGCAACTGTGATCTACTTATGGATTGGTGCCACCAGGGACTGAGCTGCAGTGCAGTTGTTTGGGGGCTGGATCTGCCAAGGTCTGATTTAGCAGCTTGTCCTCTGTGCTGAGCTCAGCCTAAGAGGGTGAGCAGCATCCTCTGTGGATGTGAGCTGCTCCCTGAGCAGGGCTGCTCCTCCAGGGCTTCAGGTAGTCATACACAGGTGGTCCAAGCTCATGTATTTTGAACCAGAGAGAGCCTTTGATGCTCACAAGATGCATATTTTAGAGATTTCTATTCTGTTCTGTCATACACTCAACAGACACCATGAAGGGCTGGGGAGGAATTGGATGTCCAGTATGGGTTGACTGCAAGTGAGGGAAATGAGATTGCAAACTTACTTAAATCAGATACTTCTCTTTAAAAACATCTCAAAAGGAAACAAATGCCCACAAATTTCACTTTCAACTTGTTTTCAAGGGGTGACAATGAGCTATTGCTTCAAGCCTTTTTTAAAATCATTATGTCCTTGCTCATTTTTGGTGTTTTCTGTATATAAACAGTGCAGGAATTCAGGAGCAGACAAGTTTGCAGACATCACCTTGTACCACTGTCACTCACTAGCCTCTCATCAGTATCAGCCTCTCATCAGCATTTGTTTTTTTGCTGTAGGTGCAGATGTGCTTTGATTTTGCCATTCTTGTAAGGACTTTGTGTTAGCAGGAGGCCCTCAGAGGGAACATTCCTCTCCCAGCCTCACTGGAGTTTGTTCTCTCTTTGTTGGGATGCTTGTCTCAGAACACAGCTGCAGTTATATGGAAAATGGTTCTCTCTGCACAGATATTCATGAATTAAATTTTGCATATGCAATAACAAATTTTAACTTCTAGACAGGGTATTTCATTCCCCAGGGTTTCATAACCCTGTAGCACAGGTGCAAGAATTGGTTCATTTCTTAGGGAAATTCAGTCACCTCAGGGAAACATTATGTGTTACCTGCTAAATCCATCTATCCAGTTTCTTATTCTGAGCTGACTCTGGGCTTTGCAAATGCACAAGCATTTCCTTCCTGTGTAGCTTTACATTATCCATTGAAAATGAATTATGCCTTCAGCCCCCTAATTCACTTACTCTATTTCCAAAGTTGCCTTATTGAATATTATGATCTTCTGTGCGTTCATGTTTTAATTTGCATTTGATTAAGATCCCCAGACCTTGTAGACTGACCTTGATCATCCTTGGAAGAAGAAAAAAAATTGCAACCACAAAAGGACAGCAGTACACAAACACATGCTTATATGTGTATTAAAACTTAAGCTGTGGGTTTTTTTTAATTATTTGAAGAAGAAAAAGGTCTCCATGTTTTAACATAAACACACCTATGTAGCTTGTTTTATAATGTGCCCCCATTTGAGGTTGTGCTTCTGCCTGAATCTTTGCCTCTCTAACGTTCAGTTGCAGAGGCTTGAATTCTTCAGCCCATCTCATCTTTGACTCTGCTGTGGGCACTTTGTCTGCTCTTCCCTGTGCTTCAGTATTTTTGTGTCTGTGGTTTAGAATGTCCCTCCAGTTCCAGCCCTGGTGAAGTCAAACGTGACTTTTCCTTTCCAAAAGGGAGAATGTGGTCACAGATTTACTGGTGATGGCAGAATAACAGTGCTTCAGCTCTTACTGATGTAAATATTCCCCCAGTCACAACAGAGTATGGGAAGAACTGAGCAGTTTGTTTGGATTGCAAGCAACCTTTTCCCTCCATTTTTCCAAACGCAAGTGCTCTGTCCATGGTATTGCAATACTTGTGGTGAGCAAATGTAACTGTCCACAAACTGAAACAAATAAACAAATTTATTCCTCCAGGACTGTAGGATTGCCAACTAAGATTTTCCTGAGCACTTTACAGCCCAAATAACATCACCTGCTGATGAAGTAAGTACACCTGTGTGGCTTTCATCCAGGGTTTTCTTACTCCATGGGTTGCCTGTGATCAGATTGTGATTTAAGAACCCATTTTTTATGGATTGCTGCCTATCCAAAATTGCAAGGCAAGTGTGTTTGAGCAAGTTTCAAAGTTCTGCTTGTAAAAGAATTCTGTAATTTCTTATTCACATAGCAGGTCTGAATTCCCTCATCCCTTCAACAAGAATTCAGTCAACCATTCCTTATGCCTTATTTCTTTTTTCTTCCTGCACAGCTTTTATAAACTGCAGGTGAGCTTTCTTCTCTTGATAAAATAATTTCAGTTTTAAAACGAAGCCCAGCTAGCCCATGGATCTTGTTTTTTGCTTTTTGTTTAAATACAGCCTGGCTTGTATAAACACTTGCAGAACACATACAGTAACAAATGCAGGATCAAAACATAGGTCAGAACACATGCAAGCAATCCTGGATGATTTTCCTTCTGCAAAGACTGTGGTGGATTTGGGCCTGCCAAGGTACAAAAAGAAAAGAAAAATCAATAAAATTTGTTCCCCCTGCAGAGGATGGATATCTGTGTATATAATTCTTGGAGAAAACCCAGCTCCACACAAAAGCCCAAGTTATTTCTTTCTTTTTTTCATGTTCTTTTTCTAACAAGTAAAAAAATAACTGAATTGTGCTATCCATTCCAGACAATAGATAAACAACAGCTTTCCCTGAGATGAACCTCTTTGACTTGATGACTGAACACAGATTTTGAGATCCTGGAATGGCAGGAACACATCAATTCTTTGCTTGCTCATGGTTATTAATTTATCAGCAATTTATTTCAGGAGGATGAAAGACTTGCTATTTTTTTCTGTCTCTTGCAGACACGTGACTGAGACAGGTTATAGATGGATTATGGAAGGATTATGGAAAAGATGAGTTGTTTGGCTCCATTTTGACACCTTGCTGTGCTTTTTATTAAAACATATTTCTAATAAAATGCAAAGAGGCATTTACATCAGCTGAGAGAGTTTGACCCAGGGACCTTGTAGCTTTTTGTGGAGACACTGCCCTCATATAAATAGCTGTTTGTTCATGCTCTTGCTCTATTCATTATGGTTGAAGTCTGAGCTCATGTCTGTTTCTTAACGCACAAAAAGTCTATAAATTCAGCAGAGCTTGAGTCATTCGTGAGTTTCATTAAATCAGATGTTACATTATGATAAGCCTGGACAATATGAATGTTAGCTTTTTAAGATCCTATCTCAAGAAAAAAAGACTCTCTAGCTATTTTGAGCTTTGCAATTAACCACAAATGTAAATCCTCACTGTTAGAGAAAATACAATATATCCCATTACCAAAAAGCAGCAAATGGGATTTAGCTTGTGTTAGAGAAGACATGCTGTCGTTTTTGTTTTTCATTACCAGAATAATTGTAGCAGATTTATTTAACCAATCATTCATCAGCTAGTTTACAAAAGCTCCTGGGGCTGCTGCAGTTGTTGGACAGTTGACAGAATTATTTAGCAGATAAATACAAAAGATAATTTGATTCAAGTATGATTTCTGTGGGGCTGAGAAAAACACAGCGGTTGTTTTGTCTCCCTTTGGATTCAAAGAGGATGCAGAATTAGATCTTGGAATACGAGTCGGTTTCACAGTTGGCCTCTGGAAATATCCTGCTCTTTTAAAAATAATTTTAGTCATTAGTTCTGTTTGTAATTAAATAAATATAGCTACATTTTGCACTAATTATGCCCTCAGTCCAATAAAGCACTTAACAGGTGTATGACTTTAGAACGTGAATAATCCTGCTGGCTTGATCTGTGCATAACAGCTTGGTTCATCAAAACACAGTAACTGCTTTAGTCTCACTAGAAGCAGTAAGTTTTAGGTGTGTGCTTGAAATTAAGCATGTGTTCAATTGCTTTGCCTGGCTGGTGATGAAAAATAGCCTTGGAATTAGCTGCACATTGGGAAGCTTTACTGGAACTGGGGCTGTTGGACTAAGGCTTGGAGAGCCACTTATTTATAATTTACTCTGTGGTACAATTGACCTGAAATAAATGCTGCAATTTACTTTTAGGGCTGATTGTTGTGGCACTTGGGGTCCTCAGTAAGGTTTTTGCTTGTGGACCTGGTGAATTAGAAAAAGGCAAGGAGATTAGTCAGAAATCTGGAAAATGTGAGAAATGATCAGCTGAGGAGCCCTTGCCAATGGAGGTGTCCAGGAGCAGGACAGTGTCCCCATGGGTGACAACCAAAATCAGCCCTGCTCTGGGGAGGTCTGAGACTTTGGCTTTTGATTCCTGAGCCCAGAAAAAAGTTTTACTGATGAATATCTGAGCAGTTCCCATGTCAGTGGTTCTATCATTACACAAAGAGTGCAAATATTTCTGATCTCTTTTCTCCCTTTTTGCAAAGGATGTCTCACTGGAAATAAATGAAATGTGACACAAGCAGAGTGTAGACTGATTTTCTTAGCCAGGCAAATGTTTAATATTTATTTTATTTGTCTTGTTGGAATCTTACCTCCCAATTGCAGAGGTAATCTGTTTTACACGGATTAAAATGAAAATTTATACTGACATGATTTCCTGACAAGGATCAAACAACTCAAGGGCCACAATAATACTGCAAAGTACTACTATTTTTTTTTTCTTCTCAAAAAGCCACACTTCCCAAATGAGTTGGAATGTGCTGAATAGAAGAAAATGGTGCAAAATAATTTCCTCTTCCAAAAATGCTCTTTTGTAACTTGTGGTGAAGGGGATCTGACAGACATAATATACACTATTGAAGTGTGTAATGAAAAATCCTTCTCTTAAAATCTCAGACTTTTACCTGGACTTTGAATTTTCAAGTCCCCTGTGTGTTAAACCTCTTTATTTAGCAAGGAAAGAACAAGTGTCACATTTTCAGATAGAAATCAGCCATGGAAATCTAGCAGGACTATGGCAGAGGTAGAGCCAGATCATCTGTTGTCATTCTCCCTAAGAATCTTTTTTCCCACTGCTGCATTAACAAAAACCTGAGAAAACCATTCCAGGTTTTCCATGCCTCCCTCCCTGCTAGAGCAGAGATTTAATTACCTATAATATCTTCCTTCGGCCTCTACATGTTTTCCTCTGCAAGATCTGCTGTTTGTCCAGCTCCAATCCAAATTTATCTTCCAGCATTTCACCATTTGGGAGCAAGAATTATTATTTTCTTTCTTTATTTTGTTTAGTTTTGGGTTTTTTTCCTTCCCCCTTCTCCTTTCCTCCCTGATGAGATGGAAGAGCCTGTGGTCTGCAATCCAAGACACCAATATTTTCTGGGCTGGCTTACATCAGTACATTATTATTGTTATCATTATTATTCTCCCCTTCTCCCCCTCCCCCTTATTAATTTATTTATTTTATTGCTGGTGTTAAATGGTTTTGTCAAAAGCAACTCTTTACAGACCATTAATGCCAGAGCAGATGATTATTTTCCACCAGCCCTCATGAATAATTCAAGCTGCCAGCTCACAGCCCCATCCTCAGCACCCAGGGCTCTTCTGAGGAGTCAGGGTTATTAAAGGTAACAGTGGTGATGAGTCTCATCTTTGGGCAGGATGTGCTCATTATTCCTCAGGAGCAACTCTGTCTTCAAGCAAATCAGACCCTGCTGAGGCTCCTTCCACCTCCTGCTTTCCTCTCCCCCTTCTGCTGCTTCTGATGATGTTACAGCTTTTGAGTTTCTCTCGTGCAGTTGAGGAATGTGATAAATACTTTGGGACGAGTGGAAGGAAAATGGTGAGAGGAGCGCTCAACAAGCAAGCTGCTTTTATTTTTTCCCCTGTTCCTCTTTCTAAACTCATTTATTTCACCAGTTCTCATGCTCCTTGCATGCTGGCTCTCTGCAAGCACTTGAATGAACATGTTTATTGGCAGAAGTATTCTGGGATTTGGGGAATGATAAGACTGGAATATTAAAGCAATAAAAACTGTATACATATTCATATACCAGGAACTTGATTATTAATTCTGATAATCTGTTCTCAGCTGTGTTTACAATGGTGGTGAAATCTTATAAGTAAATTGTGAGGTTAGTTCTGAAGCTGGCAATTGGTCTTACTCATGCCAATCACAGAAGAGAACTGGGAAAATACTTGGAAACCAGCCTATTCTCTTGGATTCACCAGTATCCAAAAGAGCCATGAAACATCTAGGCTCTCCAAAATAGTATTAATATCACAGTACGGTAATAATATCACAGTTTTTTGTTTTCTTTGCCTTGAAAGGTGATTTCATATTAGATATTCTGAGGTTTGTGAATATATTTGTATAAAAATACAGTAACAGCCCCCATGCACAGCTGAGCTGCAGGTGGCTCACAGTCCAGCCAACTGCTTGCAATTCTAGCTGGCAAGTGGAGTTTAGTCCCCCTCAAGTCCTGAGGGAAGCTGTTGCTCTGGGCTCTTTGGATGATAAACAGTGCATTTCTATTATAATGTGCATGGCATAATTGCCAATTGCTTGATATGGTTCTGTAGGTTACTGGAATGGATTAAAAAGATGGAAATTTTTTTTGGTATACATTTGTGATGCTTGTGCATTATTTTTGATTTCTCTTTTTTAATGAATGGGGATTGTTTAAAAAAGCCCCCCAAACCTCCATTATTCCTGCATTTGCTGGAAAGCCTTTCAAACACTGGGAAACATCAAAGGCAGTATTATCCAAGGAGCCAACTACAGGAAGAAATCTTTAATAGCCTGACCATAAATTTTCCAGTTAAACCCATATTTTTCTCAACTTCCCAACCTGCTTAGAATGAATACATTGCCCCTGGGGACTGGTACAATGCCTGCCACTGATCACATCTCCTTCATCACCCTGTTCTGGGGATGAGGAAGGACTGGTGTCCTTTCACACCCTTCTGAGAAAGCTAAATGTCTCCTTTCCCTCAATCTATTCAGTTTATTGAGGAGGAGGTTAAGAGGTGATTTGATCCACTAATAGATAGTAGACAGCTCCATTAATCTCCAGGTGGGAAGGAAAGCATGTAAGGAGATCCAGTGGTAGGAAGGTAAAGCTGCCTCAAGTCGAGCTCTGCTGGTTTTGACACTGAAGGTAACTAACAACTCACCCAGGTCTGCTTGTGGATTGTCCCTCCTCCCTGTAAAATACACTGGCTTGAGCAACAGCTGTGATTTTGGTAGAGAAATGCCAGGGTGGAGCTGGCAGATTCTGTTCTGCAAGAGAACAGAGGGCTGGAGAGGGACTTCTCACAAGGACATGTGGAGGTGGGACAAGGAGTAATGGCCTTAAGCTGAAACAGGGTAATTTAGATCCAAAATTAGGAAGAAATTCTTCACTGGTGAGGCACTGGACCAAGTTGTCCAGAGAGATTGTGGGCTCCTTATCAGTGGGGGTGTCCAAGGCCAGGCTGGATGGGGCTCTGAGCAGCCTGGCCTAGTGGAAGGTGTCTCTGCCCATGGCAGGGGGTTGGAATGAGATGATTTTTTAGGCTCCTTCCAACCCAAACCATTCTGTGACTCTGTGATTCCATGAACACGTTTCCTTCTGGCCTAAGAATCTATGGAGAGTGAGAGAAACCCCCACATCCACCCATCTCCCAGATTTTCAGTACTTAAATGTGAGGGAGAAGACATGGTATTATGATATTCTGTGTCCAAAGAACAACAAGCACAATATACCACTATAACTTAAAACTAACTCAAAAGATAAACATGGACATAAAATATCTTTGTTTGTTCATCCTAATGATTCGAACCTCTGTAAGAAAGTAGAGAACATTTTTCTTATGGTCTTGTTCTATAATTTTCAGGCTGTGATGCTGTTTCATTTGTCTTAGGAGGGAGTACTGGGGAGCCAGGTTGATGAAAGCAGAACTCCTTGCATGAATGCAATAGTCAATATTTTTTTTCCTTGTGACCAGGACCAACACTGCCTATTGTTAATTTTCCTGGTCATTCATTTCCTGATCTGCTCCAGCAGAAAGTGTGGCTGATAACTGCTTCTATAAGGAAGTTATGATTATATGCTTTCTTTAATTATTTTCCTCCTTCCAAGATAAACTGAGGCCTGAGTAGAAGGAGGCCACAGAAACAACAATTCTACCACTGCTCCACAAAGGTTGACCTCTTGCTTCTTTTGCTAAACATATGAATGAGTAGGTGCCATTCAAGCCCATATTCCTAATTACTGGGGCTTTAGCAACAAGGCTTACAGAACTAACTTTAAGTAGCCAGAACTTGGAAGACAGGTTTTATTGGTATGGATCTGCCCAACAAGCAGGTTGGGAACACATATGGGAAATGGTTCATTTCTCTTTCTAATCCCCTCAGGCTCCTGTTTCCTGACAAAAACACCTTCAGATTCTTTGTCTGTTACGTGTGACACAGCTGACTGCTCTTTCCCCTTCAAAGCATGCAGGACAGGGCACTTCTTTCAGTGGTGTTATTCTGCACTGTGTCATGTTTTTAATGAAATTGGTTAGTAGGAGGTGACTGAGGCTTCACCCTCCCCAGGCAGCCCCAGATAATCCTCTTTGGTTTTGATGTCCTGTTTTCCTTGAGTACGAAACAAGTTGTTATGCTGCTCAAAATGGATTCTCTGAATATTCTGATTCATTTCAAGGTCACCTGGAGGATATTTGCAGCAGCATTTGATGGAGATTATGCTCTAAAGGCAGGACTGAAGAGCAGTTGATAAGGGTTGAAAAACATTAAATTTGTTCACTTGCTAAAAGCATAAAATCACAAGGTTAAACTTGATTGTGTTCTGTTAACTTGGGACAATGCTTCTGCACAAATGTCAAGTGATGTGAATATTAATAAACTTTTACTTTAGGAGTGTTTTCATCCTCAAAGTGCCTTTTTGTGATAACAAATGAAAGTATTTGTAAACTCTAGTAGCTGGGAATGATGGGCAGATTACAAAGCGGCAGTTTGCTTAAGAAAAAACCCAAAAAACTATAAAGCTTGGATTTTAATTTTCAAGATTGAGTGCCTTAGAGGGCTTTCATGCCTCAGACTTTGGCCATCTAACACAGTGAAAATCAATCCTTCTCAAAGATCTGTAACATCTCTAATTAGAATTTCAGGAGTGCAGGTACTAATGAACAGTAAAATGGCACATGCAGGAAAACCAGGATTTTAGGGTTTGGGCATTCTTGTAAGATTTCTAATCTCTGAAATATTCATAAAAAACAGCTGTACTTCTTTAAAATGTGTTAGCTGGGTTAATACTTGCATTCCCACTGTGAGGTGCACAGGAGTTGTATCCACCTCCTAAGATCCACCTTCATCCATACTTATTCCATGCTGTGCGCTTCAACATGTACTGATTTGTCTTAGCCTGTTACAGGCAAAAAAGATGAATGGAAACAGTTCAAATATAGGCTGAGGTTTAAACTAGAAGTGTCCTAAAAAGCTGGGATTTTCAGGTCTGTTTTCCCCTTCTGAAAAACCCATCAGTGCTGCTGATGAGGATCGTGTGAAGTTGGTGTGAAAAAAATCTGTGAAAAGCCTCAGTTTGTCCCAAGCAAATCCTGAGCCTTGGTGTAAACCTGGGGAGATTTATGGTTTCAAGATGAAATCAGGTAATGCTGAAATTCTCTTGGGGTTTCAATACCAGGTGAAATATGTTGTTTATTCTTAGTTTTCTTTTGAACTTGGTGTTTGAACTCCTAAAAAGAGATTATTTTGGGGGATGCAAATTACTGCCAGATGGCAAAGGATAAGTGTCTGACAACTCTTCCATCCTGTAAACATTTAGTCTAGGTGAGGTTCTGGAATTGGAGGGTGGAAAAGACTGCAGGGAGGGCTGGAACTTTGCATGACATTCCTGTCATTGTTTTTCGAGATGGCTGAACTGGCTCAGGCTACCAAAGGGTTGATGAAAACTAAGAACATTCAGAAAATAAATAGTGCTTGATTTATTTCACAGCAAAGTGCCAAGAGTTGCAACCCGCGCTGCTTTGCTCTGTGAAATGTTATGTGGCAACAAGTTCCACTCCAAAAATAAAGATTTGTGTAGAAATGTGCTCTTTTATAGTACTTTAAATCTGTGGCTTGGTAAATTTAAGGGTCTTTAGCCACACTTGTTCCTAGAAAACTTCACAATTAGTGAAAATACAAGGACAGAACGGACTCAAGATGTTCTCTGTCGAGCATGGAACAGAACTTAATCCAGCTGTTTGAGTTGTGTGAGGATGGGGCTGTGCTTAATTTTGTTTGTATTAAATGCTTGTGAGTCTGCTGTCTTTAAATGCTCACACTGGAACTGGCTTTATGGCACAGATTAGACCTTCAGATTTCTGTTTTCTTCCAAGTTATGAGGCATGAAAATGAGGAAGAAAAGGCAAAATCAATGATTTCTCCTTTTTCTGTGCCACAGTCTTCCTCTCTGCATAGTTTTCCAGTGAATCATTGGCCTTTTTTGTGTCTACACAATTATAGAAATCCTGTAAAGGTCCTAGGTGAAATTATTTTAGTGTAATGGATGTTTGGAACATCTTTTTGTGGAGTTCAGTCCTTTTATGTCAAACTAGGCAGCACCTATTAAGCTCCAAAGCTTATTCCAGCTGGACTTCTTCACTAGGTTGTCTGGCTTGCTGGAACAGAAGATGCTTTAGATAAGTGCATGAGTCCAGAAGTAAAAAGCATTGCAACATCCTAAAAAAAAAGAAAAAGAGGAAGAAGTTCTCAAACTTCATGACTTCTGACCTGAGTGGAAAGATATCTCATGGAAACCTGGACTGGGTTATTGGCTGGATTCAGTTCAGCAGATGTGCACAGCTCTTCTTCACCTGCCATTTGAACTAGTGGTTTCAAGGACTCTGATTAATCTCCCTTGCTAGATTGCTGCCTGAAAGAAAAACCTTGGATGAAAATCCCTAGAGTCTGAGCAGCAATGAAAAATACATATCTGTCCAGATACTTCTTCCACAGTATATTTTTTTCATATTTTTTTTCGGTATATAAAGGCAATTCTAGACACACACACACACATTAAAAAAAAAAGATAATGTTCCCATGGTGTTGGAGTTCATCTTGAAATTGTGAATGGAAAATTAATGTATGTAACACTGATGTACAGGACGTGACCAATGTGGTTCCATCCGCATCATGGCGCAGTTTGAACAAGAAAAGATTTGGGCCACCTGCCACGAAAAAACTTCAGCTTGTGGCCTGACTGCTGGGGGAAATTTCACAGGTCCCACGGAAAGCAAAGCATGAAAATCTACTGTGGGACTGCAGCAGCTTTTGGGAGGGAGAATGTGCCTTGCAAAGTCAGGGCTGCAGAGAGTATTTCGTGTCTTTGGCAAATGTGGTGCGCAGGATCTGAAGCATTAATCAAACTCTGACAGCCAGCTCGGGGAAGCAGAGTGTCAGATGGAGGAGGGCTTGCAGAGCTCCATCCAAATGGCATCTGGGGGAAAAGAAGAGAGGGGAAAAAACAATGAAAGGAATGCTTATGGCGCTGGAATGATTTTGCTTACATTTATTTTAAAGGTTTTGAAATTTATATTGATCTGAGTAGGAGCTGGTGCTGGGGGGGGGGGGGGGAGTTAAATCAGCGTTCCCTGTTGCCCTGTCAGGTTTGATTTATGCTGGGCATTCGACAACCACTCAGTTCAGAAACCTTTCAGAACCTTCTTTTCAACTTCCTAAGCAAAGCAAATGAGCTTTTATTTTTTATTTTTTTTTTTAAGCAAAATAAGAAAAAAAAATAGCCCACCTTGAAAAAGCAACAAAACCCCCCTTATCCTGAACTAAACTTAGAGATTTCTGCACATCTGGTGATGCTAATGTCTCTGTGATGAGTGTCCAAATATCTACTTAGAGAAGGTGGAAGTGTATTCAACTTGTTTATATATAGTATTTGCTGACTTCAATTTTGGCAATCTGTGTAATAGCTGCTTTTGTCAAAATAACGTGGCTTTGTCTCCAGTTTCCCCTCCTTTTTAATATTCTCTCTTTCATGGAATTCAAATATTGCATAAGGAAAGAAAGATTCTTTTATTGCGTTTATTATATATGAAAATTGAAAAGATAATCTGGTTTATTGCCTTTATGAATTTATGTATGTGTTGGAAAATGTGGAGTTGACCCTTTTTGAAATCCATGTTTTTTCTGCTCCATTTCTTTTGGGAGGAGTCCATCCTTGGTTTTCCCAGAGATGAGAGGTACATGTAGTCACTGATGTGAAAAAGGAGGTTTTAAATCTTGTGGTGTTACTGGAAATTAACAGAAAGTCATTAGCATCACTGGGGTTTTGTTTAATTTTCAGCAATGCCACAGAGGCTGGCTGATCATCAGTACAGTAATATTTACATAACTCTGCTGGAGATCCACAGCTAAGAAATGTCCTGAGGTTTCTGGTGGTTTTTTTTTTTTTTTCTTTTTTTTTTTCTTCTTTCTTCTGATTTACTATTGATTGCCTTCTATCACCAAAAATATTGCTTACCTCCTGCCCATCTAAGATATGTTCTATATATCTAGAGACATATATCATTAGTATTGGGATTGTTTATCAGAACTGCTTTTAGCATGTTCCCAAATCTGCAGGCACATGCAATACTCATTTTCATAGAGAACATTTGTTAGGGAAATGAAACTGTTGTCTGTGTTTTGGGATGGGATCTTCAGGGAAGAGCTGTTGGACAGTACCAGGAGGTATCCTCTCTGAAGCTGAGTTCATGATGTTACACTTAACAGTTGCACTTTACAACCTATTTTGAAATCCCTTTCCAGGACAGAATGGTCCAAAATCCACCAATTTGGTGGTACAACAGCTTCAGTGACATGAGTACAGTGAAAGGACTTGCCATGGACATTCAACCCTTTTGAACACCTTTGGAGACTTTTGTGGGCTTGGTTTCTAGCTGGAGTTTTCAGTTCCACATGTGGAGTGTGGAAGCCTGTTGCCATGAGTCACAGTCATTATCCTAAGGGCAGAATTGGAAAATTGCAGAGCAATCTGCAGCCTGACACAGAGATTGCAACCAGGCTGCTGCTTCTCTGGAAAAATTGGCTGCAAGATGGAAAATAAAAGTCCTTTAGACCTCAACCCCTTCTGTTCCCTAAGGAAATGAGCTCCTCTTGGTAAGACAAGAACAGAATATAAGATGTATAGAAAAATCTTTAAGAGATTAGACAAGCTAAACTCTCTCACAGACTATCTTTAAAACAAAGACAAAGGAGGAAAAAATAGAGGAAAAAAAAAAAAAAAAAGAGACTGAACTTCCAGTTACCTCTTGTGTGAAAAACAGCCAACTTAGCCAAGTCAACAGTGAACTCTGTCTGCTCTTCCCCTGCTGAAAAATTCAGGCTTGTGTCAGGGATGTTTCTGGAGTGCAGTGCCTGTGCAGAGGGTTGCATTGGCAGGTAACACAATCCCTCAGCTACAACAGGCTCTTCCTTCCAAGGCATTTTAATTTTTACAGCTCGAGTGCTCCGAGGGTGCCAAAATAATCAGGGCTTTGCATTTCATGTTCTTGCCATATACGGCCTGGGATCTGATTGCTAATCCCTCAAGGTGGCAGTAGCTTAATTAAAGCTATGTATTGGAGAGGAGATAATTGTAATGTCCTTTGAGTGGCTGCTCCTAATTTACGCCGTGTACAGCCTGATACAGTCATCTATAATGTATCAAAGGTCCACGCTAGATTTTAATGTAAAGCTGTGTAAGATAAATGAACAGTACATGTGGCAGGTGCTCAGTACATGCATTTAGATTAAGCCCTGCTCATTGAGGTGGTGATTAGATGAGTTATGTCAGGGAATTGTAACTGCTTCAGTGGATGAGGAAAAGGTTGTTTCTGAGAGCTCATTTTAATGGTGTAGCTGGCACATAATTCAGATATCAAACAATAAATGAGAGCAGGAAGGGTGCAGAGTGCAGGTGCTGAGCCCCGTGGACAAAACACACACAAACAGAACTTCTAGGACAGCTAAAAAAGCTGTCTGAGTAATGCTCTCTGATTAGCTTTAAACACCTGGTAAAGATATTTAACTACACCAAAAGTGAGCTGGGAGTGTTACTTGTTCAGAAATGGGGGCTCAGTCATAGTTCATTTGCTCTCCCTGTGTCTCTGTGGATGCAGGAGCAAGGGGGTCAAACCCATCAGAGCAAAGGTGGGAGCACAAGGCTTGTCTTCCTCAAACAGTTTTATTAGCAAGAGAATCATTGTGTTTATCAAGCTGGCAGAGCTTCTGAAAGAGATAGCTGGGACTTGCTTTTTCAGCACTGCAGCAAGATCATACAGAAAATACCCACTGGTGGGTTGATTATAATATAATATAATATAATATAATATAATATAATATAATATAATATAATATAATATAATATAATATAATATAATATAATATAATATAATATAATATAATATAATATAATATAATATCCAGCAATAGAGATGATATATAATATATAATTTTGTCTGTGCTGTTTCTCCAGCTGGGCTGGGACAAGCACTGGCTCAGAGGATTTGGTGAGCACTGACATGCCATGCCCTTCTCTGTACATCTTGGGGCTGGGGAGAGAAGGGGATGAGGCACCTCTGAAGAGCAGAGAACTTGAGGGCAGAGAGAGGGCTCATAGCAAGGAGTCCTAAAAGGAAAATAGGATAAAAGTGGAATGAGAGCTGTGCATGTGTAATGAGCAACTGTTTAGATCTGTTCAGCATGTACTTTTGTTTTACATCTTCAAAGGAAACAGTACAGCCTGGAAATACCAGGCTCTGGCACTTGCTGCCCTCTGTGCTTGTGAACACACTCAAAATGTCAGGAACGTGCTGCTAGGTGTTCACAGGAGCCTCTCTTACCAGAACCTGCTTCTTGAAGCATTTTTTTTTTCCTCCAGCAAGTACAATAACATGCTGTGAGGTTTTGCAGCCATTCTTGCTACATTAGCCATTTTCACCTTTATATTTTCTCTTAAAGGTCAGTTGAGATCACAGCCCCTGTTATGCCAAGCACAGCACAAGAAAAGGCAGAGTGGGAAAAGGGTGAGGTGTAATTCTGCAGGGTGACTCTCAGCAGGTAAAACTGGAGCCAGGCAGTGCAGTGAGGATCCAAGCTGTAAATCAAATGTACATGAGAGGGAATATGCTTCCAGCTTCTTCTGGTCAGGGATGAAAACTCACAGAAAACACCCTCTAATAAGTTAATATTCCTGGGTGCATCTGTGTGTGGTGAGAACCATGAAATACTGGAGGGTCCCATCACATTGCTACCTTCACATCAGCAATACCTGCTCTATCTCCCACTGTGCGCTCTATTAAACCTCACAAGCAAGACAAATACCCTGTGACAAGTGACCAATCTTCCATGTCTTGCTCCAACCTCACAAAACAGAAGGCTCCCCTCAGCCGAGGCTCCTGGAGGGAGCATTGGAGTGGTTGTGTTCCCTTCCTGTTCCGAGGAAGGCTTAGCAAACCGTGCCATCAAAGACATAACATTCAATTGACCTTTTGCTTATCTATAAACGTAAAATGAGCTGCAGAGACCCCGATTCACCGAGGAGCCATTTCTGAGGAATTTATTTCCTTCTGCCAGCCATAAAAATAAATTGCTCCACACAAAGAATAGGCTCAAAAAATAGCACTGCTCGCCTATAATAAGATTATTATGAAGGGGATGTTTTTCCCTGGGCAATCACAGGCAACCAATGTGTTATCAAATTTTTATCTTGTCAAATTGCTAGGCACTGATTAGTGTTCTAGGGAGATTTTGTGTGTTAAGCTGGCCTTCTGTAACCTTCTAGGGCCTGAGTACCTAAAAGTGGCTGGATTCAGGGATTGGCTTCTATTCTTTGAAGAATGGATTATTCTTTTCTGCCTCTGTCCTACTTTTAAGCCAGATTTGCGGAGCAAATCTTTACACAAAGCATTCAAAGAATAAAAAAGTAATTCTTACATGTCATATCAGTCTATTTGGACAAAGCCAGGCAAAACTGTTCTGAAAGGCAATGGGAGGATCAGGCAATAAGTCAGGATTTATCCAACGAGTTTCTCTTTATGGAGCCCAGGACAATGAGGCTGGCTATCAATCTTGCTAGGGCTGGAAGTGGAGAATTTGGCTCACTCGCTACCAACCTTTCATTCTGCTTTTTCAATGAAATTCATAGTGGAAAACACTCCTCCTAATGACAAATACTTCTCCCAAAAGGATAAACCCCAGCGCATTGGCCCTGTGTGATTAGAAATCAGGTATTATCAGGATTAGGTTTCTTTGTGTTCATTTGTGTCCTGATGTTTGTGTACTGATGGAGATGCTGGGCAGGGGGCTGGTGAATCCTAGAGTCAGAGAATGGGCTCTCTTTTTGGTGCTGTTAAGTCCTGCTCTCTCTCCCTTTGCACTCCCAGCCAGATCAGGTTCAGTCTCAAGCTTTCTGCAGGTCAGGTTTTATACCCAGACACACCTTGTTACACAAACACCACGTCCAGCATCTCATTGGGAAGGCCAGCCTGTCACATCTTGGTGGCTGCTCCTCTGATGGGCAAATGGAAGTGCAAGAAGTGGGGAGGTGAGGTGGTGTGTTTGCCTTGGGAGCCAACGTGCTTTGGTGCAGCTCTGTGTGGGGTCTCCTTCTGCTCCTGTCGTGACAGTGGAGCACTAAATGAAAATATATTTACTTTAGATCTAGGCCATCACTTTATGCTTTCTGAGTATTTATTGTTTGCAAATGTATTGGGAGTTTAAATCACTATGTAATGGTGATTAATCTACTATACTGTGAAAGTTCAAAATAGCCTTCTCTGTTTTTCACATGTTACTAATTAGGAAACAGTGGATTAGTAAAATCTGCATGAAATGTGTATTTAAAACCATGATTTTAAATTGTTCCTTGGTTTCTCAGTTCCTACACATCTATTTCAGGATAAATAGTGTAAACCTCATTTCTTTTTTCAATGGCCCCTGAAACTACAGACTACTCATGGTGCTGTGTGTCATGGTAGCACTAATTTATATATATATATATATATGCATACACACATACATATATATATGTATATAGATGTATATTTATGTACTTGGGTGTGCATAAATCATAAATGCATGTAAATTCAGATCTATTTCTAGAGGGATTGAGTTTTCTAATTCTCTCCAAGATGAGCATCTTGGAAAGCCCCAAGCTGGGTTCAGGAGGGACCTGGGTGCTCTGAAATGAGCCTTTGACAAGTGCTTGGGGAGCTGGCTGTGATTTTAACAACCAGTTTGACTACACTGCCTCCAACAGATCTGGGTGAGGGGCCTGTATTTGGCAGGAAAGCTTTATAGTGGCATGGTTTAACCTGGTAAGATGCTGAAGTAATTTTCCTATTAGGAATCTGGCTTTGCTTTGCATGAGTACAGCATGTCTGCACTTGGGGTTTCTGATGGGAGTGTTCTTAATATAGACCAAAGCTCTGCAGATCGATGTCTCTTCAGTTAACCACTTATTTTTATCAGAGTGATGCTGAAAGAGCAGGTCCTGTTGTTTTTAAATCACTCCTGAGTTCACACTGAAGAAATAAAATCAAAAAGATCACTAAAAAGATCTGTTTGCTGCTAAATGGGGTCACCTCAGTCCGGGTGTTGAAGAGGGACCTGTGATCAGCTGGTGCTTTCTGTGTCACTCTCTTGCTCATGCATATTCATCTCCAAAGGGATCAAAACCAGCTTAAACTCCTTTG